>NC_059327.1:198142695-198445039 GCF_018350155.1 Leopardus geoffroyi
CTCTAGAGCAATTACTTTCTTGATTTCTATCATCACAGATTATGTTCACCTGTTCTTGACCTTCATGTAACATGAGGCATATATTATAACTCTTTTGTGTCTGCCCTTCTTGTTGTTCATCCACCTTCTATGCATTGGTATGTTAGGCTTATCCATTCTTCTGTTGATGGACATTTGGGATGTTTCCAGTTTGTTTGCTTTTGCCTTTGTTTTTGTTTTGTTATTATGAATAAAGTTGTAATCAATATTCTCTTATATTATAAGAGATGTTATATATCTCTTCTAGACATATGTTTTCATTTCTTTGGGGTGAATTTCATGGGAGAAATCAATGTTTACAAGGTTGGTATATATTGGATTGCTGTACAGTTTTCCAAAGTGTGCCATTTTATACTCCCCCTGGCAGTGGGTCAGAGAATACAGAGCAGCTGCTCTGTATTCTGTCCAAAATTTGGAAATTATTATTATTGTTGACGTTGCCCTGTCTTTGATGTCTCTTTTTCCCCCTATGGCTAATTTCAGGAATTTCTCTTTGTCTTGGCTTTTAGCCATTTGACAATGTTACTTGTAGGTGTTGTTTTGTTCGTATTGATTTCTTTGGGATTCACTGAGATTCTAGAGAATTTGTACCCCTTCTAACACCTACCCTTCTGGATTAAGGCTGTAAATTGGGCAAGAAGAGATATAAATAATCAGGTATAGAAGGGGATGGTGTATCTAGTTGTGTCCGTTGCTGAGCACCTGACCAAACATCCAGATATCCCTATGGCTGGGGTCTTTATAAAGAATCTCTGGTGTAGAGCCTCTGGTGTTATGGTTCTAGGCTCAAAGGCCCTTCCTACCACCACTTCTGTTCTTGGTTTCCATAAAAATCCTCTTTTTTTGAACTATCTTAAAATGTGTTAAACCCTGCAACACAAAGAGTTAACATTTATCTATGACATTTGTTACTAGAGGCATGAAGCATAAAGAGTGTTGGCACATCTGGCTTCCCTTCAGAGCATTTCAATCTTTGCTCTGCCCCGGGAACATGGTAACATTCCCCCAGTACTTTCTTCCCCTTGGCAATATTTACCCATTCTACCTGCCATCCCCTCATATTCCTGATGGGTAAAAACATCTTTTGTTGTTGTGTTGTTGTTAATTCCAAATAAGCTGTTAGTTACGGATACTGTTTGGACATTCGATCCCCACGCGAGATGGAACAGAGACTATAATGTGCTGTCCATATCCCCTTAATCCTTACCACTCCGGTCAATGTTGTGGCGTTTCCAACTGTCAGTACCTCCGTTCCTTACCTGAGGCTCCCTCTGGCCTCCAGAACCCACTCTGTCCATGCACATAATGGTCATAAAGTGCCAGACGTACATGTACTACCTTTCCGCTGGGAGTAAGACTCAACAAAATGATTTAAGGGAATTGGTAGATGAACAAAGCACCTTCTAGGACAGCTCTGAGGCATGCATTCTGTTCTGGCTCCCAGAGTTTTCCAGAGGGATCGGGCCCCAGCTTGCCCAGTGGCCACTTGTTTAATAACACACTCTTTGCCGCCACATTGGAATTATTTCTGTTTTACTTCCCTTACTTGATTTGGGATCAACCCCAAATAATAATTTGCACTTGAATCCTCATTTCAGAGTGTGCTTCTACGACAAACCAGGTAACACGGTCACATGTCAAGAAAAATGTTCAATGCCTCAGTCCCAACGAGAATCTTGCAAATGTCTACGTTCTTTCCCAGACATCGCAATACATGTGCACGTTTATACCTTAGAATAAGAAGAATTCATATTTTCCCAGCCATCAGTTTGGGTCTAAGTAACAGTAGCTCTTGATTCCCTAGAAGCGACTCAGTACCGTCTCTTGATTTGCAGCTCATTGTGAAATGGCTCCTCATGCTCCTCGCCATCTGGGTCCAAAATTTGCACATCTGCAAGAAACACTCCTTATGCCTCAGTCCTACCACCATGCCTGTCTTCAGGCACACCTGCAGAGGTAAAATGCTTCATTCCTGTATTACCCATGCACGTGGGCCCTCCACCATGCTGCTTGTGGCATGCCATCTGATTAAGCTGCCTTAAAGGTGGAAGCAGAAGTGAGCCGCTGGGATGGCTTCTCCTACCTGCCCGGCTAAGTGCCCCGATTCCTTCCTTGCGCAACCCCCTACTAGGAGCCCTCTGCTCAGAGTTAACTGAGCCAGATCCTCCCAGATCAGACCACATGCTGTTCAGTCTTAAGAGGTGTTGGATGAATCTTCAGTATTACTCCTCGGTACCCAAGTCCCCGAGGGAAAAGGTGTTTTCTTCTCCTTTCTCTCTCCTAATAAAAAGGAAAACACAGCCCCCACCCCCCCAGCACCATGAAACACACCCTGTAAGCCCTCCTTCCTCCAAGAATCTTTTTTGTTCTCCTTCCCCCTCCCCCCACTAGCCATCTTATGAATTAGGTCACTTGTTGGAAGCCCTTGGTCCCTCTGTAATGATTTCACTGTACAAAAACCAAAGGATTACGGACACTCAGAATAGGAGGAGGCTGCAGAAGTCAACACCTTTGTTCTAGGAATGAGGAAATCAACAAGGAAAGCTCTGAGCAATTTGCCCGAATTCAAACAGGAAGTTAGCAGCAGGATGGGGAATAGAATCTAGGTTTCCTCAACATCTGCCCAGTGCCCATGATGCACAGCAAACAGAATAGTGGCATGAAAGGGGCTTGCAGTCTATGAGATACAATAAAAATGTGATTAGAGAAGCTGGGGACAAGTAACACATTCATGTAATAAATATTTTGACGGCTTTTTACGCGCTAGGCACTGGTCTAGATCCAACAGGGAACAAAACAGAAAAATCCCTCTACTTTTGTGGAACTTACCTTTTAGTGGGTGAGACAGATAGTATAAGCCCATAAATAAATACAGCACGTAGTGTGCTAGATATTTTAAGTGCCACGGTGAAAAATCATGCAGAGAAAGAGAGTAGGGAACCCAAGAAGAAGTAATATGAATTATAGTTTAAGGTGTTGTTCAGGAAAATCCTCATTTGTGCACTAACATCTGAGTAAAGGTTGACTTGTTTCAGTGTGCTTTCCCTGCATGGAAGGTTCTCCCCGCACTCCTCTCCTGACCAACTTGTACTCATTCTTAGTGACCCTCTTTCAGACAGAACTTTTGTGACCTATCATCAATCTGAGTAAGGTCTGCCAGGCCCATATACGTTTTGATAAATTATGCATACCATGCTTTGAAACAACACATTTATTTATTTTGTAGTGTCTCTGTCTCCACCACTAATCATTCTTATGAGTTGCAGGAACAGTATTCCCTGCATTTTTGGCATTATGTCACAGCACCCAGGATAGTGATGAGCTCATAAGAGGCTTACATACTTGTTTAATGCACAGAGGGATGAGTGGGTAGATGGATGGTCGAATGGATGAATGGAGCAGAAATTAAATGAAACATAGAACAGGTGAGGTTGACAGTCTCCAAACAGGATGCCATCATATCTTTCCCTCTGTACGTATGCAAGCTGCAGCTGACATAAAGGTAGAGATTTCCATCCCATCTATTCTGGGTGGGGCGTCATGACCTACTTACTAAAGGTACCATGGCAGAGGTGACATTTGGGAATTTCAGAGGCTATGACTTAAATTTTGCAACACCTTCCCACATCTCCCAGAACACTCACTCTAGAAGCTGGCTGCCATTTTAGAAGTCTGACTATGCTGAGACTCCCGTGCTGGGAGGAAGCCTAAAGTGGGCATGTGGAGACAGCACGTGACAGGAGAGAAACTGACCAACCTCCAGGTGTCTCAGCCCAAAAGTCAGCCTCCAGCCCCGTTTGCCATCTGTTTGTAACCCCATGAGAGAATCCAAGCAAACCAGTTCAGTGGTCTAAAGAACCGTGGAGTATCATAATACACTGTTGTTTTAAACCACTAAATTTTGGAACATTTTGTTACACAGCCTTAGATAAATGGAATACCTAGGAAAACAACATACTGAGACACTTACAAAGTCCTTTGAAACATACACCGGCCATAGAAAAAAATAGAAAAGGTAGGTATGAAGGACACATTTTATAGACGACAGAAAATGAAGGGCATGGAAGCTAATCGCAGCCAGTAAGCGGCATACTCAGAATCCAGCTCCAGAATAAAAAGGGAGTCAGGAGACAGAAAAGAGGAGGGGATGAAAACAAAAGACTTCATACCTTCGGAACATGCATAATCTCTTCTCAAATCCTAACTGACTTTAGCTAAAGCCAAAAATATATAATCCACGTTGTCTTTACCGAACCGAGTGGGTCCACTCATCATGAGTGGCTTACACATGAGCTATAATTGGAAAAAAAAATCAAAGACTTCTTTTCCTGGAATAGCCAGGGCCTCCGCCTTCCCACTCTCCAGAGCCCACACACCGGGGAAATATGTCTTCATACTCTTGGGTCCTTCTAGCTGCTCCTGGACTTGAACCAATCATTTAGTGACTCCCAAGAAGCCCAACAGAGCAAAAAGTTCAAAGCTACTTCCTGTTAATTAGCCGAGGAAGTTTTCAGGTTCCCAGCAGTGCAATTCATTTTCATGTGCGGTGTCCCCAATTAGGCCAACTCCGTCTGAAATTTCTGGAGCCGCAACTTGGTAATCGGTGGAGAGATGCACCAAGTTACCATAAGGTCAAGGTAGATTTTCTTTAGCGGCTCCTCCAAAACAACACTCTAGAATCGCTTAGCAGAGTAAAAACTGTATTTCATATCCTGAAAGTAAGTGTTCAGTTGTTAAAAGGGATGTATCAATGTTAAAAACCTGGCCTTTCCCCTTAATGCTAAAACCTAAAGGAAAGACCACTAGATTCTTTCCTTGACTTGTCCAACCCTGTTCTTGTGTTTTGAAATGTACTGTCAGTTGAGGAGAAGCTGTCTTTTCCTTTCCTTTTGGTCAAAAGGTCCACGTGTTGAATGGCTGACCGAGGAATCCATTTAGCTCTAAGCACCTGCCATGTAAATGCTATTGCGTAAGAAAAGTGGTCTTCTTCACTGCATAAACATTAGAGAAGACAAATCGATCACGATGCCTTCCATGCCGACGACCCCTTTGAAAGGATTTCCCCTACACCCAGAACCTGCAGAAGTGGGCAAGGCCAAGAGACATGGCTGACTGACCAGTGCCACTGATCCATGGCCCAGACATGGCCCTGTCGTCTTGCATTTAAGTAAAATTCAGGGGGAGCTAATCAAATCCTTCCACTCTCTGCAGTTCAAACAGAAATTCTAAGCAAAAGCCGCCTCAGCCGCAGAAGCAACTGCTCACAGCCATAGCAGACTGAGAGGTTAGATAGGACACAAAGGAGTGCAAGCGAGCCAGAATAATGAGTCGTCTATGAAACAGAGAAATGAACCAAGGATGCAAACAGCCAGCTGACAGCAAGAGGAAGTTGGAGCAGATGTGAAACGTGGGGTCGGCCTAAGAAGGCGAAGGAGACCACGCAGGTCCTTGGCACAGCCTTGGCTCCGGAAGGCTCCTTGGCCTTCAGATCCTGAATGGTTCCTGGCATGCGTGCATCTTCACAACTTCCTTCTCACTTAAGCTGGAATGACCTCACGTCCTTCGTCAGAAGGTTGGCAATGTTCTGTGGCGTGGAGGCCACCGTGGATCCTCCCTTAAGGGTTGGTAGGGAAGCAGCTGCATGGTCTTGAGATCTCCTGAGGGCTGGGATAAGGAGCCATGTCCCTCCGAGGGGCCTGGTGTAAACGCTCCCCAGTGAGACCCCATGTTGCTGGAGAGGTGACTACCTGGTCCGTCTAATGTTCCCATTTGGGACGTATAAAAACTTTGGGAACAAAATTAAGTTTAGACAGTTGTCCCACAAAACACTGAGCCATTTTCTTTTTTTTTTTTTTTTAATTTTTTTTTCAACGTTTATTTATTTTTTGGGGGACAGAGAGAGACAGAGCATGAATGGGGGAGGGGCAGAGAGAGAGGGAGACACAGAATCGGAAACAGGCTCCAGGCTCTGAGCCATCAGCCCAGAGCCTGACGCGGGGCTCGAACTCACGGACCGCGAGATCGTGACCTGGCTGAAGTCGGATGACACTGAGCCATTTTCTTGGCCTCTCTGAAGCCCCCTCCACTTTTCAGCAGGGAAACACCGACACTCTCCTTACTGGGAGGCTTCTGACGGTCCTGTGTGGTTTGGGGCATGTGTCTTACCCCACCTCCCCAACTCCCCACAAGCAACCACCACCCCTGAACACCCTTTTCTGGCTCCTTCTAACCAAGGTCCTTCAGAATCAAGTGTTCCTCCTCCCTTTCTCTTCCACAGGCCCATGGATCGGGACTTCTTCATTGTTTCATCTTTGATTTTTATCTACCGGTTCCTGAGACCAATTCAAATTCTTACATTTTTTTGCCCCAAATTAATAACAGCCTTGGTTTTGCCTTACCATGAAAGCAATATATGTTTATTGTACATCGTCTGAAAAATACAAAAGAAATGGCCGAAGAAACAAAATTTTCAACCCAGAGACAACCGATACGAACATTTTGGCATTCTTGTTCTTGACTTATTTTTCTATGAATATATTTATTTGTAGATACACAATCTGATGTTTTTGAATTATATATAATCTGCTATTTTCTCTTAACATTGTTTCATGAATATTTTAAGTTATCATTAAATATCTTCAAAAACATTCATTTAAATTCACTGCAGAGTATCTTATCAGATGAAAAGACAATATTTTACTCAACCATTTCTATAATGTTGTACATTTAGTTCAATGCTTCAAAGATCATAGTTCTTCCAGAGAAGTCGGTATTATAATGTTGGGTCTCATTAGGGTACAGATAGCAGGTGAACCAGATGACATAGGGGCTCAGAGTGACCTCTGCAACTGCCCCTCCCCCCCCCCCCCCCCCCGCATTTAATCTCACTGAACCATTTGCTTGTACATGACCTCATTCAAGTTGTGTAACCTCCTGCACTTCAGTTTCCTGGTCCCTGAAATGGGGAAAATGAAAGTCCTTTCTTCTTAGGGCAGGTGGGAGGACTACACGAGTTAAAACCTGCAAGCAGTTTGTGATTAAGCCGATGTGAGCTCTATCAAGAAGGAGCTTACCTCCACGCCTGATGTGGGCTTTCCAGTGGATACACATCTGTGGTTAAACCATGGCTTTCTTCCCATTCTCCCATTCTTCCCATTCTTCCTATTCTTCCCATTCTACCTCCCCCCCCCCTTGCTATTTTTCAGAGGAAGAGGAAGGACCTTCTTCGGTGGGAGTTTAGTAGAAGAAATGGTATGTGCCATGCAGTGGGTTAATAGGGGCACCTCAAAAAGATATGTCTGACTCCTAATCCCAGCGACCTATAGATGTGATCTCGTTTAGCTAAAGGGCTTTTACTGAGATGATAAAGTTCAGACTCTTGAGATGAGATCATCCCTGATTTAGGGTGGTCCCTAAAGCCAATGACAGGTGTCCTTTAAGAGAAAAGTAGACAGATATCCAACAGAGACACAGAGAAGAGGCGATGCGAAGCCCCTTGTGAAGACAGAGCAGAGATTAAAGTGATGTGGCCACAAGTCAAAGAGTGTCAGCAGCCACCCAAAACTGGAAGTGGCAGGAAAGAGCGTCCCCTAGAGCCTCGATTTTGGACTTCTGGCTTCCAGAATTGTGAGAGAATAGATTTCTGTTGTTTTGATCGCCCCCTCCCCGCCAGATTGTTACAGCAGCCACAAGAGAGCTGATATGTGTAGCCTAGATCCTTTGGCTGGGTGGCAAAGAGCCCATCGAGGCCAACTGGCTGCTTCTCCATGTCGCAGTCCTCACGTGGCCAGTGCCCCACAGGCACTACTGGAGCATCTGGCACCACGTGTCCCTGGATGGACCAGTCCACCTAACAAAAAAGAACAATGTCAGGGAGTATGGTGGCTGACAGTTATATGTCACTTTCTTCCATTTCAGCCTGATCGCATTCGAATACATCTTTCCAGCCCTGGGCCTTTCTCTTTTTTGTCCCCTTAATAGCATCAGGAACTCAGGAGGGTAGCTACAAATGCAGTAGCTACAATGAACTTTGTTACTTTTATTTTGAGAGAGAGAGAGACAGAGACAGAGTGGGAGCGGAGGAGAGACCAAGAGAGGGGGAGACCCAGAATCCGAAGCAGGCTCCAGGCTCTGAGCTGTCAGCACAGAGCCCGAGGTGGGGCTTGAACCCACAAACTGTGAGATCATGACCCCAGCCGAAGTCTGATGCCCAACCGACCGAGCGACCCAGGCGCCCCTGTTACTTTTATTTCGAAACTCATCTCTATCTGTTTTTGAGGTAAGAGGGAAATTCTTTTATACAAGGACCACCTTCATACATACTTTTCATTTTGAGCCTTCTCGCATTTTTTCACCTTGTTTGTGGAGGGTTTCTGGAGGTGTCTGCCCCGTCTCAGGCTCCTATGACCTCAGCAACGAGTGTTGGATGCTCACCTGTGGCTGGTTTTTTGAATTCTTTCTTAATCTCTCAGTGCTAACCCGATACTGTGTTAGATTTGCTCACGCTTCCTTGGACTCGGCCCAACATTACCTCTCCCCTTCTTGGGCCCCTGCGTCATGCTGTTTTCATATCAGTTTCCTCCTCCCCATCTCTGGCTGAGAGCCTCAGGATCGTGCTTTAATAACCCTGTAATGGGGAGCGATGTGGCAATCCTGATGTAGACCCTCATCCCATGCAATAACAAACACATGAAAATGTGACACTATATTTTCACTGGAATTTTATACACAGTAATTTTCCCGTCTGCTTCTCCAATTAAATCCAATTCATTTCCCCATACAAAGTTTGGTCTTTCCTAAGTGACCCATGCCTGCAACTCCACACTCTTAAAAAAGCTATGGTCATTGTCACTACCTGTTAACTAAGTTGTGTGAGGCTTTGTGATGCTTCATAATGATTCTATGTGCCAAATTCTTATTTGTCCAACTGGATTATAAAAACCTGGAATGGTATGGTCCTCAAACATTAGTGACGGGGTGGGGTGGGGGTTTCCCAGACCTCTATGCTTTAGTGGGTCTTAAATCACACACACACACACACACACACACACACACACACATACACACATTTGACACACACACACCACATATTAAAGGAAAAAAGGATATTGTTACTTGAAATCAGGTGCTTCGGGCCAACATAGTACAACCCTTAACCATAAACACATTCTCTTGTGATTCACACTATTCAGGACCCAGGGAATGTTTCACATATTTCTTGCTCTGTGTCCTTGAAGAAGATATGACTGCATCCTAATGACTTGAAGGTTTGCAGGTTACACCATCTGCTGACTATGAACATGGATGCTGCTTTAGAATCCAAGGAGGAATTGAGCGGAGGAAGTAGTAAGAAAAGACATATTAATTAGCTTACCGCATCTTTCCTTTCAGATGGCACGAATGCATTAAGTTATTGCAGAAGGAGAAGTTTTGCCACAATGACAAGAGTCCATTTAGTTCTAGTTCATGGTACCGGGGATATGCAAGAAATAGGTAGGAAATATAACATACTTAAAGAGTATATATTTTTTTTAAAGTTTTTATTTACTTTTGAGAGAGAGAGAGAGACTGAGTGTGAGCAGAGGAGGGGCAGAGAGAGAGAGAGAGAGACACAGAATCTGAAGCAGGCTCCAGGCTCTGAGCTGCCAGCACAGAGCCCGATGTGGGGCTTGAACCCATGAACCGTGAGATCATGACCTGAGCCAAAGTCGGATGCTTAACCGACTGAGCCACGCAGGTGCCCCAAAGAGTATATTTTTTGATTAATAACTTTTAAATATTGAAACTTGACATGTGGAATGTGAGCCTTTACTCTCCTGCCCTGGGCCCTGCAAACAAGAGGGGTGGGCCTTCCTGGAAGGCGGTAACCATGGCTACGGCCCCTAAACCTGCCCTCTATGTAGCTCAAGACTGCTCTACGTTTGGAAAGTATCCAGGCATATTTGTAAGCTATATTAAAGCTAAACGTTAGGGGTTGAATCTTCTTGAAGTTTAGACAAAGCAACCTGTTTTTGAGGTCCACATCTTTGGAACCTGAATAGGTCTATCAGGGGAGCGCCAGGCAGAAAACCAATGTAATTCAGCTCCAGGGTAGGATTTGCAGAGCACCTCTGCAGCAGAGACAGGAAACGGGAAGAGGGAAAGTGCATTTGAGAACTGAACAGGGTTTTGAAGACAGGACTTATCCCCAAAGGTGTCATTTTCTTCTCCCGTAGCTGAGGATGCAAATAACTTCCTCTCACAGAAGGACACATAGACCATGCGAGCAATCACAGAAGAAGAGAGTGTGGGAGAAATGGAGACCCTTCTGCCAGTTCCATATGTGTGGCTTTTCATACGCCACGTAGAAATGCCACCACATGAAGGTCAGGAGACCTGAATTTTGGGTACCTGCAGCTCGTAGAGAATCCTACGATCATCGGGCCCTTGAAGACACGAGGGATAAAATAGCCAGCACTCCCAAGATGATTGTGTGGTTGGGATCCTACAGAAGGAGAGGGCTGGGGCCTGAGAAAAGAGAGGTTGGTGGTTGTATATATCTGTCATACCACAATTGTCGCAGAAATGACAAACTGGTTTAATCCATCATCTAAGGTATGATTGTTCTCAACGACATTTTCTTTTCACCTTTACAAAATGAAATCCTGCACTAAGAACTTTCCCTGGCATCACCAAGAAAGGGGTCATGCTGTTGAGAATGTTAGCAAAAATTCTGGTGCCCAGAGAAGGCAATCCAGAAAAATAGACTTCTTACTGAATGACAGAGGAAGAAAAAAGAAAAAAAAAAAAGATGAAATAAGAATTAAGCAAATCCATAATGCAAATGCGGTGCCTTCAAGAACCTTCCATGTTTTCTATTATACAATCAGTTACACTAGGTGGAAGCTGGGATGAATCCCGAGATACAAATGAGTAATTTAGGATGCGTCGAATGTGGTTACTACTGCCCAAGACTGTGGAGCTACTAAATCGTTTTGCCACGATTCAAATTCAGGACGTGCCCCCTGAAAGCCCTGATGCATGGCACTTAGCACTCTGCCTCTGGCCCCAGTACTAACATAGAATTGACTTACCACTGCAGGCAGATGATTTAGTGGTATTAGATATTATCGTTTCCTACTGCTGCCCTAGCTGATGGCCACACACTAGGTGGATTACGCCAATGTACACGCTTGTCTTCAAGTCCAAATGGGTCGGGAGGACTGCCCTCTCCCTGGAGGCTGTAAAGGAAAATCGATTTCTTTGACTAATCCGGCTTCTGGAAGGCACTTTCACTCCTTCACTTGTAGCTCCTCCTTCCATTTTCAAAGCCTATCACTTTGCTGCTATTATCACAGCTCTTTTCTCCTGACTTCGACCCTCCTGAATCCCCCTTCTGAGGACCCTTATAATGACATCGAGGCAACCTCGATAATCTGGGACAGTCTCCCCAACTGAAGATCCTTAATTTAATTACATCTGCAGAGTCTCTTTCACTTTATAAGGCAATACACTCACAAATTCTAGGGATTGAGACACGGACATCTTGGAAGGGCATTATTCAGCTTGCCAATAGCTCCTTATAGATTGATAATGGCAGGCGCATTGTAGATGTTTTGCCTTTATTGAGTGCTGGCAGAGTGCAGAGCCTCCCACAGACAGTGAGGGGTCAGAGTCTCTCCCTGGCCCACTGCCCAGCTGCATGAGACACAACGTGTAGTTCTATGATCGCAGAACAAAATGCTCAAAGAGATAACAGAGAAGTCAATGTAAGTGACAACAGGACACAACGGTCCTTGACTGATGGACTCCTACCTACTCAGAGGCCTTGCCCCAAAGGCCCTGCCTTGGCAGAATCAACACAGCCACGTGTCCACAGGCTCCCTGGGACGGGGTTAATCTGGAGAAAGCACTTGATCAAGGAGACAGGGACCTCCACCGTGGAAGAAGAGCTGGAATCATTTCAAACTGAAGCACAAAATGAAAGCTTCAAAATTAAACACAAAATCACATGATTCTTAGAAATGAAATGGCCAAGGAGGTTAAACTGAGTTCTTTTTTTTTTTTGTCTTACCATCACATATGCATCATACATCAGCTCTATAGGTAACTTCGCCATCGTGGGCCTCAGTTCCTTCATCTGCAAAATGTCAATGATAACTGCTTAGTAACGATTGTTAGGAGGATAGACTGAGTTACAGTTTACACTGTAGATGGCTCACCCCCAACGCTTGGCAGGTAACCCACCATGATAGTTCACGTCACTGTGGTTCAATGTCGTATCCAGCTTGCTTCGCAGACTGGTTGTGTAACCTCTGCTCTGTTTCCAGGATCTTTGCAGGACAGAGTCACAAATATTTACTTAACAGGCTTACTAAAATGAGAAAATTTATCTGAGGTCACAATTCATATGCTATGCCCCATATTGCTGGCTCATGACTCATGGCTTCTGTGACATTTTCAGAGTTCTGAGGCCAACAGCTAAGAGATGTAGTCTATGAGCCCGATGCACTTCCAGTGCTAAGGACTGAATATATTCTAGCAAATATATTCATCGGTGAGTGAGCGCCTATGCCCATGATGCTCGCCCCTGCTCTATTCTCTGCTTGTGCCCAGAAGGTCTCCCATTCTATAATGTCTCCTTTCTTGTCTTCACAATATATTTCCAGTCTCTCTTCCCCATGGATTACATCCCAGGCCAGTCTTCTGCTCTATTTCTGTTCCTGTGTCATCAATGTTGGGATGTTAGCTCTCAGTTCATACTAGCTTATGTTTTCCTGTAAACACATCATCTAGGATGTTATACACATGAAAATATGGCTGTGCTCCTCAGAGTTCCCCAAAACAGAGGCACTCACTTCTTCACTCCCTCCGTGGACTCAACGTGGCCTTCTAGAAGCAAACGCTGACCTTCCATTAGGATTTAGCATAGCAATCATCTTAGTTTGGGTTTACTCGGAAGCAGACTGGGCAATAAGGATACAGGTACAAGTGGTAAAAAAAAAATAGGGGAGCAGAGGACTGAGCCCAGAAATGCAAGCAAGCAGGAAGGGCTTGTTATTACTGTGGACTACCGGAGAATGTTGGAACCATATAGAGCATGTCCCTCAGAGTTAGCCCACCTGAAGACCTAGTGAGCTGGGGTATTTCTACATAAACTTCTGTTGTCTTTATTTGAGGACTGCTGGAGCAGTGGGCTTAGATTCCCCAGTATTTCTAGTTGGTCACAGCTTGGGCAGAGTGAACTGAGGTGTGTCATAAAAGAAATCAGGCACTGGGTATTAGGAATCCATCAGCATGAGGGGATGTATGAGGAGTACTGACAGCCTCTGCCCTAGGAGTCCCAAACATAACACTGGAATCAATTAAAATAAGACTTTTAAGAAAAGTGTCTATTTTGGTCTCCACTCAGTTTTCATTCAGGTTGTGTTGTTGTTGTTGTTGTTGTTGTTGTTATTGAGTTGTATGAGCTCTTTACATATTTTGGGTATTAATAGCTTATCAACTATATGGTTTGCAAATATTTTCTCCCATTCCATAGGCTGACTTTTCATCCTGTTGGCTGTTTCTTTTGCTGTACAGAAACTTAAGCTTGATGTAGTCCCACTCATTAGTTTTGTGTTTGTGGCTGGTGCTTTTGGTGTCATATCAAAAACAAACAAACAAACAAACAAACAAACAAACACATTGCCAAGACCAATGTCAAGGATTCTTTCCCCTGTGTTTTCTTCTAAGAATTTTAGAGTTTCAGTAGTTATGTGCAAGCCTTTAATTCATTCTAGTTAATTTTTGTGAGTAGTATAAGATAGAGGTCCATTATGTTCTTCTACACGTGGTTGTCCAGTTTTCCCAACACCAGTTATTGAAGAGACAATCATTCCCCCCATGGTGTACTCTTGGCTCCCTTGTCAAATTATTTGAGTGTATATGTGTGGGTTTATTTCTGGGCTGTCTATTGTGTTTCATTGATCTATGTGTTTGCTTTTATGCCAGTACCATACTGTTTCAATTACCATAGTTTCATTGTATAGTTTGAAACCAGAAAGTGTGATGCTTCCAGCTTTGTTCTTCTTTCTCAAAATTGCTTTGGTTAATTAGGGTATTTTTTTTTTTATTCCACGCAAACTTTTAAGATTTTTTTTCTATTTCTGTGAAAAATACTACTGAGATTTTGGTAGGATTGTCCTCAGTGGATCTATAGATGGCTTTGGGGAGTGTGAACATTTTTTTTTAATTTTTTTTAACATTTATTTATTTTTGAGACAGAGAGAGACAGAGCATGAACAGGGGAGGGGCAGAGAGAGAGGGAGACACAGAATAGGAAGCAGGCTCCAGGCTCTGAGCCATCAGCCCAGAGCCCGACGCGGGGCTCGAACTCACGGACCGCGAGATCATGACCTGAGCTGAAGTCGGACGCTTAACCGACTGAGCCACCCAGGCGCCCTGAGTGTGAACATTTTAACAATGCATAAGCATGGACTATCTTTCCGTCTGTGCCTTCTTCTATTTCTTTCGTCAAAATCTTATGGTTTTCAATGTACAGAAATTTCATCTCTTTGGTCAAGCATATTTATAAGTATTTTATCGGTTTTGGTACTGTTGAGAATGGGATTATTTTACAAATGGCCAACAAGTAAAGGTGCCTGGCTGGCTCAGTTGGTAGAGCATGGGACTCTTGATCTCAGAGTCATGAGTTTGAGCCCCATGTTGAGCTTACTTTAAATAAATGGACAACAGGTACATTAAAAGGTGCCCAACATCACTAATCATCAGGAAAATGAAATGTAAAACCACAATGAGATATCACCTCACACCTGTTAGAAAGGCTACCATCAGAAAGACAAGAGATAATAAGTGTTGGCAAGGATGTGGAGGAAAGGGAGCCCTCATACACTGTTGGTGTGGATGTAAAATGGCAGCTGCTATGGAAAACAGTAAGGAGGTTTCTAAAAATATTAAAAATAAAGCTACTGTATGATCCTGAAATGCTCTTCTAGGTATATATCTAAAGGAAATGAAAACAGAATATCTAAGAGATATCTGCATTTCCAGGTTTATATATTTATTGCAGCTTTATTCACAATAACCAAGATATGAAAACAACCTAAATGTCTGTGATGGCTAAATGGCTAGAGAGAGAGAGAGAGAGACAGGGAGAGATGATAGAGATGTATACAGAAACAGACTATATAGATATATGTAGATATAGATGGTAGATATGATCTATGATATATGATCTATGATATATGATATACGATATAGATATATCATGGATGGACCTTGGGGGCATTATGCTAAGTGAAAGAAGCCAAACAGAGAAAGACAAATACTGCATGATATCATTTACATGTGAAATCTAAAAAAGCCAAATTCATAGAAACAGAGTAGCTGGTACTTACCAGGGACTAGGAATGGGTGAAATAAGGAGACGTTGGACATAGAGTACATGCTTCCAAGTAGAAAATGAATAAATTCTAAGGATCTAATACACAGAATTGAATAATGAATAATGATGTATTATATGGGTGAAAGCCCCTAAAAGAGTAGATCTTAAGTGTTCTTACAACAAAAAAGAAATGACAATTATGTGACATGATAGAGGTATTAGAAAACTCTCTGGTGGTAATCATTTTGTAGTATATGTGAATCAAATCCAAATCAACACCCCGTATACCTTAAACTCAATGTTATATGTCAATTATATCTCAACAAAACTGGGGAAAAAAACTCCTCAAAATTCTGTTTCTACCATATATCATATGATCTTAAATTACTCTAATTCCTTTCTCTAAACCTGATTCTCTTCTAAAAGAATGGATATTAGAATAATACCCACCTTTGGCATTGTAATAAGAATTAAATAAAATAATAGAATTAGTATACTACCTAGTACATTTAAATGATAGCAGTTATTATTGTTGTTATGCAAGTATTAGCATAACAAATAGTCTGTACACAAAAGTACCTAATAAATATTTATTGAATCTCAATTTATTTATATCAAAAGTATAAAAAATCAAAAAGACATTAACTTGAATTTTCCTTATTTATATTTTTCCACCACACTACCCAGAATGACAGAAAATTACAGACGTTATTGAAAATAGTTCTTTAAATGTCAGGGACACATTTTAATATATGTTAACAGAATGACTTTGCTTTCCAGCACTCCACAAAAAAAATAAACTAATTAGGAGGAAGGAAAGAACATAAAACGAAAAATATTCTTCAAACAGGACATAAAAAGAGAGTTATTCTTCAAATATTTATAGGGTTTTGGCCCCAGAGTCTCCCATGTTTCCATGCTAATCCAATAGCCTCGGGAAGATGGGGGAAGGTGAGTGTGTAGTGTGGGGTGGGGAGAACCTCCAGAGAGTTACAAGATTGAGAGACTTTGCCTGGGGCGGAGAGGGTCTCCAAGATGTTCTCTGCCCCCCTTTCTCTGGGTGTTAGGCAGTCAGTGGGCACAGATTGGAGGAAGGGGGATTTTGAATCTGGAAGATTAAGAAGCAACAAAAGTTCTGAGAAATGGAGACAAGACTGGTTGTTGCAATGGCTCTGGTTTTCAGGTCTCAAGCTACAGAACTCACCTGTTGGGGGTGGGGTATCAGCAGGAATCAGGGGACGAGTTTTAGATCCAAGATTGGGCAGGGCTGGGTGGTCTTTTCTCCCAGCGGGCCTGGTGTCATTGATGTGACTCAGCTCCATTGTCTCTTGGCCCTCAGGTGACATTCCCAGGAGATAGAGCAACCTGGCTGGGGAAGGCTGGCTCTGCTCTGGGTGGGGCAGCAGTGCTGACAAGCGGAGCCCCCCAAGGCACAGAGGCAGCTGCCCCAGGGGCACCCAGTGCTGGGCTAATGCTCTGTCTCCTGTGCTTTGCTCTTCTCCTTCGAGGCTCCTGGGGAGTCAGAGCCAGCTGGGGCTGAGGGTTTCTTTCGTTTGAGAAGTGTTTTGATGCTTTCCACTTTGACAATTTCCAAATTGTCCAAACTAATACACTTGGGATTGTGAACCTGAGGTTCAGGAAAGAAGTGAAGAAGATACCAGCTGAAGTAAATGAAAGAATGAAAATAAGATTGAAACACAGGAGAAAACTCTCACCTCTGTTGTGTCCTTTAATCCTAAGCATACCCTGATGAGAAGGGGTCAGTAGTCCCATCTTATAAAAGAGGAAAGTGATGTAAATAGACATGAATTCTACCTCAGCTCTGACCCCCAACCCCAAGCCTGGGCCACATGTTCTGTTTCCTGGCGGAAGTGACTTCAGTGAAGGCTCATACCCTTCCCACATTTATTTTTTACTCCTTTTCATCGAATTACAATTTACACACAATAAAGCACACAGATCTTAATTGTAAAATTCAGTAAGTTTGTCAAATGTGTATATGCAAATCATCATTACCTCTCACCACACCCTAGATTGTTTCAACGGCCCCCGATACGTGCCTCCTGCTCCTTCCCAGCCATTCCCTCAGCAAACACTCTCCTGATTTCTATCACTTCATGTGCATAGACACATCATTGCTTACTCTGGAGGCTGGTTTATTTTTCTCAATGTAATTTTTTTTTTTTTTTTTTTTTGTATATCAACCTATGTTATTATACAGATCAACTATTCCTTTTTATGGTCAAGTAGTATTCCAATGTAAGAATATGCCATCTTTTTTTCTCCTTCTTCTTCTTATTAGTTTATTCACCTAATCATGGATATTTGAGTTTTTCTGGTTTGGGACTGTTGAGAATACAGCTGCAGTGAACTTTTGTATACAGAACTTCCTAGGCACATATGTAGCCATTACTCTTGGGTGGATTTGCTGGATCATTGGGTCCACGTGTATTTGACATTAGAAAAAATTGCCAAATCATTTTTCTAAAAGTGCTTATAGTTTATGTTCCCACGAACGATGCAAGAAAATTCAAGCGACTTCACAATCTCACCAATATTTGGTATTGACCATTTTAAAATTTTAGCCATTTTCATGAGTGTGAAATCGTATTTCACAGCTGACCAAAATGTAGGTAACATGTTAGTGATATGTGCCTATGTGACTACAAAGATAAAATATTGCACAGGGAAAATAAAAATCACCACATCTGACGAAATGACCCAGCCATCAATAGATTTACGTGGTCATGATAGTTTAAATTCCAAAGAAAGATTGAAACCAAAGTATGATATATTTATAACAGGCAGAAGGAACACTTAGAACGTGGGCTAGTGGTCGATGTAAAGGAAAGAAAAAATCCTCATTTTCCATGCTGAGAACACATCACTCGAAGCTTCAAACTGGAAAAGCAACAAGTAGGCATTTAATTTGTTATTTAAACACGGAGATAAATGGCACTGGAAGTGGTTGTCCTTTGTTGAGAAGAAATACATTTGGAAAGTCGTCAGGGACAGCCTCTTCCATAACAGCACTTAGGGAATGACTTTGCTTTTTGTACTAAATGCGTGAATAACTGATAAAAATTTTCAGAAAGGAAAACTTGAAAAAAAATGTCTTGAATCTAAGAATCTAGAGGGGTCTGAATTTAAATAAAGGCACCTCCATGACAGCAGGGTCTCTAAGTGGCCGTGGATCTCGGTTCCCTTTTCTGTACTAAGATGATGGCAGCGAGGTCTTTAATTCAGTGACGATCAGAATTGAAATCATTCATGGCAGGGTCCTAGGTCCCATCCAGAATCTGTAAGTCCTAACATCTGGCCTCAAGACTCAAAGTTTTGTACATTCGGTAAAGCTTTAGTTGATCCTAATGCTTACCGTAGCTAGGTGAGCGTGGGCTGGGGCACCAGACACATTTGGCTTTAATCCCTGTCTTGCATAGACTAGTAACCTAGGAAATTTCCTCAAACTGCCTTAGCCTCTGTTTTCAAACTGTTTGAATAAAGTGTGGTGATCTCTCCTGCATCCAAAACCTTCAGGACTGGGGCTGCCATTGGCGGGCATTCAATAAATGTGAATTCCCTCACCCTCCATGAATCAGCTTTGTCTCTGATATAAAATTATCTTGGTGCATTACCGAATCAGACAGTTATAATAAAAAACTCCAGACATTGAATTGAATCCAGCTTCAATTGTACAAACTACCAACAGCTGGTTATTGAGTGACTGGTATGTGCCCAGCATTCTGTTGGATGCTGTGAGGACAATTAGCATTTTAGGAACAGAAGTTTATGTCTTAAGAGGTCATCCTGACAGACGGCATCAATGCAAAGACATTTTAGAGCCAGAGAATTATTAAAGATGGAAGGCACCTTAAAGCATTTCTGGTTAAACACCCCCATTACGTAAAGAAAGGGACAGGGGATCTGTGAGGTTGAGATTTCCTCCAAAGTATATAGACAATGAAGGAGAAACATACCAGACTCAGGTGGAACAATTCAGAGGTCACTTTTCTTTTTTCTTTTTTATTAAAAAAATTTTTTTTAATGTTTATTTATTTTTGACACAGAGAGAGGCAGAGCGTGAGCAGGGGAGGGGCATGAGCAGGGGAGGGGCAGAGAGAGGGGGAGACACAGAATCTGAATCAGGCTCCGGCTCTGAGCTGTCAGCACAGAGACCGATGCGGGGCTCAAACTCACAGACCCCGCGAGATCATGACCTGTGCCCAAGTCAGGCGCTCAACCGACTGAGCCACCCAGGCGCCCCTGAGGTCATTTTTCTTTAATGCAACAATGATTTTCAGAACGTTTTAAAAATTATTATTAGCTGGAAATATTTCTTCCAATCAAATATATCTTGGAAGTTTGACATATGAGAGCAAGCCTTCTCTGTTTGACATAGGATTCAGATGTCCGGAGTTACACCCACTTGGACCCTTCATGGAAACTGTCAAAAACTGGCTATCCAACTATCACCAACATAACCTGTCAATAAGACAAAGGTGAGTTTATGGCTTACTGGGGTGAAGGAAACACAATCTTTGCAAAGCTTTGGCAGTGTCCCAGCATGGGAATGGTAAGATCAGAATTTATTGAGACTCGGAAGTCTGCCTTAAGGAAAGTCTTTGAATGTGTGTACTTGATAAGGGACAGAAAGCAATCATGATACAACAGTCTGGAATTGGCGAGGACTTTTACGTGAAGGATTCAAAGAATTTAAGGGTCCGAAATGTTGCTGCTTTCCATTAAAGGGTCAATGGGTGTTTTAGGAAGTTCCCTAAATGAACAATCCAAACAGGTAATGGTTCTCATCAATGTTTTTTTGAGCACAGCAAGAAAACCACCCTCACCCTGGCCCATGCCTCCACCAGACGTCCATCCTCACTGTAGCTGACATTCAGTGTAAGGGACCCTAGCTTTTCTTTACAAAAATTGTGAAGTCTCTTTGGCCATCTAACCTCCTGTTTCACCTCCACACCTTCTCCTCAGCCTGCCCCCCTCTCCACTCATGTCTGATGACCTATGAATTTCCACCTTTGGACTCTACTACAAGTAAGATCATTCAACATTTCATCATACTTCTAGTCATCCCAGTGACCCTACACACCTGGCCTAGACCCAATCCCTGGGCTTTAGGCAGCTATCAGTCTAGAATTTGGGGGAGGTCCAGCTTTATCTGCCTGGGAAAGAGTTTGACATCTAGGCTGCTTCCCTAGTTGTGTTGTGTTATGTTGTTTTGTTTTGTTTTGTTTTGTTTTGTTTTGTTTTGTTTTAGAGACAGAGAGAGAGAGAGAAAGAATCCCAAGCAGGCTCCATGCTCAGCAAGGAGCCCACCAGGGGGCTCGATCTCATGACCGTGAGATCATGACATGAGCCAAAACTAAGAGTCAGATGCTTAACCGACTGAGCCACCCAGGCACTCCTGCCTCTCTGGACTTTTGAGTGATGTTTTTTTATTTTCTCACAGGCTTGGAAAATAACACCTACTGATAAATGTATTAAATTTTCCAAGGGTACAATTAGACAGAGTTCCAAAACATTGTTCCCTCTGCTGAAGAACATGACCTCCTCTCTCCTCACCTAATGTATTATTTTTCCACTTGCTGTTAGACACAAGGAATGATAAGGATGTTCTATCAGATGAACGGACGTCTCTTGGGAATAAATTGAGATTCACTTTGTCACAAAACACGCAAAGAGAGCGTGCGAAGTACCTCGTTTCACCTGAATGTCGCAAGCTTGACTTACAAAGCTAGCTCTACCACTTACAAGTTTTACAACCTTGAAAACATCATTTAATCTCTCTCATCCTCGGGGTCTTTACCCTCATTCTAAAAATGGAGACAGCAATTCTTTTTTTTTTTTTATTAGACCTATATATTGAGAACTGAGTATTTGATGTAGCTATTGCCTTAGAATCACTCCCTTGGTGTTGCAAGTCCTTTAAAAGAATTAGGGAGGTGGCAATTCTTATCTGATAAATTGCCAGAATTAGGGTGTACAATATAAGGTACCAGGTGTATGGTACATCGTCCAATTATGGTAGTTATTATTTTTACTTTCTTTGGTGGGAATCTATCTTCTACGCCTGCATATAAATACTTCCAAAGATAGTTATTGCTGTCATTGCTATAAGAATTCTATCAATGTATGTCCCAAATGCAGAAGATGAAGAAAAAAACAAGTGGAAGGTAAAAGGAAGAGGGATGAGAAAAGAAGGAAAGAGAACTCATGGTGACGTGTTACCATCTTTCATGTACCACAATAAGTTTGCGGCACTCCTTGACCCATCTGTCAGATCCCGTTGCCATCACCCTACTTTACAGATGAGGAAGGTGAAGCCCAGAGACCAGGCAGTAATTTATCCAATGTGCCATCCAATGGGCTGGGTTTGTGCATAGTCTAACAACTCTCCATGCTCACAGTTTGTTTTCCCCACATTAATGCTGAAGAAACAAGGGCAGAAATTGACACATAAAACTCAAATTGACAGAGCTAGTCTGATGTATCCTGGGTGCAACTCCAGATCTATCTACTTCTACAATTCCCACAACTTTTGTGGCTCAAAAGCTTCATACTAAGAAAGTGTCCACTTACAGAACTTTTTTTTTTTCAAAGTCACAATTTTGTTGTTGTTCTTTGTTGCATGAAGCAAAAGCAAATACTCTATTCATTCAAAAATGAAATTCACTTTGAGAAAATGCCCTCGATGACCTCAAACACAGTGGCAATATTTTATTTTAATAGCTTGCATTCCTAAGAAACAGAACTCGGGTACATTACGGGGAGTCTACCCAGAGACAGACATCTGTGCTTCTATTCATTTAGCCAACAAGTATTTCAAACACTGTATGCACCAAGAATCATGTTAGGCTTTCCATCATGGCTCTTGGTAGCATTGACACTTTTTAATCCTGGTTATATGTTGCTTTTGTTGAGAAGAGAGAGGTCAAGGTGGCCTGGGGAGTTCACACCGATAATACTGGTTACCGTCTTACTGCCTGTGCTTTTGGACCAACACTCACATCAACTTCACAGGTATCAGATGAGGACGACCACCGTTCTCATACATAATGAAACTATTGCTGAGAGTCGATATGTAATTTGCCCGACGTCACACAACTTGAAAGTGGTAGAGATGATGGTCAAAACCAGAGGTCTTAACCATTAAATCTTCTGACGACAGCACATGGTGTGATAGAGCAAACCAAAAGATTGCCGGTGGGTAGGAGCTGAAAGGTAAGATACCTCTGCCAAAAAGCCCAAGCCCATGGAATAAGCTATAAAGCACTGCCAAGATACAGAAACAAACCATAAAAATCAATCCAAGTAAAGGTAGCATGGAGGGAAGGCCAAGTAAGATGCATAAGACCACCAGCCATAGCAATGAAACTGGAAAGCTGGTAGTTTCATCATATTTTGCAATTGTGCCTTAGGAAGAAAAAAAAAGTCATGTGACTTGTGTAAGCCATTATCTGTGATATCATAGCCATGAACACCTGAGAAGATATAGCAGGTTCTTTGAAACTTGGACAAATAGTATTTATTTCTCACGCCAGGAGTCTTGTAACAATTTGCAGACGAGCCTGTATAAATTCTCACTACATAAGGAAGTAGGGAGGTCAGTAAGATTTTAAAGAAGAAAATGTACCCTCCCAATAGTAGCCAAGTCCCCACCTGTAAGGATAAGGCTTACTTACTAAAGTAAGGATTTAGTCAGTCAGTCAGTCAGTCGGCCAGTCATTCTCAATAAATGTTGTGTGAGCATCTTCTTTGTACCAAGTTCTGTTTAAGACGATGGAAGTAGACTAAAATATATGGACAACAAAACGCCTGGGTTCGTGCAGTGGTATTTCAGTGGAGGAGGGAGACACAACACAAACTAAATTAAAGAATTTCTGACAATGTCAAGTACTGTGAAGAAAGTAAAAAAGCAATATGATAAGAAGTGGCTGGCAGAGAAAAGCTGCTTCCCATGAGCTGCTCAGATTGGGCATCATCATGAGCTGCACTGGGCCATAGAGAGTAAAAGGAAGGAGATAAACTTGGGTAGTGAGCAAGGGGAGTTTGAAAAGAGTTTTTAGAAAAAGTCATGGGTTCCATTTTGTCACAGTTTGAGGGCTGGTATATAGGTCAGATTTGATTCTGGGTGCAAAGGGAAACCATGGAGGGATTTTATATTATAAATGTAAGGTTTATAAATGTATTTATCAAATAAAGAAATGCATCAATATGGTTACTTCTATAAATTTACATTTATAACACATTTTTATAAATATAAAATTTATATTGAATTTCATATTGGAAATGGGAGGATTTTTAATTGGAGCAGAAAGGGGTTGATATAATCTAGATGATACTTTAAAAATATCTCTGTACATCAGTTGATGGACATTTAGGCTCTTTCCACAATTTGGCTATTGTCGAAAGTGCTGCTACAAACATTGGGGTACATGTGTTCCTATGCCTCTGCACTCCTGTATCCCTTGGGTAAATTCCTAGTAGTGCTATTGCTGGGTCATAGGGTAGATCTATTTTTAATTTTTTGAGGAACCTTCACACTGGTTTCCAGAGTGGCTGCGCCAGCTTGCATTCCCACAAACAGTTCAAGAGGGTTCTTGTTTCTCCAGCATCTATAGCCTCCTTATTTGTTCATTGTAGCCACTCTGACCGGCATGAGGTGGTATCTCGGTGTGGGTTTGATTTGTATCTCCCTGATGAGGAGTGATGTTGAGCATCTTTTCATGTGTCTGTTGGCCATCTGGATGTCTTCTTTGGAAAAGTATCTATTCATGTCTTCTGCCCATTTCTTCACTGGATTATTTGTTTTTTGGGTGTGGAGTTTGGTGAGTTCTTTATAGATTTTGGATACTAGCCCTTTATCTGATATGTCATTTGCAAATATCTTTTCCCATTCCATAGTTTGCCTTTTAGTTTTGTTGACCGTTTCCTTTGCAGTGCAGAAGCTTTTTATCTTGATGAGGTCCCAATAGTTCACCTTTGTTTTTAATTCCCTTGGCTTTGGAGATGTGTCAAGTAAGAAATTGCTGTGGCTGAGGTCAAAGAGTTTTTTTTTCCTGAATGGATAAAGAAGATGTGGTTTATGTATACAATGGAATACTACGTGCAATGAGAAAGAGTGAAATCTGGCCATTTGCAGCAACGTGCAATGTGCAGGAACTGAGAGGGTATTATGCTAAGTGAAATAAGTCAGGCAAAGAAAGACAGATACCATATGTTTCACTTATATATGGATCTTGAGAAACTTAACAAAAGACCATGGGGGAAGGGAAGAGAAAAAGAAGTAACAGAGAGGGAGGGAGGCAAACCATAAGAGACTCTTATGGACTGAGAACAAACTAAGAGTTGATGCGGGGTGGGGATAAGGGGAAAGTGGGTGATGGGCATGGAGGAGGGCACTAGTTGGGATGAGCACTGGGTATTGTATGGAAACCAATTT
Organism: Leopardus geoffroyi; assembly: GCF_018350155.1. NCBI lineage: Eukaryota > Metazoa > Chordata > Mammalia > Carnivora > Felidae > Leopardus > Leopardus geoffroyi. The sequence goes on from NC_059327.1 coordinate 198,167,556, forward strand.
GACAATAAATTATATTTAAAAATAAAATAAAAAAGTCTCTGTAGCTACAGATTGTAGGGAAGTATATAGGTAGGAGCACATGTACCCCAGTGCTTAAATTCTTGCTTGGAATTTAAGCTATTTTATTACTCCAAGCAAGAGATAGTGTTAGCTGGCATCAGTCAAAGTCAGTGGAAATGGAGAAACATGAGAAGACTGAGGGTGAATCATGGAGGGAAACACGCCAATGGACTGGCCTAGAGGTTGGAAAGAAATGTAATCAAGAACAACTTCACATGTTGGATGGTGCTGTGTACTTGGAGAGATTACCAAGAGATAGGTCTGGGGATGCAAAAGAAGGGTTCCTGTTTTGAGGTTGCTCGATTTGAAATTCCTTTAGATATACAAGTGGAACAGTCGAGTAAGACATTAGAAAAATTCTTGAGCTCAAGGGAGTTTTGAAGGCTAAAGGTATAAATTGGGGAGTCATCAGCTTATTGATGCTATTTAAAGCTATAGATGGATTGGGGCGCCTGGGTGGCTAAGTCAGTTGAGCGTTCGACTTTGGCTCAGGTCATGATCTCTCGGTTTGTGGGTTCAAGCCCCACGTCGGGCTCTGTGCTGACAGCTTGGAGCCTGGAGCCTGCTTCGGATTCTGGGTCTCCTTCTCTCTCTGCCCCTCCCCCACTTGTGCTCTGTCTCTCTCTGTGTCTCAAAAATAAATAAATGTAATAAATAAATAAATAAAGCTATAGATGGAGATGAAATCACCTAGGCAAGAGTAGGTAAGAGAGGAAATGGGAACATTCCCCAGGCATTTGACAGCTAAGCGCTGCAGAGAGAAGCAGAATATTTTCCCCTGGTGCTGCACCAGCAATACAGATGCTTCACTGAAGTGGAGGGGGAAATTTTGCCCTTGAGAAGCAGCATTGTCTTACCCTTTAGGGAAGTGCTCAGAGTTAAGTCAAAGGAGCAGGTGAGATCTACAGCTGGAGAGACCACACAGAGTCCAGAGGAAGTTCAGTTCTTTGGGGGAGATGTTCCATTGAAGCTCTCACCCAGACCCTTTATTTTCACTTTTTAATTTAATTGTATTATATATTGTACTGGATTGTATTGTGTTGTATTGTATTGTATATAGCATTGTAAGAAATCAATAGGAAGGAGGCATTCTCTCTCTCTCTCTCTCTCTCTCTCTCTCTCACACACACACACACACCTGAAACCAAAACTGGAAAATAACAAAGAACATTACCTATATCTTGGCACGATCAAAGGTCTCACAAAAGCTTTAGGATGTCCATTTAAGAGTCTTAACATCAAGGGAGGAACAGTTATGACAAAGAGGGACAATACCATTCAATCCCAGGGCCAAGATTTTTCTGTATTCTGGTTCATTATCAGAAAAGTGTGGGTTAAGGACACAGAAAGAGGTAAACAATACACAAGATAGTTTGAAGAAGACGAGAGTAGGTGTAGGTTTTGTAAGTGCTGAGGACAAAGGACTAAGTTCTCTACTCTCAGAGCACACGTGGTCATGCAAAACAAATGATGTCACACGCTGTCATGGCCGACACGATTGCAGCTGGTGGGACACTACAGGATGTGTGATGAATTAGAATAGAAAATTATTAGGTGTAAAAGTTACCTCACACTTTAAAACAGGAATGTTGAGGGGCGCCTGGGTGGCTTGGTCAATTAAGCATCTGACTCTTGGTTTTGGCTCAGGTCATGATCTCACAGTTTTATGGCTTAGAGCTCCACACATCAGGCTCTGTACTGCTGGGGTAGAGCCTGCTTGGGATTCTCTCCCTCTCTCTCTCTCTGCCCCTCCACCACTCATGCTGTCTCTGCCTCTTTTCAAAACAAATAAATACAATTTTTAAAACCTGAGTGTTGAGGGGCATCTGGATGTCTCAGTCAGTTTAGCCTTGGACTTTGGCTGAGGTCATGATCTCATGGTTCATGGGTTTGAGCCCTGCTCCGTGCTCTGCACTGACATCTCAGACCCTGGAATCTTCTTTGAATTCTGTATCTCCCTCTCTCTGTCCCTCCCCTGCTCATTCTCTGTCTCTGTCTCTCTCTCTCTCTCAAAAATAAACACTATAGTTTTCTTAAATGAGTGTTGACACTCACATATTATAATACTATAAATTACTTCTATATTTTCTTTCTTCCTCCATTATCCTGCTTTTCATTTTTTTTAACCCACATAACTTCATAATATCTTCATAATTTCTGGACCATGCACATTCCAAGGGATGCCAAATTTATCAGTGTGATCTGTGAAGTGAGGAGAATGTAACAAAAGAGGAAAGCTGACCTTTTCTCCATACTTATTATAAGAGGACATTTTAAAAAATTGTGTGTATATATATATATATAAAATATATATATTTTAATTTTGATGTGTCATCTCACATTCTGAGTTTCCCCTTCAGCTTATGAACTTCTCCCGCCAAATGAATCTGCTTCAGTGAGAAGAATCAAATTATTTTAATGGAGGGTTTTCAAAGCTACTTTGACATTATGCTGTTTCAGCATACAGGTGCACACTTCAATGAAGAAAACAGGACCATGTACTTTCAGCTTTTCACCAAGGGATAAGAATGGTCCTTGCTCTGGATTTGTATGTTTATGCAAACATCCTATCATATGGTTCATCCTTTCCTTCGAGAGTGACATCGGATCAGACTGTCTGGATCTGAAACCCATCTTTGAGGCTAACTTATTATGTGGCTTTGGACAAATTACTCTGGACATTGCTAGTTCCCCAAGTCGTCCATTGGGGATGACGATGATGATGATGATAAAGAGGAGAAGGAAGAGGACAAACAACGAACTCTGTTGGATTAAAGTCAAGATTAGATTCATTAATATACGTAAAATACTAAAAACAGAAATTCCTCAAGAGATGCCATTAACACGATTCATCCTGGGAACCAGCATTGGTTGAGAACACACTGTGTTCAAACTATTCTATCACTGTAAGAGACACAGGGATGAGTGAGGTTGTCACCCTCTAGTGTAAAACCAGTCTAATAAACAGATACAAAATCCCCTGCCCTATGGGCTATCACTCGCTCTACTCCTATTATCGAAACCCTGGTCCCTTCCTTGTATTACTGACACTTTGACACCTGAGCATGAATCCCGCACCCCAGTCTTGTAATCTTCCTAAAGGCCATTGATGTCTGAGCAAATCACTCATTCAAACTCCAACCCAGGATCCTTTATTTCCTCACACTCACTGATATTTCCTTTATCAGCCACCCACTGATACTGACAACTACTTTCCTTATCAACAGTAAATATAACATCCTACTCTTCTATTTCAATTTCCCATTTTTCCACCTCTTCACATCTTTTTTTTCTCTTTACATCCCAAAGTAGAAGTTTAGCCAGATGAATATGTGGATGTGTTTGGGACGGGGCAGGCAGGCTTTATGTTCTGGTAGTGTGCTTTCCCCATGCTCATGTGCATATGAGTCACCCAAGGATCTTAATAAAATACAGGTTTTGAAGTTCTCCAGTCGGTTTTGAGTGAAGCCTAAAATTCTGCAACTCTAATAAGCACCCAAATGATGCTGGTGTCACTGGTCCAAGAACACACTTTAAAGAGTGGTGTTCCAGTAGTCTTGACATTGTCATGTTTCAGAGGCAAGCTCTGAGCCCTGGAGATTCAAACGTATGATTTTTGTTAGCACCTTGAGTAAAAATTCTTTCAGAGGGTGACTCACATTAACCAAATTCATGAGTGTCAGGCATATAAGCAGAGAAGAAAATGGGCTGAAATGAGAAGCAAGAATCACAGGGAGCGAGATGCTTAAGTCTATATGGCCAGCCGTTATCACTCTTGGACTAACTTACAGACAAAGTCAAATAGTATAGGATATGGATTGGAAAACGTGGAATCAGAACAAGAATACTTGAATGAATCGAATATACAAATGTATCGCAATTTCTTATATGTCTTCAAATTCAAATTTGCTGATCAGCCTCCACCTATCTAAATCCCTTTTCCCTGTGATTTCATGTCCAATGAACTCCAAGCCAAGACATATATTCTTTCTTCACATTTGTCAGAGCAGTATAAATTCTTTATCTGGAACACCCACTTACAGACAGGCATATTATTGATTGATATTTGTGGAGTTTAGCTATTTGAGCTGCAAAATAAATGTAGCAATAAACACTAATATCTAGTGAATCCTTGCTGTAAGCTAAGCTTGGGTTCTACCATTTTATAGTCACAATCTCAATATCAAGTCAATACTAGTATTATCCTCTTCTATGGAGGAGGAAGGAGAGGCAGTGAAAGATTTAGTAGATTCCAGAACCGAGATTTACACCCAGCCAAGCTGGCTTCTGAGACTGAGCTATTTAACCAAGAGTTGACAAAGACTTGCCACACTAGACAACATTTTTTTATAGGTGTAGTATGTGAAAAGAACATCAAATACTGGAAGAAGTAGTTTCACTTAAAAATACATATTTATGGAAAATAAATTGTGGGTTTCCACCCACTTAAAATGTATGAACTATGGCTTATCTACATCAACCTGGATCAACTCAGAAACATAACAAGAGCACATATAATATTAGAATATGTATATTATGATTCCACATGTATAAAGCTAAGATGGAAACATCTAAAACTTGGAAATAAGACAGAAATATCATTACCAAAGCAGAAAGAAGCCCTTTCAACATTGTTCTAGAACCAAGCCCACCTAAGGGTAATATGACTTTCGTTTAGCTTACTATTTACTACTGATCAATAACACAGCTCTGGACAGGAGATGTTAATTTTTGAAGGTTGTTAAGTTACAAATAATTTCTATCCATTAGAAGACATATCCCCAAAGTTTATGAACTTATTGACCTGTAGGCCAGCAGAATTTTTCTTTAACTAAGCAATCACAAGTCACCATTTTATCATTCATTAGCTTTTCATCAGTTTTATACACTGGTCTCTCTTATCCTCCTTGAAATCACCACTACCAGCTGGTGACTTTCCCATTCCTGAGTTAAATGTATGGTTAACATGTGCTCACTACATAAGTGTAAAGAAGGTCGTGTTTTTTAACTTTTTGAAATGTACACTTGAACAAAGTGGGGAGACAATACTTTTGGGGGCGTGGTTACATGTTTCGGAAAACTGCAAGGAAAAGCAAAGGTCAACAAACACATTCTGGAAAGTGGTTAAATCTTGCAAAGGTAGAGGAAGACACAGTCAAGGAAAGTTGTCACTCAACCTGGCTTTGGGGCACATGGCTATTTTCTACATTTACGACTGATAGAATATACTCACATATGACGTTTTCTTTGATGTACATGATTTTTATACATGTACTTAAAATATATATCAAAATATTTTATTTACTGTGACTATATTCTAGAAACCAATTAAAGAATTTTAAGTGTAGGGATGCCTGGGTGACTCACTCAGTTAAGTGTCCGACTTCAGCTCAGGTCATGATCTTGCAATCTGTGAGTTCGAGCCCTGCCTCAGGCTCTGTACTGACCGCGCAGAGCCTGGAGCCTGCTTCAGATTCTGTGTCCCCCTCACTCTCTGCCCCTCCCCCCACACATGCTTTCTCTCCCTCTGTCTCTCAAAAATAAATAAACATTTAAAAAAATAATAATAAAAGAATTTTAAGTGTATATCATGTTGTGTTTATTGAAATACCTGATTTTTTCTGAGTATATTTTGTCATAATTGTAGTTGTACACTTTAAAATAATTTCTATCCATAAAAACATAAAATATAGTGAAAGTTTTGATAGTCCCTGCTCTCACCTTTAGGACTGTTGTTTTCATCCATCCATCTATCCATTCAGCCATTCATTCATTGGCCCACCCATCCATCTATCAATCCGTTCATCCATCAGCCCATCTATCATCTACCATACATTCCTCCATCAATCCTTTCGGCACTTATAGAGTCCCTGCTTTTTATGTAAGTATTCTTGCAAAAAAAAAAAAAAAAGTACATATTTACAATTAATTAAATTGTGCTATATGTTAAGAAAGGGAAATATAGCACAAAAGCATAGAATATAAAATGAAAGACGTAACACAGTTTGGGGAATCAGAAAAAGCAGTTAACATCTACTTCTTAAGTCCTTAGCTTAATATTTTGTTTGATTGACCTCACTTCCTTCAGGAAGATTTTTCTTACTCCCATGCCTGCAAAGATGCAACATTTCTAAAATCACACCGTCCGGAGGCAGCAGAGTTTTGCTCGGTGGGTTGGGGTCTGGAACCCACGTTCCTTCCACCAGGCACTTTGTAAGCTTCCAGTTTGTGCTGCAAAGTGCCTTGAACTACTGGAAGAATAGAAATGTTTAACAGAGCGTTACTGAGATCATTGAACAACGATTTGTACAAATAAATAGAAAAATATCAATATCATGTACTAAGTCAGTCAAAAATGTGTATTGTGATCCTACTGTGCCTAGAAAGAATTAGGTGCTACAGAGTATTTAAAATAAAACTTTCGGAAAATGCAGTCCCGGTATTTGAAAGACTCCTTTGTTAAAGCCACTTTGAATTCGATTTCTGTATCTTATGATCAGAAAAAGGAAATTCACTGGTACGTGTAACAGAACATTTCAAGAGGGTAAAGACCCAGTGGGAGTCAGGCCCTTAGTTAATATCACAGTGGCAGAGGGTCGTCATGAAAACCCACACCCTGGAAAGTTAGGCAGGACAGACGCACATAAAGAACCGTTTGTCAACATTTTAAAATTCTATTTAAGAGTTGGTTTGCTAATCACAAAGCAAATAACAGAAAGTTGAAAAGAATTTAGCATATCTCTCAACCGATTACAGCAAGAGATGCTGAAGAGTTTGGAAGTAAAAATCTTATTACCTTCCAGGCATCAGGGTGGAGACTTTGATAAGATGTCTCCCGATGTCGTCAAAAGGAATGTTAATCACTGGGGAGTGAGATAAGAGAAAAACTCTAAAGGAGCTGAAGAAGTGAGAAAGATCGTTTTAAAAGAATCTCTTCTCTTGCATCAAAGGTGACAGACTATACCAGAAGGAGTCATTTGCATCATAAAAACACTGGCAGAAATGAACTAGACTGAGCAAAGGTGTTGCGGGGCTCACAGACAGCAGTGGGGCTCACACATTTTAATAAGTTCCAGGTTTGAGCCTGTGTCTGGATACATTGGAATCAGCATGAATGTGGAAGTCAGAGAAAACGTACCACAAAATCTTTGGCAGTGGGTTTCTCCAGGTCCTTGCCTCTATGGTGGGCATAACTATAAGTTAAGTGACCAAACAAAGCAGGCTACCTCTCTGTTCTCCAGCCTCTCTTTGGTGAGTTGGGGTGGCAATACCATCTCTGAGTTCTTATGACAATTAAGTAGGATGATGAATGCAATGGGTTGGTAGATTGTGGGTTCCTAAGGTGAGCCTCCCTGTCCCTTCCCGGTATTAAAAATTAAAAAGTCATTTTAACATTGGAAGGTTCAGAGTGGACTCCTCGAGGATTATGAATTCTATTAATATTTGTCTCTCAAATAAAAGAACAATTGGGGGGAAAATTGCATCCAGCAGAATCCATTTGAAATGGATGGAAGTTGAGCAGTAAATAATGAAGAAAAATGTAGACAGATCCAGAAAGGGACTCGGACCATTTTGCCACTAATAGGTGCCACAGACAGTTCATTACTGATAAATGTAGAATAATGATGTCCTTAATGAGTCTTTTCATGCACAAATTCATCATAAAACAAGAGAATGAGGTAAAAAAAAGTCTTTGAGTAGTATTCATGCTGCATGGGAAGCGAGGACGATTTCACGTCCCAAAAAAGAGCTACACATTTAATAAAGCCTTCTGAGATTTTCTTCATTGTGTTTACAAGCATCTTCCCCACTTCATAGCTTTACTTACAATATCTCAGGGGTAAATTTTAACCTGCCTTCCGGTTTGGGCAGTCTGAAAGGGCCGAGAAGAGGTAACGCTGCAGCCCTGTGCTTAAATGCCTCTGTGGCCCCTTATTATTCATTTGACCATGAGCCATTTCCATCTGTGCTCTAACTTCCTCACCGGTGGAGTGAAAATGCTATCACCTTTTCTGTGTACCTCACATTTGGTTGGTGTTATGGGTTGAATCATGTCCTCTCCAAAATACGCACATTGAAGTCTCAACCCCAAGTACCTCAGAATGTCACTGTATTTAAACATGGGGTCTTTAAAGCTGAGTTACAGTGAGGTCATGGGGTGGGGCCTGACCTAATCTGACGGGTCTTCTTATGAGAAGAGACGATCAGGACAGACAGACACAGAGGAGCAGCCACGTGAAGACACAGAGGGAAGGTGCTATCTCCACACCAAGGAGAGGAGCCTTGGAGGAAACAAACCTTGCCCACACCTGGATCTTGGACTGTGAGAAAATACACGTCTCTTCTTTAAGCTGCCTCGTCTGTGGTGGCACAATTGGTACCAGGTAATAATTTGGGGGCACCTACTCCTTAAGTGGCATTTCCCTGAACCTCTCTGGCAGCTCCAGTTGAGGGTGTCAGGCCTCTTGATTGGAGGTGCTCTTGACTTAACAGCACAAAACATGACAAAACTGGAGAGGTTATGAACACCACTTTCGCCTGCCCGCCATGTGCATTTCACATAAGTCTTTCGGGGCAATATTCCAAAGAGCGGACACTGTAAATTTGGTGGAACCAAATCAAGCAGACCTAATTGCAATCAGCACATCTTAATGCCTGGGGTGGGCAGAATCCTAAGCAGGACCCCCAAACTCCCAGCCCCCGGTGCATACGCCCTGTCTAATCTCCTCCCCTGGAGAATGGGTATGATTTGTAAATTATATGGCTTGATTAAGTTATATTCCATGGGAAAAGTGATGGAATAGTCCTTCCCATGATAATATTCCATAGTGTGTAAGATTCGATGGCAGACCAAGGGGAGAGCTTCCTCCACGGGCCATGAAGGAGAAAGCCGCCTCCACGGGCCATGAAGGAGAAAGCCGCCACGCGAAGGAGAAAGGGCCATAAGATCAGGACCTGAGGTTGGAGTCTAGCAGCTGAGAGCGAGCCTTGGTCCTGGAGAGAAAACCTAGAGACTCGGGTAAGATCAAAGCTGTGCCAATACCTTATTTCACCCTGATGGAGCCTAAGGCTCTGAGGTGAGGACTCCACTCACCAGGCCTAGACTCCTGGCCGCAGGCAATCTTAAGATAACAAACGTGTGTTCAAAGCTGAGAACGTGTTATGACAGAGGCAGGAAACTCATACAAAGCCAAAATGCTGATTTTCTCCCCAGTTTTACCCCAACACACGAGCAGACACTGTTTTTAGGAAATTGTGTCTTAATTAACATCTAGCCTCCTCTCACCACAGGCTTTTCCTTATTCTTTGGTAAATAATCAGAAAACTTGATGAAAGAAAAGAAAATTGTCTCTGCCTGCCTCTGACCATGAAAAGAAAAATGTCATACCCATATTTCCAGCCTGGGGACAGCTTAAGTCACTGGACAGGCTGGATTATAGAATGTCCTCAAGGAAAGGGACATTTATCACCAGCAGGTGTTTCATATCGAGTGATCAGGCGCCAGCTAGGCAGTCCCTAGGAAACTTGTTTTTGTTAAGTAGAAAAGAATAGAGACAAATACAAATTCTCGCTATGCCATTTGCCATTAGAGCATGGCTAAAGTCTGACTATTCTAGGTCCAGATTTTCTTCATCTGGAAAATGGGGACAATAACGCCCACCTCATAAGATTCTTGAGACATAAAATTTGCCACTTAAAAGCTTACAATTTAATGATTTTACATGTAGTCATAAAAGTTGTACAACACTCATCACTATTCAATTCTATAATATTTTCATAACCCCAAAAAGAATCTATGTACCCATTAGCAAGCACTCTCTGTCCCCCCTCTCCCAAATCCCTGGCAACCACTAATGCACCTTTGTCTCTACGGATTTGCCTATTTTTTGACATTTTATATAAATAGAAACATACATTGTGTGGACTTTGGTACCTGCTTTCTTCATCCATGTTGTAACTTCATGATATTTCTGTGATTAAAAAAAAAAAAAATGCCTCAATCCAGAGCTTAGCCTACCAGCATCAGTAAATGTCAGTTGTTACTATTTTTAAGATAAATGTTATAGAATTGTGGACAACTAGCTTGTAAAGACTGTAGAGATCATTTTAACTAATCACTTCATGCAGTGTAGACACCTCCTCTCACAAATCCTTGGCTGAATATCCTTCAGCTTTTTCTTAAAAACCTCCTGACACCAAGGAACTCAGGGTTGAGAAATGCAGACCTTCACCATGGGTGTAAAATTCGGACTGTTGAAAAACTGATCCTTAAATTGAAACAAAATCTGCCCCCTATCACCTTCTACTGATTAGTTCTTGTTATGGGTTAAACTGTGTCCCCCTGAGAAAAGATATGTTGAACCCTCAGCCACCAGTATTCAGAATATGAGCTTCTCGAGAAGCAACTTTGGCAGATGTAGTCATTAAGATGAGGCTATTAGCATGAGCCATAATCCAATATGACTGATGTCCTCAAAAAAAGGAAAATCTAGGGCACCTGGGTGTCTCAGTCGATGAAGCATCCAACTCTTGGATTCAGTCAGGTCATGCTCTCACATTTCCTGAGGTCAAGCCCCACGTCGGGCTCTGTGCTGACAGTGCAGAGCCTGCTTGGGATTCTGTCTCGCCCTCTCTCTCTGCCCCTCCCCCCACGCTCTCAAAAATAAATAAATAAACTTAAAAAAACGTTGCGATAAAAGGAAAATCTGGAGACAGATGCGCACAGAGAGAGTGCCGCGTGAAGACAAAGGTTAGCGTGAAGGTTCTACAGGCCAAGGACGCCAAAGATTTCTAGCAAACCACCAGAGTTGTGTTACGGTTAGCAGCCCCGCAAAACCAATAATGTCCTGGGCTTTTTGCTCAAGTGTCAATAGGTCACCTTTTTCCTCACAGGATGACCTTTCAAATATTTTACCTCAACCTGCCTGTTCCGTCTCCAGGCTCTTCTTCCCCAGTGTGATGGTCACGTCCCTCCAGCTGCACAGCCTCCAGTCTACTCTTCGGATCTTCTGCGCTTCTGCAGATCTGAAATGGCTTATGAACACATGTACGTTTTCAGAGCACTGACTGAGCCCTGAACAGTCAAGTGTTCATAATGTGCCAAATACTCCTCTTTGCCATTTTGCAATCATCAGGATCTGCATTCTGCAAAGGAAGGATTCACACTATTCTGCCCATGCTGGAATTTGAGCCAACTCAGTAAGTAAGGTTGGTATAGGCAAGGTGGGGCTACCAGGAGTGGGACTTCCTCCAAAAGTATCCTGGATATCATTCTCTGTTCTTCCTTCTCTCCTCTGCTGCAGGGCACTGTCATTTCACACGTAGACTTTTGCACAAACTCCTAACCCTTCTTCCTAACCAGTTCGTCATTCTTGCCCACCTTACAGTCCATCCTCCACCCTACAGCCAGAGTGATCTTTGTAGAACACAAATCAGATTAGGAATTAAGATATGTGTGTGCATTTTTACGGCCATTAGACTAAAATGCTTACTCTGGTCTACAAGGTCCTACAAAAGACAGCCCCTGCCACCCTCTCCAGTCTCATCTCCTGTCATTCTCCCCCCTACACCAGCATACCTCCTCTGTTCCTGAACATACAAGGTCATTCCCACCTCTGGATATTTATCTCTGATCATCCTCCTCTTGGAACACTGCCTTCCCTCTCCATCTTTGCATCTTTATGGCTGGCCTTCTCATCCTTCAGACATCAAATGTCACTTCCCAGAGGGTCCTCACTAGGTCATGCTGAATGAAGAAGTACCCCCCCCCACCATGTCATCCTACCCAAGGATACTGAGAGATGTATATGTGTGTGTGCCCAGAATTTCCCATTTCCCAAAATTGTCTGATGTATGTATATGTTCGTTATCCATTTTACTCATGAGTCTCCCCCAAGCATTTAGGATTACTTTTTTTTTTTTCAACGTTTATTTATTTTTGGGACAGAGAGAGACAGAGCATGAACGGGGGAGGGGCAGAGAGAGAGGGAGACACAGAATCGGAAACAGGCCCCAGGCTCTGAGCCATCAGCCCAGAGCCTGACGCGGGGCTCGAACTCACGGACCGCGAGATCGTGGCCTGGCTGAAGTCGGACGCTTAACCGACCTCGCCACCCAGGCGCCCCGTCCCCCAAGCATTTAAAATAGTGCCTGGTATATAATCATTGCTCATCAAATACTTGTTGAAAGAATTAATGTATGAATAAACGAGAGTTGGTAGGAAATGGAATTGGGAGATGCGGTCAACCTTGGAGCAGGAACGCCTCTGGGTCAGATACAAATTTGCTGTGCCAAGGAAGCATTGCAAATGTTCTTGGAGTGAACTTGCAGTTGAAAGTGGCTCAATGAGGCGGACACTTCTCTCCACCCTTTCAAGTTTTCACGTAACATCCCAAAGGGTGATGAATAAGGTATCTGGTATAGAACAAATAAGTTTAGGTACTTCAGGAGTCCCGATTCCACAAACACAGGGCCTGAGGTGGGGCACTTCCTTTACTCTGATCATTCTTCCAGGACCCAGGTAGGATCTTAAACATGTCTCATTAGAGTAGATGAGACATCTGGTTATGGCTCCCTAGCACTTTTCTGTTCAGCAGCTTTCTAAGAGTTGCTGAAGATTTGGCCATTTTGCTTTGTAGCCACTGACAAAATGCCTGAGCCTCTTTGGCAGAAACCTGCCAGACAGACAGTGTTTGTTCAAACAGGCGCAGGCAATCCCCAAACAGAAAGCCAGCGGCCCGGCCCAGGGGCAGCCCAGCCTCAAACAAATCAGCTCCCAAATAAGACCTGCCTGAATGGGAAATGGCTCATTGCAGGCCACCTTCTGCTCCACACCATCTGGCTCGCCACACGCCCTTCCTTGCTGAGTTTTAATTTCCGAACCAGACGCATTGCCACAATTATGCTTTACTTCCTTTTATGCATCCTGCTGTGGGAACACAGAAGCTTCTGGTAATTAAATATCTACTTTGTGAATGGTGAGGAAGTCTCTGCACTTAACCATTGCTCTGTCTTCTGGAGTTACAGCAGGGGAAAGCCCGGGATTTTAGCACATTGGATAGTTCCCCTGTCACCAGGACTCTGACCCATCAACTTTGGAAGCGAATCCATAGCAAGAGAAAGGGGGCATTTGTAGTCCTTTGATGAAGTCCCCACTTGTCCTCTTACTAGCTGTCTGCTTTTGAGCCACTCTTTCTGTTGCAAGAGCCAGTTTCTCTGTGTTTTCCTAACCATGAAAGGAGAGAGCCAAGTAAGACAGGTAAGTTTCAATAAGATAAGAGATGTGCTTTGTGGACATGCTTTCCATGCCCCGCACCCTTTGTTTCTCCAAACAAATGTAGCCAGCTGACCCTGCTCCTCCTAAGAGGCCTAGAGATGCGTTCTTTCTGGTAGGTACATCATTAACAAAAATAATGTGGAGAACACATTTTTATTTAGCAACAATCAGCTGAAGCTAAGGAACATCGTTAAGCAAGAGATCCTGTGGACCAGTATTTTCTCAAAATATTAAGTGCGTGTTAGTCACCTGGGCATCCAATCTGAATGCAGATTATTCTTCAGTAGATCTGGGATGGGGCCCCAGCTCCTGTAATTCCTAGCAATGGCCCAAGTGGTGGATGCAAGGACGAGTAAGCCCGCTTTGAGTAGAGAGGTCTTGAATTGCCCGAGAGTGCTGCAGCCCTCCCTTTATTTCCCTTCTCTGTCATCTTCCAACCCAGACGCCAAACAACAGGTGTCATTTATCATTACACTTGTGCTATTGTCCTTTTTATATTAGGGATATATTTTTCTACACCTGGCCGGCTTCACTCATTTGTCACCTGCCAACCTGAGAATACATTTGAATATTTAAGCCAATTTTAAAGGGTGTTTGGTAAACCTAACCCGGTTGAATCAGTCAAAGTCTCACCAGGAGGAGCGGTATCATCAGCCATTTTTACAGAGAGAATTTTGGTTGCACGGTTAAGAAAGAAACTGATGGTGAGGTAACTCAGAGTTAGCAACAGCAGGCAGCATCAACCCCTGGGGCAGCAAGGTCAAGTGAGGGAGGAAATGTCACCAGAAATACAAAGTTCCCTGGCAGACACTGGAACCTGGACAAGACGGTCTATCAGAAGCTGGAGTCATGGAGAAGAGGCAGATGCTGGGAGGGATGCTGCCTGAGGCGGACAGAAAGGATTGGAGGTCTTCTGTCTTGCCAGGACACAATCTCCACTAGCACCTCCCAGTGAGTGAACCAAACTGGAAGCCACTTGGGAACCAGGTAAATGCAGCCTGCAAGGGACAGGATCTGCTCCCATACAAAGCAGGAAAGAAATAAGTTGGAATCAGAAGACAAAGAAACCAGGTTTGGCACTCTGCCCTCGGGTATATCCTCACTGTGGTCAAGAGGAAGGAAAGACTTAGACCAGATCTCCAAAGAGCCAGAGTATTTTTCTATACTTCCTTAAATATTAAGGGAAAACAAAAATCATACTACCTTTCACCACCTACACACTAAATAAAATTTTGTTTTGCAACCCTCTTGAAAAACTGGAAAGATCGCTTGCTGAGACGTGAAAAGAACTGTGTTGTGGTCAAAGAATTGTCATATGATGATTTTTGTTTTGTTGTATTTTGTTTGCATACAAAAAGTTGCAGATAGTTAATGCATACAACTTAATCTGTTTGTAGATAAGTGTGCTATAAATTTATCCCTCACCTCCAAAGGTTCTTCACATACCCTTTGGTTTTGTTATTAGATCCATCATCTTAGTTTTTAAGATACTATACCGTATCGTTAATCCCAGGCCCTACATTGCTTAGTAGATTTCCAGAACTTATATACCGTATTGTTAATCACAGGCCCTACATACTATACCGTATTGTTAATCCCAGGCCCTACATTGCTTACTAGATTTCCAGAACTTATTTATCTTGCATAACTAAAACTTTGACCCTGCAACCAACATCTCCCCATTTTCCCCTCCCCACACCCTGGCAACCACCATCTACTATGCTTCTATGAGTTTGACAATATCCACACTGGTTTGACTAGATTCTATATGTAAGTGAGATCATGCAGTATTTGTCTTTCTGTGTATAGCTTCTTCCACTTACCATAATGTCTCCCAAGTCTGTCTTTCATCCATGTTGTTGCAAACGGCAGCATTTTTTAACGTTGAATAATATTCCATTGTATGCATGTACCACATTTTCTTCATCCACTCATCCATCAATGGACATTTACGTTGTTTCCATGTACCAGCCATTATGAATAATGCTGCAAAGAGTTTGGGGGTGCAGATACCTCTTTCAGATCCATATTTCAATTCCTTTGGATAGCACCAGGGAGAAGAATTTCTGGATCAGATGGTAAAGAATTGTCATATGATTATTAAGTGACCATGGCAAATCGATCTAATTTGGTTGCTGTCCTCTTAAATGTCAATAATGATGACTCCTTTTCCACCTATGTTAAGCGAGTTTTGTAGGTAGAAAAATCATATTAAACAGTATGTATTTATTCATTCACTGAGCAATTAATCAATTTCAAGCACCATGGTTTCTACTGGTTTTAGGGCATCTCCTATAAGAAGCTTTCATATAACCCCGTTCTTCCCCAGGGAGTATGTTCAAGGTCCTATATGTGTTCCAACGCTCCTGGGCTCCCCTGTGGTAATGGCCAGTGTCCGCTTATAAGACAGAAACCATAACAGTAAGTGAACAGAGAAAATTTAATGTAATCAAACTAATGACTTTGAAACAGGGGATTAACAACTAAAAGATACATATCACAGCATTGTATAACATATAGTATTGAATGTCCATCTCCCCATCAGACTTGGAGTTCCTTTAGAGCAGAAGCTGTGTCTCTAGTTCATTATTTTAACCCTAGAGCCCCACGTTTCTCCAAACCTAAGTAAAATATCTGAGACCCGGTGACTGCTTAATGATTGTTGAGGAAATGAATAAATGGGAACTTAAAGCCTAAGGGGACCTGGAGAGTCACACCATTGCATTTGACAGCTAAACGTGTTAATGCAGTTCCAGAAACAGACCAATGAGAGAATGCTGTAGCGCCAGGAAGGAATGTTACAGAGATAGCAGCAGCAATGAAAAGCACGGCAAAGCGAGGCATATTCTGGAAACTGCTGGTCTCCCATCTTTTCTAAGGCATGAGTTGGGAGGGAGAAAGTAGCAGAATATGAAGTTGGACAGAGAAGGCGGGAGATATGCCTTGAGAAGTTCAGACCCTGTCGAGTATAAGGGGGGCCATTGAAGACTTCGGGCAGGGGCCGCAACAGGATAGGATATGGGGAGCGTGGGGTATTCTAGCGCTCTGTTAAGGGTGCTGTGGTTAACTGGGAAGGGCTATACCTGGGGGAAATAAAATGTGTTGCATTTTATGTATAGTGGACACAAGCAATCCAAAGAAAATCAATTCAAACAAAAAGGGAAAACCAATTGTAATTGCTTGCTGTTAGGAACCCTACTTGGTTAATTCAAATGTTATAGATAGTCTTGGAAGCATTTCTGTATTTCTTAAGAGCTGTATAGCCAAAGGAAATGTAACTATTGAATCAAACACTGACAACACATTTTTGAACTCTTTTCAAAGGAATGGCCACCAAATGATGATGGCCTGGAATTCAAATTGACCAAAAGATGGCGTATTTCAAGTGCTTTTTGTCAGTAAGGGCTGTATTAACAGCTTTGAAATAAAAGCTCACATTCCCCATGGGCCAGTTCCAATAAAGTCACATGAAACAGAGCTTTTCCATTTCCTTCACGCCTTCCCCATAAATTCACATATGCATATCAAATGAACCAGAACCAATAGTATTTTACATAAAATTTCCTTAAACCCTTGAAATTAGCAAGTTGACAATCCACCTAACTCTACTGACCCTTGGTTTTCTAGTCTGTAAAAGGGCCTCAATTTTTCGCTTTTCATGGATTGTATAATATTCCCATTAAAAACATTTTTAAAGAAATCTTTTGGTTTTATGAAGAAGAGTTTATAAAAGTCACTGTATTGTCACCTTGTGTATACTCTTAATTCATTCTTAGTGGATCTTAATTTAATGGAATCTTAAGGAAACATCCTTAGTTAATGATTGGGAATGGTAGAAATTTCCATATACCAATTGGCATACTTAAGTAACAAATAGATAAATAGGGCTTGGCCACGTACAGAGAAGCATTTACTATGGGGGAAAAAAGATTTAATTTCTTGAGTATGGCATGCTGAGAAAATCAAACCTCTTCTATCTTTGGGAACAAGTCATTTATTTAACTCTGCCTAATTAAAACCAAGTTTCTAATTCTAGAATGCCTCATAAATTTTACCATGTAATGAACATATTATGCTTTTATTTATTGTTTAATTAATTTTTCTATAACTTGATATTTGCATTCATTTCAATCATCCTTTGAAGTGTATTCATGTTTCAGTTGATAGCCAGACTTCATTTAAGTGATCGACGATTGCCTGATCAATCGGAACAGTAGAAATTGGGGACATTTAATTCAGATGGCTGATGTGAGGACCGAGACCGTGATTGTGAGGGGCCTGTGGTAAGCTTTGCATTTGACCTTTGAGAAATAGACAGTAGCTGCTAATATTGTTTTTAATTATGTTCTGTTGTTGCTACTGATGGAAATTCTTAGACAATCGTGTAGAACACAGAAGTAATTGATCAATGACTTTAAATTACCTTATCTTACTCTAAATGATGTTCTATAAATGATTGATGGGTTGAAGATGGAGAAGAGGATATTAAGATATTACATTCTGTGCCCTGATAAACCCCTGCTTAATGAAAGGGGTTACACTGATGTTTGTTACGACTCGCCTGAAAAAAACAAACCGACCAACCGTATGTTATCACCAAGTTATGTATACATAACGGAGAAATTCAAACCATATAGGAAATTTCAAATAGTCTCCTTCTCCTCCAATATACTTTCTGAGGTTGTTGTTGTTGTTATTTAATAAGAGAAAGTTCCCTCTAAATGTTGCCAGGAGAATTTCTGCTTTTGATAAACAGAGTGTCAGTTCATTCGCGGAAGGACCCCAGAGTGACTTCATTTTTGTGAATATGATGTAAAGGGACACCCATTCTTATAGAGAAATACTAACATGATTTTTTTCTTTTTTCTTTCTTTCTTTTTTTACCCTGAGAAAGTATCTTCTTCATACAGCTTATAAGCGGCTGGAGAAAAGGATTGAAAATAATTTCTCTGGAGTCTAAAGACCTCTTGAAAGTAAGAGGAAAGAGACAGTATGCCTGCTGTCCAGTCAGAGCTCAAAAGTATGTGTTGAATAAACTCACAAATGAATGAACCCTGATCTCTTTCTCTTTTTATAAGCTTCAAAATTACTACTTTTGGACATTGTTATTGGAGTTTGGAGAAATAGTTACTGTTATAAACTTTTGGCAAGAATGAAATTGGACAGTGTTTGGGAAAGCTGGTCTGCAATAGATAGCAAATGCTTTCTAAATGCCTTCACCCATTATGGTCAGGTGAACTAATTTTGTGTGGATGGACATTCCCACTGCAAAAAAAAAAAAAAAATTGAAATGCTGGAAAAAATATTTTTAAAAAGTATTTGAAGACGTTAAAGAGCGATCGAAGCAGCAAATTCCTGGCCCAGTCCATACAGGTGACCATGGTAAATTCAGCTTTACTTTTCACCTCAGTGGATTCTCCAGGTCTCAAGAACGGCTGACCAACTAACAAGAAGAGGAGTGCTCCCGACTGCCTCATGGAGCTGTGAGAGGAGAGTCCTAGAACACATCTAGAGTCAAAACAATAAGAAGAAGAAGAAGAATGTCATTCAGTTGGAATTCCAAATGGTCATACCCTCTAGCAGGGTGCCAACCTTCACAAACACTGAATCCCAAACTCCAAGAGGAGGCTAAGGAGACATGATAAGAAAATGCAATGTAGTATCTTGGATGAGATGCTAGGACAGAAAACCACAATAGGTAAAAGCTGAAGAAAGCTGAAAAAGGTGCAAGTTTTAGTTTATAATAATGTAGCAAAATTGATTTATTAATTGTAGCAAATTACCATACTAATGTAAGATATTACTAATGTAATAACAGGGTTAGCTAAGTGTAAGGTGTATAGAAATTCTGTATACTATCTTCTCCATTCTTCTCAATCTAATATAGTTTCAGAAATATCAATAAAAACAAAATAAAATAAAAAGCTTCTGCACAGAGAAGGAATCAATAGAACTAAAAGGCAACCTACTAAACGGGAGATGTTTGCAAATGACATACCTGATAAAGTGTTAGCATCTAAAATCTATAAAGAATTTATAGGGTGGGAATGCAAACTGGTGCAGCCACTCTGGAAAACAGTCTGAAAGTTCCTCCAAAAATCAAAAATAGAACGACCCTACGACCCGGCAATTGTACTACTAGGTATTTATCCAAGGGATACAGGTGTGCTGTTTCGAAGGGACACATGCACCCCCATGTTTATAGCAGCACTATCGACAATAGCCAAAGTTTGGAAAAAGCCCAAATGTCCATCAATGGATGAATGGATAAAGAAGATGTGGTATATACACAATGGAGTATGACTCGGCAATCAAAAAAGAATGAAATCTTGCCATTTGCAACGACGTGGATAAAACTGGACGGTATTATGCTAAGTGAAATTAGTCAGTCAGAGAAAGACAAATATCACATGACTTCACTCATATGAGGACTTTAATGGACAAAAGAGATGAACATAAGGGAAAAGAAACAAAAATAATATAAAAACAGGGAGGGGGACAAAGCATAAGAGACTCATAAATATGAAGATAAACAGAGGGCTACTGGAGGGGGTGTGGGAGGGGGGATGGGCTAAGTGGGTAAGGGGCACTAAGGAATCTACCTCTGAAATCATTGTTGCACTATATGCTAACTAATTTGGATGTAAATTTTAAAAAATAAAATTTAAAAAAAAGAGCAAAAAGAAAAAAAAAAGATTTTATAAGGGCCCCTGGATGGCTCCATTGGATAAGCGTACGTCATGATCTCGCAGTTTGTGGGTTTGAGCCCCGCATTGGGTTCTGTGCTGACAGCTCAGAGCCTAGAGCCTGCTTCAGATTCTGTGTCTCCCTCTCTCTCTGTTCCTCCCCTACTTGTGCTCTGTCTCTCTCTCTGTCTCTCTGTCTCTCTCTCTCTCTTTCAAATTTAAATAAACATTTAAAAAATATTTTGCAACATTTATAAAACTCAACACCCTAAAACTAAATAATCCAATTAAAAACTGGGCAGAAGACATGAACAGTCATTTCCACAAAGACATACAGATGGCCAACAGGTGCATGAAAAGATGCTCAACATTACTCGTCAAGGAAACACAAATCAAAATGACAACGAGACATCACCTCAAACCTGCCAAAATGGCTAAAATCAGCAAGAAACAACAGGTGTTGGCAAGGAGGTGGTGAAAGGGGAACACTCTTGTACCGTGGGTGGGAATGCAGACTGATGTAGCCATTCTGGAGAACAGTATGGAGCTTCCTCAAGAAACTAAAAATAGAAATACCCTGTGATCTAGAAAAAGCACTACTAGGTATTGAGCCAAAGAATACACAAATACTAATTCAATATTAGTATTAGTATTAGGAATACATGCACCTGAATGTTTATAGCATCATTATCTCCAATAGCCAAATGATGGAAATAGCCCAGTGTCCTTCGATAGATGAATGTGTAAAGATGTGGTATATACATACAATGGAATATTACTCAGCCGTAAAAAAGAATGAAATATTGCCATTTGCAATACGTGGATAGAGCTACAGAGTATAATGCTAAGTGAAATGAGTCAGAGAAAAACAAATACCATATGATTTCATTCATATGTGGAATTTAAGAAACAAAACAAATGAGCAGAGGGGGGAAAAAAAAACAGAGAGAAATAGAGGCAAACCAAGAAGGAGACTCTTAACTGTAGAGAACAAACTAATGGTTACCTGAGGGGGGCGGGGGGGGGGCGGTGATGAGTGAAATAAATGATGGAGATTAAAAAGTGCACTTGCTGTGATGAGCACCATACTGAATCCCTATATCGTACACCTGAAACTAATATTACACTATATGTTAACTAAGTGGAATTTTTTTTTAAATTTTTTTTAACATTTATTTATTTTTGAGACAGAGAGAGACAGAGCATGAACGAGGGAGGGTCAGAAAGAGGGAGACACAGAATCTGAAACAGGTTCCAGGCTCTGAGCTGTCAGCACAGAGCCCGACGCAGGGCTCGAACTCACGGACCGCGAGATCATGACCTGAGCCAAAGTCGGCCACTTAACTGACTGAGCCACCTAGGCGTCCCAACTAAGTGGAATTTAAATAAGAACTTAAAAATATATATCAATAAAAAACAAAGACATTATATTATATTATATGCAAATGGATGAAATACTCAGAAACTGTCATTTTACATCAAAAAATTTAAAAAACCCCAAGAACCCCCCAAAACTCTGTGTAGCTTAAAAGAGACCATTGTAAATATAAGGATATAGAGAAGTTGGAAGCAAATTGATGTAAAGACATATGTTATGGAAACACCAAAAGAAGACCGACCATTATCAGTATCAGAATAATATAATTTAATTTTTTTTAATTTTAACTATCAACATTTTAAATATCATTGTAAGATATATTTATAATATATCTTAAATAAAATAATATTCAATGAAAAATTTTTAAGAAAGAGGGATATTTCGTTATATAAAGGGTTTCACTACATTGGGTTTATAGGAAATTTATAATTAAGTCTTCCCTCTAATAATATAACCCTAAAATGTATACAGCAAATAATGACAAATTTAAGAGAAAAAGACAAATGTTCAGTTATTGTGGAAATTTTCTCATGCCCCTTCTTAGTCACTGGCAGAAGAAGGCATTGTTAAAATCAGAGAAAAAAACTTGGCAGGGACCTTGATGATTAAAAATAGAATGAAAAGGGGTGCCTGGGTGGCTCAGGCAGTTAAGTGTCTGTCTTCGGCTCAGGTCATGATCTCGTGGTTTGTGATCTCGGGCCCTGCATAGGGCTCTGTGCTGATGGCTCAGAGCCTGGAACCTGCTTCTGATTCTGTGTCTCCCTCTCTCTCTGCTCCTCCCCTGTTCATGCTCTCTCTCTCTCTCTCTCTCTCTCTCTCAAAAATAAATAAACATTTAACAAAAATAGAATAAAAAATCCTGATGGTTTGACATATTTAGCACATTACATCTAACAAGCACAGGATAATTTCAAATGCACACAGAACTGAAATTATACAAAGTTTATTCTGATCATATAGAATTAAGCTTGAAATGAACAAGAAAATAATTAAAATTTCTTTTTGAATTTTGAAAGTAAACAAAATCACTTCTAAATTAACAATGGATCCATGAAGAAGTCACGATGAAAATTAGACAGTGCTTTGAACTGAATAAAAATATAAGTAAAACTTATCAAAGTTTGTGGGATGAAGCTACAACTGTAGTTAGAAGGAAATTTCTTGGCTTAAATGTTGTATACATTTTTTTAAAAGATTAAAAGTAGATGGGATAGATATGCTTCTTACGATATTAGAAAAATGTGAACTTCGGTCAAACAAAATAGAAGAAAATAATAAAATAAGCAAATAAAATAATAAAATAAATAAAAAGAAAATAAACATACAACGTACAGAATCCGCAGAGTCAGAAGTTGGTTGAAAAAAATAATAAGATTGATAATTACATAGCTAGGCTGACCACAGTAAAAAGAGGAAAAGCACAATTCACCAATATTAGAAAAAAGATAAGATAGATCATTAGACATTAAACAAGAACTTTGGGGAAACAACTTTATGCCATTATTTGGAAATTTAGGTAAAACTGACAAATTCAATGAAAAATACAACTTACCAAACTAATACAAGAAGAAATAGAAAACTGTAGTTTCTTAATAGCTACAGGGAAAAACTGAAATTAATCTCTAATCATTATTTAAACAAATCAAAACAAAATCTGAAGTAGGGGTGCCTGGGTGGCTCAGTCGCTTGACTTCGGCTCAGGTCATGATGTCACAGTTCATGGCTTCGAGCCATGCATCGGGCTCTGGGCTGACAGAGAGCTCAGAGCCAGGGGCCTGCTTCGAATTCTGTCTCCTTCTCTCTCTGCCCCTCCCCCACTCACCTTCTGTCTCTGTCTCTCAAAAGTAAATCAATGCAAAAAAAATTTTTTTCTTAATAAAATCTCAAGTAAACTATAAATAGAAGTGAACTTTCTTAATCAGATAAAGTAAATTTTTTTAAAAACCTGCAGCCAAAAAGTGACTTAATAGTAAAACATTAGAAACCTCCCTCCTGAGATCAGATCTCAGACAAGAGAAGATTACTTCTATTCAATATTCCTCTGGTGATGGTAGACAGTAAAATAAGTCAAGAAAAGTCATGGGGCTGGAAAAGTCGAAATAAAACTATAATTTTTCACACTAAATTTGCATAGATCTATTGAAAGCATAGAATATTTTAATGTTTTTTTATTTATTTTTATTTTTTTTAACGTTTATTTATTTTTGAGACAGAGAGAGACAGAGCATGAACGGGGGAGGGGCAGAGAGAGAGGGAGACACAGAATCCGAAACAGGCTCCAGGCTCTGAGCTGTCAGCACAGAGCCCGACGCGGGGCTCGAACTCACATACTGCGAGATCGTGACCTGAGCCCAAGTCGGACGCTTAACCGACTGAGCCACCCAGGTGCCCCTATTTTAATGTGTTTTAATGCTTATTTATTTTTGAGAGACTCAAAATTTTGAGGCTCCTTCTCTGAATTCAAACTAAGCCAATTTTCTAATTATCCACTCTATGAAGAAGGAGCTGTAGCGACCCCCACCCCGAGTGTTTCTTTTATCCTAGTTACTTAAACTCCCTGGAAGCTAGCAAAATGCTTCAAAGATAATTAGAATTATTTCTTATTGGAATTTGGATATTTTATGTATCTTTATCTGGTTAGAAGTCATAATCTGTAGAATCATTCTTTGACGTTCCCAATGAGTCAGAAAAATGTTTTCTGTGTGATGGATTTATATTCACTAGTCTATTCATTTTTCATTGGCAAATATATGAGTTGATAATACAAACATATTTTGAATAGCAATATATATATATATATATATTTTACATTTGTCTTCTATACACCTTCATTTAAAGAAACTGTCACTAGTGTTTTCTTATGTCTATCATTATGAACTCATGACTTTTCAGGTTCACGATGTATAAATCAATCCCCATCAATGTTCTTTCAATTCCCAATTATCTCCACTTGATGAGTAGAATGCCTCTGGACATAGGGATCCTTGTGCTTTGTGAAAACTTATCTTTCGGGGCGCCTGGGTGGCTCAGTCGGTTGAGCGTCCGACTTCAGTTCAGGTCATGATCTCACAGTCCGTGAGTTGGAGCCCCACGCCAGGGCTCTGTGCTGACAGCTCAGAGCCTGGAGCCATCTTCGGATTCTGTGTCTCCCTCTCTCTCTGCCCCTCCCCTGCTCATTCTCTATCTCTCTCTGTCTCAAAAATAAATTAAAAAATTAAAAAAAAAAAAACTTATCTTTCAGGCACAACAGGTGCTCTAGGCTCACATTTTACCTTTCAGTTCACAAGTGGGATCAGCAACTTCTGCAAGGATCCCTGGTTTCTCACAGGGAGAAAACAGCACTGGAGACAAGCATCTAAGTGCTGTTGTGAGTAATGGAGGCAAAGAGGGAAGCATTTCTCCTGGGCTATTTCTTTGGGCAGAGCTATAAAAGATATATTCTGAATTTCTTTTTGTAAAGTTATGATTTGATTTCGATATTTCCAATTCAACTCTAATAGTACAGTGTCCCTACTTACATTTTTGATTGAAAAATTATACTTCATTTTCTTTTATAGTCAACATCTTGCTTCCAAATGAAATAAACATCATTACCTTTTTACTTTACTGAGAATATAAGAAAACCATTCCAAAATAGCAATTCAATATCAATGCAAAAGTATGATTACTGAATAAGTTCAATTTGGGGGGTAGGGTTTTTTGTTTATATTGCATTTCATTATAGATTTGCAGTCAGATTATTTTGTTCTAGAATAATGGTTGTCAGACTTTATTGTGCATCAGAATTACAAGGAAGATTTGCCTAAAGAAACAACAAAACAACACATAGTTGTGCCTCACCCCCTGAATTTCTAATTCCAGTGAGTTTGAGGGAGTGTCAAAAATTTGCCATTCTAATACATTTTCTGATGATGATGGTGGCACTGGTCCAGAGACCACCCTTTGAAAATCACTGTTATAGAATCAATTATAATTTGTCCCTCTACAGGTTGAATCACTTACCCGACCTACGGTTTTACTTCAGGGCTTTCTGCTGGCTTTCAATCTGAAGCTGTTGGCATTCCATAGTTGCTACTGGTAAATTCATGGGGTGAAGTCTGCTTAGATTGTCAAAATGTAGGGGAGATAAATCTTCTGTGCCTTGACATAGTTTAAAAAAAAAAAATCACCAGCTCTGTATTCAAAACTCTGCACCTTAGTTTCATTGCCATCCAATCTCCCTGCAATGACTTCGTACCTAGCTATAATTGCAAAATATCTATATTTGCTTGAATAAACTGAATAGCCTGGCTCTGCTTCCTATGACTTAATTTCTGATCATATCAGAACAAACTATGTTCACATGTAACAATCTCTAGTCACTTTAATGTATCAGATTATGCACTGTTTCAATGAGATTATCCCAATTAGTAGTTTCTTAACACCGTACCAGCCAAAGTTTTCAATTTTCCACTAGAGGATCAAGAAAATCCCTAGTACCTTAGAATCCCATATGATTAGCAAAGAGAAATAAAATAAATACAAACTCTTGAGGTTTGCCCTGAAATTCTCATACATATTTCATGTAGCCTCATTTTATTTGGAGATAAACCTAGTTTCATAGGACACTAGTTCCTCAGAGGCATTACCTTAATGCTCTACAAATTCAAACTTCACAAAACCAATCAAATATGTTATAAAAAAAATCCAGCACATATAAACATAAAATGCAACTTAATTTTGAGATACCAGCAATCAGAAATGAGCCAGCTATTACAACCTTAAGCCATGATTCCAAAGTTAAAGTGGACACTTTTCTACAAATTCATATAATTTCCAGCTTATCGGGACCCCGGTCCTCCCAGGGTCATTTCATAAGACAAGGATGTTTATGGTTACAACACGTCTTAACTGCAACAATTCAAGTAAAATCCCCTATTGCAGATCATTATCAAAAAGCTTTAGCTATTTAGTTTTAATGCAGAAATGCAAATTCTTAAATGAAATCACATCCACCATGTTCCAAAAACCCTGATTTCTACCTTTGTGTTAACTGTAGTTAATACTACAAGTAACACGTAGAATACAGTGTTCTAAAATCAAGGAAAAATGATTAATGCTCCGGTGTCATTATCAAATTAATTTCATCACCTTTTTAATATTTAATTTCACTCAAAATCTCCAAATTTGGAATTAATGTCTTTAAAAACATTAGATTCAAAAAGGAGTCTTCTGAAAAGAAAAACAAGGTACTATCCTTTCGAGTAAGCAGAATTTTAAGACTCTTGGCCTCAGGACTGAGCATTTCATCAGTTCCTCGGCCTGTGGTTTATCAGTTCCAAATGAAAACTCCACTAGAAAAAAATATTAGTTTAAAAAATGTCTAATTCTTATAATTTTTAGTTTCCAATATTTACTGTCATCTCATGCCTCTTGCTAAAAATAGCCCTCCACATATGATAATATCCAGATACAAATTTATCACATTTTCATTGGATACGTCTCTATAGTTTTTTGTTTTGTTTTGGAGAGCTCCTTTCCAAACAAGCACATCTCAAGACTGAGATTGTTCTTAAAAAAATTTTTAACATTTATTCATTTTTGACAGTGAGAGAGACAAAGATGAGCGGGGGGAGGGGCAGAGAGAGAGGGAGACATAGAATCGGAAGCAGGCTCCAGGCTCCGAGCTGTCAGCACAGAGTCCGATGCAGGGCTCGAACTCACAGACTGTGAGATCATGACCTGAGCTGAAGTAGGACACTTAACCGACTGAGTTACCCAGGTGTCCCAAGACTAAGATATTTCTGAACTTCATTGAAGTCATTGATTGAACTTCATTGCAACAAATTTGCAATAAATCCTTTTTTTAACATTTTTTAACGTTTATTTATTGTTGAGAGAGAGCATGAGCATGGGAGGGGCAGAGAGAGGGGGAGACACAGAATCTGAAGCAAGCTCCAGGCTCTGAGCTGTCAGCACAGAGCCCAACGCAGGGCTCGAACTCCCAAACCACGAGATCACGACCTGAGCCAAAGTTGGGCGCTTAACCGACTGAGCCACCCAGGTGCCCCTGCAATAAATTCTTAAAACTCCAACCATTCTTTTATGCAAGTGATGCCTTCCTTTATACAAAAAAGAATGTGATAGTTTTCAAATACGATCACAAAAATTGTGACACCTCTCCCATCAAACGGTGAGGTGTATGTCCACCAGATGAAAGTGACGTAGGGCCAGTTTCTGAACCCAGGCCTTAAGAAACGGGCAGCTCCCATTTCCTGGCTCTACTCTTACTGCTAAAACCCTGCCACCATGCTGTGAGGAAGCCCAAGCCACTCCACGGAGGAGACCGCATGGAAAGGAACCTACTGATGGCAACTTGCCATCCAGGTGACTCAGTTATCTGGGAGGTGAGTCCTCCAGCTCTGTTTGAGCCACCTCGGCTAATGCTGCCTGGAACAAAGGTGAGCTGTCCCCAATACCCAATCGAAGATTTGTAGAGCAAGATAAATGGTGGTTGTTATTAAAGACATTACACTTTAGGGTGATTTGTTATGCAGCAATGGATAACCATAACACCGCTGCTTACAAGTATATAATAATCTGTGGAACGAAGTTCTTAGAGTCATGCATATTTACACACTAGTAGCTTTTAAATGCTTCCTGCTAAACTAAGGCATTTTAAATATTAATATTTTAAATATTAATATTTTAAAATATTTAAACTATAATAAGTCTTCTCCCATTAGACCTTTATAATAGATTACTCGAGGCAAGAAGAGTTACTCTGAATTGATCTATTTCTAATTGTGGTTAACTTAAAGTCAGCAATGAATGACTTATTTGTGGTGATGATAGCAATTGTATTCTGATCGTGGTAATATTCACATCAATCTACACGAGTGATAAAATTTCATAAAACTAGACACTGAAAATAAAAACACAAAAGAGCTTAGGTAAAAACCCATGAAGTCCAGGGGTCTCTGGGTGGCTCCGTTGGTTGAGCATCTGACTTCAGCTCAGGTCATGATCTCACGGTTCATGAGTTCGAGCCCCGCGTCGGGCTCCGCGCTGACAGCTCAGAGCCTGGAGCCCGCTTCGGATTCTGTGTCTCCCTCTCTCTGCTCCTCCCCTGCTCACACTCTGTCTCTCTCTCAAAAATAAATAAAGATTAAAAGAATGAAATAAAAAACTGTGAAGTCTGAACAAGGTCTGCACTTGAGTTGATATACCGTACCAAAGCCAATTTCCTCGTTTTGACAGTGTACTATGATTTTCCAAGGCATTAACATTTAGAAGAAGCTGGATAAAAGCTACACGGGGACTCTGTATGGTTTTGGCAACTTCTTGTGCGACTTAAACAATTTCAGAGTAAAAAGTTGTAATAAACAATTAAGGTCTGGACAATACAGAAATTCATCTCAGTAAAAGAACTCACCTGGGTGAAGAGTCTTTGGTCCATTTATTGTAGAGCGACTACAGGTCATGATTTCCTGGATGAGCACTCTTAAGGTCTCAGAGACTCTTTTAGCAATGACACTTCAAAGACTTATTCTTATATTGATACAGACAATTTCATAGAGGAAACTCTGCCATCGTCAGAAAAGGAAAATACAGCCACTTGGTACAAGAGTGGTTTTAAACATACCAGTAAAACACAGAGGTAAGTGAGGTTTATTTGCACTCATGTATTTCTGGTGTTTTGGAGGCTTTAGCTGTTACAATTTCCCCAGCCGATCCTGGTGGATAGATTAAGGTGTCAAATATGGTCTTTATCTTGGAGACTTTTTGGTAAGTATCTGTAGACGTTTTCTCTGATTTCCTCACTTTACCCCAGGTTCTTAAGAAGGTCTGGAAACCTCTCCTGGGCATGTGATGAGGGAGGCAAAACAGGATTCTATCATTCTTTTGTAAGCCTCATCTTCCTACAGACACCTTGTTCCCATTTTTACCAAATGATATTTTGATATTTCCAGGTTTTTTCTCTTCCGTGGTTCAAGAGCCATCAAGGGAAAATCGTCGTTTGGGACCATCTACGAAGAGCTGGCTTCCTCTTAGTGCATTTTACAGGTAGGGGATCATCATAGTTAAACAAAAAACAAAAACAAACAAACAAAACAAAACAAAACAAAACAAAAAACTTCAGCAGGTGTAAGGAAGGCTCCCTAAGAACCCAAAAATTCAGAACAATCCATTTTGTATAGGGATCAAAAATGGAGCACAAAGAAAAATGTCTTTTTTGAAGAGGAGGAATGGGGTCAGACAGCAGCTAGAAAGCCAGAGAAGCAGGCTCAGTCTATGCTCCCCACCTAGAAAAGCCAAAGTCCTCCTAAATAGTAAATAGCTCAGGGAGAGAGCTTTGCTGCACCATCAATCTCTAAGTGCCAGAGGAGACATAAGGAGAAAATAAAAAATTGAAACATCAAGAGGTATCAGCATATGTGCACTTGATTTGCACTTTGTAGCCCTTTTCTGTTATCTTCCAGATCCCTGATGCTCATATGCTGCCGAGACTTCACCCATTTGTTGTGAAAATAGAATACCGACACAGAAACGTTAAGGTGTAGCAATATCAGGGGCTTCGAGGTGGTTAAGCGACTGAGTTTGGCTCAGGATATGACCTCATGTTTCCAGCCCCGCATCGGGCTCTGTGTTGACAGCTCAGAGCCTGGAGACTGCTGTGGATTCTGTGTCTCCTCTTCTCTCTGCCTCTCTCTCACTCACGCTCTGTCTCTTTCTCTCAAAATAAATAAACATTAAAAAAAAAGTCATTTCCTGATTTGAGAGGAGAGAATACAACAGCCAGAAGTCAGGCAATGACCGTGCCTCAGGTCTTAACACCCCAGTGTTCCTCAGGAATGTTTTATTTTAGAATACTACCCTATATTCCATGCCCCCCATGCTATCTCCCCAAAACAAACCAACTTATTTCATTTCTGAGTTAGTTTGGAAATCCATTTCAGAAGGAGGTCCCAAACTCACAAGACACCCAAACCCCAAATTCTGATAATAGGTTCATGAGAAATGAATCAAACCTAAATTGTGAACACAGGAAAAGAGTTAGTAATGAAAAACAAAAATACTGGAAAATAGATTCAAATATACGTTTCTAAAACTAGGGAAGCCATAGTAAACAAGATATAGCACCCATCTGAAATGAGATGCTGGTAGACATTTTAAAAGGAGGTCACAGAAGTCCTGCAGAAGAGAAAGGCGGGTGACAGTGAGGGGGCAGAAAATAAAGGATGGCTTTTGTTACTTGAGTTTTTAAATTTTCGAATAGGTAGTATAGAGAGTTCTATTTGTTTGTTGGGTTTTTTCTTTGTTTTGATTGTTTGTTCTTTACGTATGAGTTTATTCTCCTGGGGCGCCTGGGTGGTTCAGTCAGGGAAGCATCCAACTTCAGCTCAGGTCACAATCTCACAGTTCACGGGTTCGAGCCCCATGTCAGGCTCTGTGCTGACCGCTCAGAACCTGGAACCTGCTTGGGATTCTGTCTCTCTCTCTCTCTCTCTGTCTCAAAAAATAAACATAAAAAAAAGAGTTTATTCTCTTTATCAAAGAAAAAGTAGGAATCACTCTAATGGATATAAAGATTTACTACAAGTATGTTGGAAAGAGACGGAGTAGTATTGGCCCAAAGATGGATAAGTGAGAATAAAAGGAGAGCCACACAGATATGAATATTAAGTTTATGAGTAAGACAGGACTGTAGAATAGTATAGGAGAGACTTTTTCGATAAATTATGCAGGGCCAAATAAATATCCATATGGAAATAAAATGACATCTGTTCCCTACTTCATATTATATATAAAAAATGAATTCAAGGTGTACAATAGATATTATAAAAAATAATAGTGGATAGCATCTCCATGACTTTGAAATAGGCAAAAGTACAGGTACAAAAAGTAACAGCCAAGAAGGAAAGATGGGTAAACTAGATTGCACTAAAATTTAGTCCTTCAGTTCATCAAATGAACACCATTAAGGGAGTATAAGAGTAAGTCAGAGTATAGAAGATATTTGCAATATGTACAATCAACAAGGACTCATTCAGAATATATATGTGTGTATATACATATATACATATGTATACATATATATACATATATACATATATACATATATATACATATATATACAACATATATATATATATGTTGGGGCGCCTGGGTGGCTCAGTCGGTTAAGCGTCTGACTTCGGCTCAGGTCATGATCTCACGGTTCGTGGGTTTGAGCCCCGCATCAGGCTCTGTGCCTACAGCTCGGAGCCTGGAATCTGTTTCAGATTCTGTGTCTCCCTCGCTTTCTGACCCTTACCCACTCATGCTCTGCCTCTGTCTCTAAAAAATAAACAGTGAAAAAAATTAAAAAATATATATATGTTTATTTATATTATTATAAGTCTTTATGCATATATAATATGCATATAAAATATACAATTAAAATATACGCTAAAAACATATAGTAAAAACAAGATCCATGTGTGTAATGTGGTTTTAGTATTGCTTGGTTGTTTAAGGATGTCGGGCTTGTTTTGTTTTGTTTTGTTATCAGAATAATGGCAAATAGTTGAAGTGTTTTTCCTAAACATTTTTTCTAAGAAGCGACTTTATTTTTTTCCAAGTTTTTATTTAAATTCAAGCTAGTTAACATACAGTGCAATATTAGTTTCAGGTGTATTACATAGAATACAGTGTAATGTACATATGTGTATTACATAGAATACAGTATTACTTACATACATACAGTGTTCATGACAAGTGCCCTCCTTAATTTTTATTTATTTTTTTCCCTTTTTTTGAGAGAAGAGGGAGACAGTATCTAGCACATGCACACAAGTGGGGAAAGGGCAGAGAGAGAGAGAGAGAGAGAGGGAGAGGGAGAGAGAGTATCGTAAGCAGACTCCACGTTCAACATGCAGCCCAACATGGGCTCATGACCTGAGCCGCAATCAAGAGTTGGATGCTTAACCAACTGAGCCACCCGGGTGCCCCAATAGTCATCTTTTAAAGCGAAATGTCAGAAGAAGTTTAAAGATATTCAGGGACTATTATTTTCCCTCGATTATTTATTTATATATCGGTTGGATATTACTAAGAAAACTGCCTCATTACAGGAAAAAGGAATTGTAGATACGGTATTTTTAAAAGACAGGAAATCCCATGATTTAATTGGTTGGGGCCAGCTTTACAGTTGAGAGTGAATATTTTGCTTTATACAAAAATTGCCACTGATTTGGATTGGCGTGCTCTGATTTTTACCTTATTGATGCTTTATTGTGGAGTAGCATTTCGTTTAACTTTAAGATAAGGCTCATACAGCATTGCCCAACTAGTTGGTAATGTGATTATGTGGGCCCTTGGCTTTAGGCTTTAATTCACAGGAGACATCTTTCGGCATGCTTAACTTTCTGGGAACAAGCACCCTTACCTGCATCAGTTTTTTTTTTTTAGGTTAGCTGTTGCTGTGGTTTTATTGTTGTTCTTAGATCTACAGAAAATGACAAGTTTTTTTTTTTAAACAAGGTTTGGAAAGATGACCCTCTCTCGTATTTCCTCCTTGTTTGTTTGTTTGTTTTTTTAACTTTCGAAGTATTTTTCCATATCTTAGGTTCTTTTTTTTTGTTTTTTAATATACATTACAGTCAAGTTAACTAACAGCGTATAAAGTGTGCTCTTGGCTTCAGGAGTAGAGTCCCATGATTCATCACTTCCATACGACACCCAGTGCTCATCCCAAGAAGTGCATTTAAATGAATACTGGGCATTGGAATATTTTGTCAGCACGGATGTTGGGTACTTAACTGCCTACTATTGCCATGTGCGTGTTGTATATGATTGTAAACTCATGTCACTAAATGTATTTATTCTCGTTTTTTCATGATCAGAGTCCATATGGTATTGCACAGACATGGTTTGTAAGTGAACTGTAGGGGCAAACATGTCGATACGTTATCAAGGGTTTATTGCAGCATTTCTCATCTTGTTCTCTGTCTCTTCTATAATAAGGGTTAATATTAACAAATGATGAGGAGTGGAAAAGTCAATATAAAGATTCCAGAAGGAGGGGCACCTGGCAGCTCAGTTAGATAAGCTTCCAATCTCATGGTCATCATCTCATGTCATGATCTCATGGTTCTTGATCTTAAGCCCCGCGTCGGGCTCTGTGCTGAGAGCTCAGAGCCTGGAGCCTGCTTCAGATTCTGTGTCTCCCTCTCTCTCCGCCCCTCCCTCACTCACACTCTGTCTCTCTCACAAAATAAATAAACATTAAAACATTTTTGTTTAAATAAAAAACAAAAAGATTTCAGAAGGAGCACTTACAGAATGCAGATTTGTGATGCTTTGGATCTGATCCTTCTGAATACAGTTCTAAAGGTTTTTTTATTGAATATCATCACATTTGTAAGCTTCGTAAGGATGGACATCATATTTTCCCTTCTATATTTGCTACCACAGATATAAATTCTTGACCTTAATATCATCTTTGAAAATGTTAAGTTGAGAATTCTGTTAACTTAATTTTACAAATTGGCATTAATTGTATTACAGCAAAGGATTTGATTGGCAGCAAGGTGTGAAATTCTTTCAAACTCGTACGTTTCTTTTTTAATTCCATTTTGTTTTAAGGCACATTTTAAGTGTAGTTTTCTCATTTGGCAAAAATTGTCTAATTGGTATGAAAAAGCAAATGTATGAGTATATATTTAAATCCTAACGATTGGTAAGAAACCCCAATTTTAAAATGGGCAACAGTTACCAGTCTGCAATTCACAAGAAGGATGTTCAAGTAGACAATAAACATATGACAAGGTGTTCAACACCCTTTTTTAAGAAATACAAATTTAAACCACATTGAAAAACCACCACATGCCCACAAAAAATGGCTAAAAATGTAAAAGGCTGGCAACATCAAGTGTGACGAGGATGTAAACTGAAATCCTCGTGAGCTTCTGGTAGGCATCCTAATCAGCGTAAACAACTTGGAGAACGGCTTCCAGCCACATCTACCAAAACTAAATACTGCGTACCCTATGACCCGGCAATGCCTCTCCTCAGAAACGAGAACGTGTGGTCAACAGTGTTCATAGCTGCATCATTCAGTCGTATTTCTGAGGCAGAAAAACAACTCAGAACTGTTACTGCATTAATAAATGGTGCTCTAGTGAAGCAGTGGAATCCTACGCTGTTGTTATGCACAAGAACTTGGCCACATATCATAAACTTTAAGAAAAGCAAAGAATGGCAGCCACAAAGCAGTACTGTCCATTATATTTCATTTTATATATATTCCACTATGTATAGTTCAAAAGCAAGCAAAGACCAATGCATCATGTTGAAAGTCAAGGTCGTAGCTTCTTCTGGTGGGAGCAGAGCCGCTGGTCTTCAGGTTTGTGGACAATGTGAAGGCTCTTCCCCACCCTCACCCTATGCTCCATACCTTCAGGTCCTTTTTACCATTTCTCTGCACTAGTCCCCCATCCCAGCCACCTCCACCTCTGCCCCTGGGGGACTTTCTGTGGACAGTTTCTGCAGTGCTTCTTGGACAACCTGTCCTTTCGGTGGTTT
Source organism: Leopardus geoffroyi (assembly GCF_018350155.1). Taxonomy (NCBI): domain Eukaryota; kingdom Metazoa; phylum Chordata; class Mammalia; order Carnivora; family Felidae; genus Leopardus; species Leopardus geoffroyi. Next base: position 198,202,504 of record NC_059327.1, read on the forward strand.
TGGCCAAAGGCACAGAAAGACAGAGGGCTCTCGAGTTTGTGCTTTCTCTCGCTGGGAAGCCATCGCCACTGTTACGGGAGCAAGAAAGACCCACCCCCATGACATGGTGGGATGGCTGGAAGGCTACCTCCCTTCTGAGTTCTCCTACAAGACCAGACTGAAGCTGCCTGTGGAGACTTCCGCTGCGGAAACACCTTTCTCCTTTTCCCTGTTCATCCTCCCACGCTCCCTCACCTGTCTCCCCTGGGACACTTTCCCTAGTGATTCACTGGCACACACTTCCCCATTTTGGCATCTGCTTCTGTAGAACCTAACCTGAGTCATCTGGTCACGTCCAGCTCTTGTTGAAAAAGCTGGTTCAGGGCTAAAAAAAGAAAAAAATGGTCATGCTGATGTGTCCACTTTAGGAGAACTTCTCAAGATGTATAATTATAATTTTTAATTTCCTATCTGTACATTATTCTTCAATAAGAAAAGGTTTTTTATTTTTTATTTTTTTCATGTTTATTTATTTTTGAGAGAGAGAAACAGAGTATGAGCGAGGGAGGAACAGAGCGAGAAGGTGACACAAAATCTGAAGCAGGCTCCAGGCTCTGAGCTGTCAGCACAGAGCTGGATGTCGGGCTCCAACCCACAAACTGTGAGATCATGACATGAGCCAAAGGCATGACCTGAGCCAAAGTCAGATGCTTAACTGACTGAGCCACCCAGGCGCACTAAGGAAAGTTTTTTTTTTCTTCTTTTTTTTTTTTTTTTTAAATATTCCAAACCAAGGGGCGCCTCGTAGTTCAGTTGGTTAAGCGTCTGACTTTTGATTTCAGTTCAGGTCATGATCTCACAGTTTGTGAGTTCAAGCCCCATGTGGGGCATCAAGCTGTCAGTATGGCACTTACCTGGTATTCTCTCTCTCCCTCTCTATCTGCCCCTCTTCTGCTCACTCGCTCTCTCTCTCTCTCTCTCTCTCGAATAAATAAACTTAAAAAAATTTTTTTTAATATTCCAAACCCAGTGACTAGAAAAAAAAAATGTCCTAGAAAATTTTCACCTGCTACAAAATAGGTGTACCTTAAAGACCTCATGTTGAGTGAAATAAGGACAAATACTGTATGATTCCACTCATATGAAGAATCTAGTGTAATCAAACTCAAAAACACAAGGTGGAATGGTGGTTGCCAGAAAGGGGGACATGGGGAATTGGTGTTTAATAGGTGTAGAGTGTCAGTTTTACAAGATGAAAAAGTCCAAAGATCATTTGCACAATAATGTAAATATATTTAAAAATACTAAGCTGCATTTTTTAAATTTCAAGTTTATTTATTTTGAGAGAGAGAGAGAGAGAGATGATGATGATGATGATGATGAGGGGCAGAGACAGACAAAGGATTGAGAATCCCAAGCAGGCTTTATGCTGTCAGTGCAGAGTCCGATGCGGGGCTCAAACCCACGAACTATGAGATCATGACCTGAGCTGAAATCAAGAGTCATTGGCTTAACTGCCTGATCCACCCAAGCACCCCCTTTTTTTAAGTTTAATTTATCTATTTTGAGAGAGAGACAGAGAGAGAGAGAGAGAAGCTGCATTTTTTCTTTTTAATGATGAAATGGTAAATTTTATGTTATGTCCACAGTACCACGGTTTGGTTTTGTTTTGTTTTGTTTTTAAAGTGGGTAAATATTGCTCTTTCCATTTAATGGATGAGCAAGGTGGAATGATCCCGGGGCTTTGAGTTTTAATCCTGGCACCACCCTACAAATGCTCACTCTGCTAATTAGCTCGACATCATCATGAATGGCTTCCTTTGATCTCACCACTTTGTGTTCTAGATCAGTTCTCCCCGATGGAACCTTCTGCCGCGATAGAGCTGTTCTACATCTGTGAATACAATGTGGTAGCCACAAGCATTATGTGGCTATTGAGCATCTGAAATGTGGCTGCTGTGACAGAGTTTCTGCATTTTGTATTTTATTTAATTGTAATTAATTTAAATTTAAGTAACCACGTGTAGCTATAAGCAGCTACTGTATTAATGCGAACTTTCCTTGTAATGATTTTGAGAAGATGGAAGCATAACTCCCCGCCCCCAACAGTTCCCATTTTGTTCTTCGTGCCAGATTATAGGTATTCCAGGCGTTGGAACCACATTCCCTACCCAGTAATGCTTTCTCTACCTTCCCTTCCTCTGTGATCTCCCATTACATCTGCCGGGCTGGCAAACATTTGTCGTTGCGAAATAGCTGATAAGCACTTTGCTGAGTTTCCGATTGTTATCAGATTACAGAGTCCTGTAGGTGATCCTTGGTGAGGCTCAAGTCAAGACAGTGTGAGTAATTTGGGGATAATTCCAGGGCTTGGGTCTACTTAGCTGCTGCCAGGGTGCCATTTCTTTACCTGGAGACATCAGGGATTCAGAGAGATGGCTGGCCCAATTATGGAATAAGCTCCATACAGAAGGACGTTCGAGAAAAGCGAACAAAGCGACGTTCGAGAAAAGCAAGGCCAGACATTGGAATCAGATAGCTCTGGGCTAAATTCCACGTATGCCACATACCATCTATCATCTTGAATAAGTCCCAAACTGCTCTGATCCCACCATATTTTGGATCTGCATGATGAAGATAATACATTTCAAGTGATTAAGTCTGGCATAAGATGATCAATCAATAAATGACATCTCGTAAAAATGGCTGACTCTATGCCCCCTGTGCTTCTTTTTATATATTTTCACCTCTTCATCCATTTGGTTATAATGAAAATAAAATAGCTGTATCCCCGCCTTCTCTTCAGGGCGAGTGTCCCTGTGAACTTGGTCCTTCATTTTGCTCGGAAAAACAATGTGTTGCAGAAATAAATCATTAAGAGATGGATTAGGTGGGAATAAGCCTGCCGTTTTTAATTCCCATTTTATTTTATTTTGTTTTTTGTATTTTTGGCCTGAAGATGGGTTGAAGGTGGAAGCAAATCCAAGAGATGAGACATGAGCCAGAAACGTGGGACCTGCATGGAGCAATGTCAAGGTTGAGGGGGTGGGGGCACCCCACTCTGGCATAGCTAATGATGACACAGAAGACTAGAAATGTTGTTATGAATTCTGAAGCTGTTGGCTGCCAAGCATGTGATACAAGTTTCCTGCCTTGACACCCCCATAAATCCGTTAGTAGAATTTGCTTTGCTTATTAGAGCTTTTTATATAAATGGTTGCTTGTTAGGAAACTCAATGAGAAGCTTAGTTCTGCATCTATATGAATGTGGGACTGACGCAGAGAGCACAAGATGGCACACATCTGGGTGCCCATTCATCTACCCATTCATCTAGACTCTTAATCAACCAGAATTTATCAAAATCACTTTCTCGAGCATCTCATCATGTGAAATATCACCAGGCCTAAACTGTAGTCTTTGTCCTAAAGGATCTCCTGGCAGAAGAAGGACAAGTGTGATAACAAGAGCCCTGGAAAGGATGCTGAAGAATTTCCAGTACGGCTGCCTTGTTCCGTTGATAAGGACAAAGAGGACTCAAGGGCTCAGAGGCTCGAAAAGAGCAAGGGATCATCGCTTAGTCTCAGGGCTGGGGCTGGGACCTGTGATTTTGGACATGTAGAAGAATGGTTGGCCCACTTCCATCACTGCCCTCGCCATGATTAGGTAGACCAGTTCAAAGACTTTTATATGCAGCGTGCTGTAACCACCTCTATTCCTCCCAGGTATGTATTTATTTCTTTGTTCCAATGTTTGACGCCATGTTCTTTCTTTTGCACTTTTAAGTCCTATTCGGCCTTGATGTCCTGACAGAGCGCTGAGCCTTCAAAAATCTTTGGCTGACAACCCCAGCCTTCAAGAATGGCTTCTGCCCATAGCATTGCCTATAGCATTGCCATAGTATTGCTTCTGTCAAGATGAAGGCAGGGAACCCATTCACGTGGATGTTTTAGACCCCACAGCTACCCATAAGTCTCTTCCATAGACCTCCAGGCCTCTGGAGAGCACAGTGTGTGTAGTTGTGTGTGTGTGTGTGTGTGTGTGTGTGTGTGTGTTCTTCAGATGGAGAGGTACAGGAAGACAAAATATATGTTAGTGCAGATGATAGAAAGTGACCAGAGAAATGCTGTAAAGCCAACTAAAATTACTCATTTGTAGGAGAACGTTTGCCTGGTGTGTATGCCCATATACACAAGCATATAAGTATACGTAGCCACTTCATGAAGACAAAAGCAGGAATATATGAATATAATCCCACTGATTTTATATACGAAGCTTCAACTGAAGTCCTGTGGGAAACTAAAATTATCGGGTACACAGGTATAAAATGAACATGTGCCAAAGACTTTATTTAATTCATTAGTTAATGAAGGAACTGGAAAAGATGTTATAACCTGTTTAATGAGAAGTCAAAGAGCCACAAATTCACACGTTGAGAAAAAACGCTTACATGAATTTGCAAAAACCGCTCTATCCGTGCGGCCGCAATCAACTGCATTCCACTGGACATAATTAATTTGCTTTTATCTAGGCAGAAGTTTTTGCATTGCCCTCAGTTTTCTATAAGTTAACTCCTGTCTGCACAGAGTCATGTCACAGCCAAATAAAAGACAAACGCTGGCAATCCCATAGAAGCAGACCATCCCCAGAGGCTCCTTCCTTCCATAGAGAAGGTACCCATTCATCTCTAGCTCATTCTGAAGTCTTAAATTTTTCACTTGGCCCCTCATTTCTCCAGCATCCCTCGCCCATTTCTAGCCCAAATTTGTTCCTAACATCTCCTCAAACAGGTAACTCCTTCTTGGCTTCCAGGCTTGAACATGATTTCTACCCTGTCTTTTCCACCACCTCTCCTCTGGGGCATAACCACTGACCTCCTCACCTCTGTCCTTTCCCAGTCTCTTTCTCACATAAGCCTCCCTTGATGCCCCACGTTAGAAAGGCCTCCTTTCCCTGCCCCCCCCAACACATTTCTAGTGCTACGTAATACTCCATGCTCACTCATTTATGTTTGTAAGCAAAATGGGGTCAGGGAAGAAGTCTGTATTTGTGGCCCAGTTTGGTGGAGAAAAAAGGATACAAGAATGAATGACCATGACTCAGCTTTCACATCCTTACGCATGATAAAGGGAAGGATCCCTGCCCTATGCACTCTCAAAATTGGGATGTGTTTCAGAGGAGATCTATAGACAATGATAGATGGGCCTGACAAGTAAAAAGATTTTGTTTGCTTTGGTTTATTAAAGTATATATATGTGTGTGTGTGTGTGTGTGTGTGTGTGTGTGTATAAAGCTCTTTGGCAATTTCCACTCCTGATATAGTAAGATCCCAAACAGTCAATGATAAGGATCATGATAGGAAGAATATTTCAAAGTTGATTTAAAAGAAAATTGGTCCATAGGAAAAAGCAGACATTTTAGGCATCTTTGAAAAAATAAAAGTTAAAATAATAAATGCGAACATGAGGTTGGCGTATATTCCTGAGCAAGACTGTCAGTTCATTTGGTAAATATTTATTTCCTTCCGACACACGCACTGTGTTCTTTTGGGGTATTTATGGAGGGGCTTGGTAATGAGCTGTTTATTACGATCTAAAAGCAAACCAAGGGACACGTGAAACGCAGCCATCTCATTAAGGAAGAATAAATAATATCCCATCATCGGAGCTCCCCACCCACCTGAACTCCAGTCTCGTGTCAGGTCTTGCCAAAGACACTTGAAAGCTCTCAATTTACCGTGTGCGCCATATGATGCTCACACAGAAGACAGATCTACTGACTCGTTAAAGTGCACTAATTATTCCACAATTTTGAAAGTGAGAACATATGGGCGCTGTTTTCCTTGTGAGTGTTTCTGCTTCAAACACAAAGTACATGACTGAACAAGTATTTTCCATAATCTATGCTGTTTGCAAATGCTACTCGAGGTTCACCAAATTCACCAGAATTAAAAATGCTTCATTCCCGTCTGGCCCGAAGGCTGATATTCACGTCCTCTTTCCACATCTCTTTATTCCCCTTGTCCCTCTGCCCCCTGAGCTGGGATGACTTCTACCCCGATGAGCAGAGCTAACTTAAAAGTGAATCATTCTGACCGTTCAATTAGTTGTTGAGTCAACACAAGGTGAGCAGCTGGTGAGATGCCTTTTTTTTTTTTTTTTTTTTTTGTCTTCGTAAATGGAGGAGGTGGTGCTATCAGGACATGGCCTCTGAGGACACAGTGTCATCTGCAGGGGCACAACAGTGAGGATCCCAGGCAGGGAGGGAAGATCTTGAAGGATAAGAATAGACCATTTCAGGCAGGCAGACTCTTGTGTCTTTAGTCCCGTAGCAGAAGCCAATCTCTAGCTTCTGGATGAGAACAACTTAGGATCTGGGGCCCAAAGACAGCTATATTAAAGGAGCCTGTGATTCATAGAAGCACTCAAATCTCAAAGTGATACTGAGTTACTTGAAGACTAAACCAGGTGATGGGAGTGCGGAGCTGAGATTATTCGGAAATAGTGATGGTTGTCTAGACATTAGCCATTACATTATTCACGGGATTTTTATTCTCTTGCCTTTCTACGCACATGAACTTTGTCCTTGCCGGCTTGCATTTGCTTGGGGGTAAAAATGAAAATTTGTCTCAGACTGAATGGGAAGAGAAGGAGCGAGATGTATATGGCTTTTAACACGTAAAAATAGGATTGGGCACCGAGACAAGGGTCTTGCAAGCCAGGCTCTGGTCTTCAGAGTAAGTTCTCCAAATCTTTATTTCTCCTTCTTTAATGTGTGAACACCCAGCTCTAAAAGACCCATTATCATAATGTTCTCCCGCATCGTAAAAGAGAGTTTCTTCCACCTACAGCAGCAAGGACAGGATGCCAGCCATGTTGTGATAAAAGGATATAATGTAAGCTCTGTTAATTGTTGAACTGAATCCCCTAAAAAGTTATGCTGAAGTCCTCACCTCCAGTAATGGTGTGTGAACATGGCCTTATTTTGAAATGGTGTCTGCAGATTGGATCAAGTTGAGATGAGGTTATCAGGGTGGGCCTAATGCAATAGGACTGGGGTCCTTATAAGAAGATGGCCATGTGAAGGCAGAGACACGGACACAGGGAGAACTCCATGTGACAATGGAAGCAGAGATTGGAGTGAGGCCTCTACAAGCCAAGGAACACCAAGGATGGCCAACCAACACCAGAAGCTAGAAGAAGCCAGGAGGGGTTCTCCCCTACAGGTTTCTAGAGCAGCATGGCTCCACTGATTTTGAACTTCTGGCCTCCAGAACTATGAGACAGTGAATTTATGTTGTTTGAGGCAATCCAGCTTGGGGTACTTTTGTTTTTAAAGGAGCCCAAGGAAATTCATGCAAGGGCTGTTGGAAGACAAATAAGGGAAAGGCAAGGAGGAAAGCAAGGGGTGAGTATCTGTGTCCTTATTTACCCTCTCAGCTTCTGCCTGGAGAGTGGGGGGAATATCAAGTGAGCGCTTGTGACACGAAAGATGGGGGTGAAGGTGGAGAGTTGCTAGGCAGGCGTCTCCAAGGACTCACGGGTGTCCTGCATCAACCTGGCAAGATAAGCCTCATGTTGCAATGGGTCTGCTAATGGAAGACCAAGGCAGTCAGGTCTCCTAAGGCTCCCCCTTGATGCTCCGTGTCACTTCTGAGGACCAGGAAATGCTGGAACCAATAATATTTCTATTAGAATCCCACATTTGTCTTGAAGTTCCAATTACCGCCCTTGTTTATCTCTTCTTCCCTGTCTTATAGACTTGTCTTGAACGAGATTAGAATTCAACCCCTGTTTTCCAGTGGCGTCACCGTCACACAGTGTGGTTAAACAATGACTACTTTCCCAAACATCCCAATCTCTGTTCATGACAGGACCGTTCGCCGAGCCACCCAGGTTTGATGCCACACCATCAGCTTCAGGGCCTGCCCCTCTCAACTGTAAAGTTCTCGAGATCATTCCTCAATCCATTAAACACCCTACTGGACCTTCTGCGATCAGCCTCACTCAACAAAATCACTGCTTACTCAGCGAGTCGACTAAGCATTTGAGGTTTAATAATGAGTGAAATACAAATGAGAGCCGTCTTCATAGAGTGTATGTAGTTCACTAACAAGGGTAGATATGCACTGATGAATTATCCAGCTAAATGTCGAATTAAAACTGTCACGAATACCATGAGAAGAAAGTGCAGGGCTGTGGGAGAGATGGTAATGGGGGACTGATCTAGTCTGGGTAGGGGATAAGGAAAGACTTCCTGAAGAATGGACATTTGATACAAGATCCTACAGGAAAGTAGAAGATCCCTGAGCAGAGGTAGGCTGATGGTGAAGTGGGAGCTAGTAGCAAAAACCTTTTATAGGGGTACCTGGGTGGCTCAGTCGGTTGGGCGGCTGACTTTGGCTCAGGTCATGATCTCACGGTTCGTGAGTTCACGCCCCACGTCAGGCTCTGTGCTGACAGCTCAGAGCTTGGAGCCTGCTTCGGATTCTGTGTCTCCCTCTCTCTCTGCCCCTGCCCCACTCACACTGTGTGTGTGTGTGTGTGTCTCAAAAATCAATAAACATTAACAAAAAAAAAATTAAAAAAAAAAACTTTTTATAAGGGGCACCTGGGTGGCTCAGTCAGCTAATTGTTCGACTTCAGATCAGGTCATGATCTCACAGTTTATGAGTTCGAGCCCCCCATGAGGCTCTCTGCTGTCAGCACAGAGCCTACTTCAGATCCTCTGTCTTCTTTTCTCTCTGCCCCTTTCCCATGTGCTCTCTCTCCTTCCCTCAAAAAAAAATGTATATATATATATATATATATATATATATATATATATATACTTATATAAGCCTGAAGGAGGAAATGACAGGAGAGCAGGGAAGAGCCCAAGGAGATAGCTATCTACAGCAAGGCTGGAAATGATGGCAAAGGCCAAATCTACTACTATTGTAAGAATTTTGATGCTTTTTAAAAAAAAAAAAGAATAACGGAAAACTGTTGTAGAACTTCAAGTGAGTGGTGACATGTGGAGGGCCAATCTTCAGTCACCTGGCTTCACTGTAAAGAGGTGGCAAGAGTCAGCACTGGTGCAGGGAGACAAGCTGACCTGCATGTCAATGGCCCTCAGTTTGGCCACACCTGCACATATCCGGTGAGCAAATATTCTGGAGCCTCGGTCTCCCTCCTAGAGTCTCATGTGATTCGCTTGAGTACCCCCTGGGCATTTTGAGTTTTAAAACTTTTGCAGTTGATCCTAATATGTAGTCAAAACTGAGAACCACCATGATACCTGGATGGTTATTGGCGTGAGGGCAGGGGATTTTGTTTCCATTTTCTTGCATCTCTTTGGTCATCCCTCATTCTTGCCTCCATATCTAGAATCCTTTGTGGCGTGGTGGTTAATAAGAAAAGGAAGGGGGGGGGACAGGGAGGAAGGAATGAAATGAATGAGAAAAAATTTTTCTTTTTTTTTTTTTTTTTTTTTTTAATTTTTTTTTCAACGTTTATTTATTTTTGGGACAGAGAGAGACAGAGCATGAACAGGGGAGGGGCAGAGAGAGAGGGAGACACAGAATCGGAAACAGGCTCCAGGCTCCGAGCCATCAGCCCAGAGCCTGACGCGGGGCTCGAACTCACGGACCGCGAGATCGTGACCTGGCTGAAGTCGGACGCTTAACCGACTGCGCCACCCAGGCGCCCCGAAAAAATTTTTAACATATGTGCCACTATTTACATGGATACCCCTCTCTCTAAATAAAAGATTTTGCCCTGTCTCTAGAATAAAGCCTACCTCACTGTCCCTCCCCTATCTTTTAAACAATAGCACTCCCTAGGGTTTTAGATGTGCTCAGGGATGCCCAGCTGGAGACTTCCTCTCTGGGCTTTCCTGCCAGAATCTTCTGGTCATGTGAAAAAAATGGTGACCTTTTTTTTCTTTTTTTCCTGAAGTTACAGGTGTAAGTTTTCAAGTTCAGTCCTTGGAGACAAACATGGTGTCTTTATCTGCTTTCCCCTCCCAGGCCTGGAACAGACATGGAATTTGTGAGCCAGCTTCAACACAGCAGACCAAAGTAGCACACCTTGGGAAGGTAAAGTCACATGATAGTGCTACCATAGAAAAACCACGTAGAAAAATATTCATGTAGGGGTGCCTGGGTGGTTCAGTTGGTTAAGCTTCCAACTTCAGCTCAGGTCATGATCTCATGGTTGGTTGGTTGGAGCCCAGCATCAGGCTCTGTGCCCACTGTGCAGAGCTTGCTTGGGATTCTCCCTCTCTCTCTCTTTCTCTGCCTCTCCCCCATCTGCTCTCTCTCTCTCTCTCTCTCTCTCTCAAAATAAATAAACTTAAAAGAGAAAAAGAGAATCGGGGTGCCTGGGTGGCTCAGTCTATTAAGCATCTGACTTCCGCTAAGGTCATGATCTCGCAGTCTGTGAGTTCGAGCCCCACGTCGGGCTCTGTGCTGACAGCTCAGAGCCTGGAGCCTGCTTCAGATTCTGTGTCTCCCTCCCTCTCTGCCCCTTCCCTGCTCATGCTCTCTCTCTCTCTCTGTCTCAAAAATAAACAAAAACATGAAAAAAAATTTTTTAAAAAGATTCAGTAACAACAAGTTTTCTATTAGTCAAAGAAAATAGTTTTCATGTTTCATACCATTTAGAAGATAAATATTTGAATGTATATTCTATTTTAATAACCAGCCAGGAAAAATAACATTAGGGTACGAGCAATGTCATGAATTAACTTAATGTATGTTTACCTCTAATATTTTAACATCAAAATTCTTTGGGGAGCTTATGTGTTTTGGGTCAAGTTAGCATACAGAATATTCTGCTTTTATTATGGGAATCTCATATTGTTTCATGATTGCATGGCAAATCATATTTAATAAGATATCAATTGAACAAAAGACACAAATGGATTTTATACACTGCATGCGTGTTCGTGTTATGCCTTAAGAGGACTGAGTTACAGAATATTTGTTACAACTGTAGGATCCTTTCTTGTGTGTGGGCACTTAGCCCAGAACCTAAAGCTTCATTTCTCCAAATGTCCATTGACGACTGTGACAGACGGATAATGAAAATGCTTTAGATGTTCCAAAAAGGAGCTCTGAAGTTCTTTGTCTTTAAATCAAAATTATTTAAGAATACTCTTTAAGAACAAGTAAAATGATAGAAAAAAATCAAGGCGCATGAGAAAGAGTGGGTGAGCGTTCACACCAACTGGCATGCTCAAGCCTACAGTTGTTAAATAAGCTTATGGGAATCCTTTTCAGCTCTGAGATGAAAATCGTTCCTGCTTGTTGGAACTAAATGTGTTAATGCACAAAAGCCCATTGGACACTTTACTGTCTGTGCCTGCAAACATGTGACGCACACAAGTCAATGAAATGGGGGAAATGTCACACAGCTTCACCTTCTCACAAGTAGTAGTTTTGGGGGTATCTCCTGGGTGGCTCAGTCGGTGAAGCGTCCGACTCTTGGTTTCCGCTCAGGTCGTGATCTCACTGTTCGTGAGTTTGAGCCCCACGGCGGGCTCTGTGCTGACAGCGCAGAGCCTGCTTGGGATTCTCTCTCCCCACTCTCTCTGCCCCTACCCTGCCTGTGCTCTCTCTCTCTCTCTCAAAATAAATAAATAAACTTAATTTAAAAAAAAAAAAAGTAGTAGTTTTCATTCATTTTACATTTCATCTGAGGCACAAATGTGGTTGACACAATAATGCTTTCCCCCATCAAAGATGTCCACATCCTAATCCCCAGAACCCATACCCGTTACATTCCACAGCAAAAAGGAACTTTACAGTTGTGATTAGATTAAGGATCTTGGGATGAAGAGACTATTCTGAATTATCCAGGTGGCCCCATATAATCCAGGTGTCCTTATAAGAGGAAGGCAAGGGGCTCAGAGTCAGAGAAGGAAATGTGACCACAGAAGCAGAGGTTGGAGTGATGTGGGTTTACAAGCCAAGAAAGGCTGGTGGACCCTCCAGGTTGCAAAAGTAATGAGCTTTTTCTAGAGCTCTCAGAAGGAAGGCAGCTCTGGGGACACCTTGACTGTAGCCCAATAAAATCATTTCCAACTTCTTACCTCTAGAATTCTAAGACAACAAATTTGTGCTGGTAGAAAGCATTAGACAGTTCTTTGTTATATCGACAATAGGAAATTATCCTTTTTATGGAAAAACAAATGTTAATTATGACCCCTATGTCACAGTATTTGCAAAAATGAACTCATGATGGATAATAGACCACAGAACTACAAAATCCCCTCAAACACACAGAACATCTTTGCAAACTGGGAGTAAACAGATGTTTCTTTGGGCAGAACACATAAGAATGAATTAATTGCATCAAAAATAAAAACCTCTACTCATCAAAGGATAACTGAGAAAACTCAGAGGAGATCCCAGAGAGAGAGAAAATAATTGCAATACATATATCTGACAAAGGGCTTGTATCTAAAATATATTAAAAAAATGTATATAGCTCAATAAAAAGACAAACAACCCAAAGCTTTAACTTTGGGCAAAACACTTGAACAAGCACTTCATAAAAGAAAATATGCAAGTAGCTAACAAGCACATAATAATGTGCTCAAAATCACTAGTTACAGGAGAAGTATAAATTAAAATAAAGACTGTCACAGATGTAGAGCAATGGAGAGGCTCATCCATCACTCATGGAAAGGTTAAATGGTATAAAGTGGTATAACTACTTTGGAAAACAACTTGGTAAGTTCTCATCAAATTAAACCTATACTTTCTTTTTTTTTTTTTTTTTTAATTTTTTTTTTTCAACATTTATTTATTTTTGGGACAGAGAGAGACAGAGCATGAACGGGGGAAGGGCAGAGAGAGAGGGAGACACAGAATAGGAAACAGGCTCCAGGCTCCGAGCCATCAGCCCAGAGCCTGACGCGGGGCTCGAACTCACGGACCGCGAGATCGTGACCTGGCTGAAGTCGGACGCTTAACCGACTGCGCCACCCAGGCGCCCCTAAACCTATACTTTCCATATAGCCCAGTAATTCTATGCCCTGGTATTGACCTCCCCAAAAAGGAAATGTTTGTCTACAATATTTGTGTCCAAAATCATGTATTTTAATGCTCATAGCACCTTCATTTATAGTAGGTGAAAACTGAAAACAACCCAAATGTCCATGAATAAATAAATGAATGGATTCCAATACATCTACAGAATGAAAAGAATGTGCCACTGCTACTACCAGAAAAAGGCAGGAATGTTTGGGGGGATAGAAATGTTTTACATCTAGATTGTGGTGGTCATTTCAGGGTAAATAATAATGTCAAAACTCATGTAAGTGAGTGCATTTTAATTATGTGCATTATAATTTTGATGATTTCAAGTGAATTTATTTTTTTTAATGATAAATGTTTAAAGCACAATGGAGGGTGTAACAAAATTAAAGTCCATTGGCCCAGGTCTGAGGCAAGAAATCAAGACTGATACCCTCTTGTGTCAAAAAGCAAGAGAGCCATTCATGACAATCATTCAGATTTTGACAAAAGGCAAGGAGCAGGCATGAAGGGGCCCCCACTGGCCACAGACAGGACAAAATGAATAATCAATGCAGTTGATTGAGACTATTTTATTATTCAGAAACTGATGGATTTGTGATAAAAGAGAGGTGAGGGAGGAGAGAATGTGGAGTGGGAAGAGACACAGAGACAGAGGAAGAAAGACAGAGAGAAGACCTTGGTAGGCACCATTGGATGTAACTGGACAATTAGACCAACCTCCTCCCATGAAAAATGCTGTTAAAGGAGAAGAATTAGGCACCTGTCTTGCATTTCCTTATAAGTCCTATGTCACAGAAACCAAACTAGGCGATATGGAAAGTTTCCTATTTACAGAAGAATTCCAGCTAATAAATATAGAAGGAATCACAGATGTAGAAAATCCCTACTTGCAACCCCAGTTGAAATGGGCTCAGGCAATGACCATTGATATGAAAATTTACCTTAATTAATTATGAAAACATGTAATGGTGAGATCGAGCTATTCTACCTGGACATATTGATCGTTTTTAGCATCAGTTATAATGAGACAACAAAGCATTGCATACTTCCTGGGGGTGATACAAGATGAAGTGTGCCATAAACTCTTCTTGCCAAAACATTGACTATGAGTCTAATCAAGCCCCTAGCATTATCTTCCATATAGAGGGAGGGTGGGGAGGATATAACATATGTCAAATGACACTGCCAGGAAAGAAACAGACAAACACAGAATATGGGATTGTCCACTGAAAATCTAAACCAGCATCTGTGACAATACTATGACCAAAACTGAAAATAAAAGTGAATGGACTATATTACCCTTACAATATGTTATTAATTAACAATGTGTTATTAGTTCAGATTTAGGCAAAAAAAAAAAAAAAAAAGAGTACTGGAACAGAATAGGAAATTGTTGGTTTGTAACCTCGGGAGTTCTTTGGGTGAAATCTGAAGCCAGTCTCCTCTGCACAGGGCAGGGAGAGATGGAAGAAAGAGGCAGACCACTCCAGGATGGTAGGTGGCAGGTTTAACAAGCAAGGGAACTTACATACGAGGCTTGTCTGGGGCAGCGACAAGACAAATAGATGTCCACACCCACCCGCCAGAATCTTAAAAGTATACAGAGAGGCTTTAATGGGGTTCAGTCATGTACACCATCCAGATGGTCTCAGTACCATTTGAAAACGGCTGTTGGAAAGTGGGCAGAACATATGTTCCAAAAACAAAGGAGGAAGTGAGGAGCTTCTGATCGACCAGGTCTAGCACAAGGGTCCATTGGCTGTCATGTTCTCCCCCACCGTGAAGTCCAGGGTGTGTCACATAAGAAAGACTGTATATGCAAGTCAATGAGAAAATTGTAAAACAGTTAATAAATGTTTTGTGAATTGGCACAAAAACAGACACTCAGACCAATGGAACAGAATAGAGAACCCAGAAATGGACCCACAAACGTATGGCCAACTTATCTTTGATCATTCAGGAAAGAACACCCAATGGAATAAAGACAGTCTCTTCAGCAAGTGGTGCTGGGAAAACTGGACAGCGACAGGCAGAGAAATGAACCTGGACCACTTTCTTACACCATACACAAAAATAAACTCAAAATGGATGAAAGACCTAAATTTAAGACAAGAAGCCATCAAAATCCTCAAGGAGAAAGGAGGCGAGAACCTCTTTGACCTTGGCCACAGCAACTTCTTACTCAACACGTCTCCAGAGGCAAGGGAAACAAAGCAAGAATGAACTATTGGGACCTCATCAAAATAAAAAGCTTCTGCACAGCAAAGGAAACAATAAGCAAAACTAAAAGGCAACTGACAGAATGGGAGAAGATATTTGCAAATGACATATCAGATAAAGGGTTAGTATCCAAAATCTATAAAGAACTTATCAAACTCAACACCCATAAAACAAATAATCCAGTGAAGAAATGGGCAAAACACGTGAATAGACACTTCTCCAAAGAAGACATCCAGATGGCCAACCGACACATGAAAAAATGTTCCACATCACTCATCATCAGGGAAATACAAATCAAAACTACAATGAGATACCACCTCAAACCTGATGTCAGAATGGCTAACATCAACAACTCAGGCAACAACAGATGTTGGTGAGGATGCAGAGACAGAGGATCTCTTTTGCACTGCTGGTGGGAATGCAAACTGGTGCAGCCACTCTGGAAAAAAGTATGGAGGTTCCTCAAAAAATTAAAAATAGAACCATCCTTTGACGCAGCAATTGCACTACTAGGTATTTATCCAAGGGGTACAGGTGTGCTGTTTCGAAGGGGCACATGCACCCCAAAGCTTAGAACAGCACTATCAACAATAGCCAAAGTATGGAAACAGCCCAAATGCCCATCGATAGATGAACGGATAAAGAAGATGTGGCATACATATACAATGGAGTACTACTCAGCAATCAAAAAGAATGAAATCTTGCCATTTGCAACTACATGGATGGAACTAGAGGGTATTATGCTCAGCAAAAGCAGTCAGAGAAAGACAAATATCATATGACTTCACTCATATGAGGACTTTAAGACACAGAACAGATGAAAACAAGGGAAAGGAAGCAGAAGTAATATAAAAACAGGGAGGGGGACAAAACATAAGAGACTCTTGAACATGGAGAACAAACAGGGTTACTGGAGGGGTTGTGGGAGGGGATGAGCTAAATGGGTAAGGGGCATTAAGGAATCTACTCCTGAAATCACTGTTGCACTATATGCTAACTAACTTGGATGTAAATAAAAAAAAAAAATCTACAAATTTGCCTACCACCACCACCCCCATTGTTTCAAAGGAAAATATATAAACAGGCATTCCAGATAAATGTACATCATCTATTAGAAGACAAAGAAAACCTCAAATAGATTAAAAAGAGAGGGTAGAGAAATGATATTAGATATACACTAGCAAATAGCACATAATAAATTGCACAATAAATAACAGCTGTTAATACTATGTTAACCTCTACATTTTCAGAGTCATCAAAAAGCTCAGTCGCCTTTCATCACTAGCTCAGTAATGACCCTGACCCTGAACTTTGGAGTGTTTCTCCCCAGGCTTAAACAGAGGAGGGAGCCTCATCTTCCTTGGAGAACAGGAACAAATCATAAAGGTTTCTTGCAAACGTCAAATAAGATAATAGAGGTGCAAAGTGATTTGTAAATTATACATTGAGTTGTAAACTATAGACATATTTATATTGATAATTATATTGATAATTATATAATATATAGAACTCCAATGTTCACTGTTACTATGGTCGGGAAAGTGGTGATTTAATTATTCTTCACAGCTTTCAACACAATAGACATTTCTACGTACAGGAATCCCAAAGAGCCATGTGACCTGAATTCTCAGTTTTGTTTTGTTTTATTTTGTTTTGTTTTGTTTTCTTCCTTTTCTACTCTTCAGGGACATCACACACTAGAATTTATCCTGAGATCAGCAGAGATCTCCCCGTTCTCCTTCATCTTCTATGGTTTCAAAATTCATGATATGCTTTAATGATACTGTTCTGATGCTACTCAGCTGTTTAAAAAGAAATTGTGGGTACCCTGAAGACTACATTTAAGGAAAGAATATTCTGACCTTTTAGAAGAGTTTACAGTTGTGAATTTGGGGACAAGACAGAACTTGCAATTCACACTCAAAAACAAACAATTAAGGTGACTAATGTATTTTTCTGAAACTCTCCCTAGTCAAATATTCATAACATTAGACCGTGACTAAGGCCCACAGGAAGAAAAAAAAATTAGTCAATTGGGCATATACTTCAAAATAAAGCATAATTACATTTGTGTTTAAAATACATAGATAAATGTTTTGTGAAAATTACAAAATATTAAGGAGGTAATGTTAATAAAGTTGTTTCTACCATATCATAAAAAATGATCGATGAAGTAAGAACCTATGCATAAAAATAGTACTACTAAAATCTAACAAAAATGTGGGGCACCTGGGTGGTTCAACCAGTTAGTCCGACTTCAGCTCAGGTCATGATCTCACAGTTTGCGGGTTCGAGCCCCGCGTCGGGCTCTGTGCTGACAGCTCGGAGCCTGGAGCTTGCTTTGGATTCTGTGTCTCCCTCTCTGTGCCCCACCCCCTCAAAAATAATAAATAAACATAATTTTTTTTTATTTAATGTAACAAAAATAAAGGAGGACTCCTTATGGCCCTGAAGGAAAGGGGACACCTCACTCCCACAACCACGAGGAGCTAAATTCAGCCAATGGGGAGCTTGGAAGCTATCTCCCCAGATCAGCCCCTTGACTTCAGTCCTGGGACACCCGGAGCAGAATCAGCAGTGCTGTGCCACACTTCTGAGCTACACAACTGTGAGCCAGTCAGTGGGTGTTGTTTTTACCCGCTGAGTCTGTGGCAACTTGTTACACGGCAATGGAAAGTAACACACAGAGCAAGAGGTAGGCCATGCGTGAACCAAACAGAAAAGCAGGAGAGAGACAGAAGGAGGGGAAAGAGACCCGTATGTTACTCTAATGGAGGTTCTACCCCATTGGGCTAAGTGTTTGCCACGAACATATAGTTGGAGACATTCACCCTCAACTCCAAGATAGGAACTTTGTTATCACTGAACCCAGGATATTCGGCAGGACAGGCCTCCATGCTGGCCGTCCTTGGGTGTGCTTTCCCGAGACCTCACCCACTAGCTGGGAGACTACCCGTATCCCGCAGTCATTGTGCCAGCCAGCGACAGGCTGTGACATTTGCACATGCCCCCAAAGGGAGCAGCTGCACCACTGACCGAGAGCCAATGAAGTTCAACCACATAACCTGGCAGATGGTGGAAGAACTCTAGAGACAACAGAGTTTGAGAGGGTCTGACAGCCCCCTATCGGCTGGAGCTACATCTGCAGGCGGGATTCCTAGTGCAATTGTTGCAAGCCTAATTGACACATGGTAGTTTTTAGTGAGTCATTTACCACGGATTGTGGCTGTCATGTCTCCCGCCCTCACTGTTGAGTGTTTGGTCAAACTCCACCTTCTCAGAAAAAAAATCTGTCCTCCTATTTAAAATTGCAAACACCCTGTTTCATTACCAACACTCAATACTCATCATCTTTCTCCTCTGACTTCCTTCATATAAGCCATTACTTACTATTTTTTTAATGTTTATTTATTTTTGGGAGACAGAAAGACAGAGCGTGAAAGGGAGAGGGGCAGAGAGAGAGGGAGACACAGAATCCCAAGCGGGCTCCAGGCTCCGAGCTCCGAGTCATCAGCACAGGGCCCGATGTGGGGCTGGAACTCGCAGACCGCGAGACCATGACCTGAGCCAAAGTTGGACACCCAACCAACTGAGCCACCCAGGTGCCCCTGGCACTTACTACTTTTTAACAGATGATACAACTTACTGATTTGGGGGAGGATGGCGAGACAATAAACTCCACAAGGAAGCATTTCGATCTGTCGTGTTCACAGACACGTGTTGTGTCCTCGTTCTTGTATCATTGCCTGACACCGGGTCAATAAATGTTGAATAAATAAATGAATGGAGCTATTATTCTAAGTGTTCCATACAAGTAATTATCTTCTCTCCTTCGGTTTGGAAAGAGAAATAAATAAATCTTAGAACGTCTTAAATCACGTTGTATTTGCTATTTAGTATTTCAGAGGAATGACTACTAAAATCTATGTGAAGCAATTTATGAAAACAAAGTATATTCTGGAGTTTTTGTGTTACGCTTCACAAGACGAAGGTGGGTAATGAAGAAATTTCTTTTATTTTCTCAATCAGAAATAATATCTTACCTTCACATAAAGTTGAGTCATGAATTATGTATTTCTTTTGTATAAATTAAGTATTGACGAGCTTAGACAGCAATAATATGCATTCATATTCTTTTTAATTTTGAAGTAAATTACTAGGCTACGTTTTTTTCTCCTCCCTGTCCCCTCTCTGGACTAACAAGGTTAACAGCTGGGTTTTTTTTTTTTTTTCTTTAAAGGGGCTGCTGCATTTCAAAGAATTTAACCCATGGTCTCATCCACTTAGTCTGCTTTAAGAAATACTGAGTACTTGAGAGACGTCAATACAGGTTTACTTTTGGAAATGCAAGGGTAAACCTGGCCTGGTGCTTGATCCTGAGCAGGCTGTCTTCCATAGGCAATGGGGAGACGTATGCATAGAAAATTCTGTCAACAATTGAGGCTTTCTGGTCTGTGCCACCAATAGACTGGATGTGTATTTCTAAACCTTCATCATAAGCATTAAGTGGCATACATTATTTAAATGGATTTTAATATTTTTTCATCTTTAACCAGATTATCTCATTTTTTCCTAAATACACATCCTTACTTAAAAATAGAAAGAAGTGGGGCGCCTGGGTGGCTCAGTCAGTTGAGCGTCCAACTTCGGCTCAGGTCATGATCTCGTGGTTCATGAGTTCGAGCCCCACGTCAGGCTCTGTGCTGACAGCTCGGAGCCTGGAGCCTGCTTCAGATTCTGTGTCTCCCTTTCTCTCTGCTCCTCCCCTGCTCATGCTCTGTCTCTCTGTCTCTCCCAAAAATAAATGAACATTAAAAAACATTTTTTTTAAAAAAGAAACAAGGAAAAAAATTAAAAAAAAAAAAAGAAAGAAGATAAAGCTATATTCTCTTCACTGTGTTCCAAGATTGTTTCAAATAGTAAATATGACCTGGTAACTTACCACGAACTCACTGACGTCAATGCTTATATCTATCTTTTATTTTGTAAATGCAATTATTTCTTTCATGAAAAATGAAAATTGTTAAGAATTGCACTAAAATGTCCTCCGTGATTTACAGCAAGTGACTTGAACATACCAGGAACATTTTGTTTTTACATAAATTCTGGGTTTTTAGGGCATCTGGGTGGCTCAGTCAGTTGAGCGTCAGACTTCATCTCAGGTCATGACCTCACGGTCCGTGGGTTCGAGTCCCGCATTGGGCTCTGTGCTGACAGCTTAGAGCCTGGAGCCTCCTTCGGATTCTGTGTCTTTTTCTCTGCCCCTCCCTGTTCGCGCTCTGTCTCTGTCTCTCTCAAAAATAAATAAACATTAAAGACAAGTTAATAAATAAATAAATAAATAAATAAATATTGTGGGTTTTTTATAGGTTAGATTTTCTACTACAAATATGGCTGACAACTAACCAAACATTTCTGCAAATTGTTATAATAACATTTTAATACAAAAGATAACATTATCATCAACCCCAGGAACGCGTGCTGTGTTTACACCAAAGGAAGATGGTAACTTTTTTTTTCTCAAGTAGTTTAACTCAAAAACCTGGGGGATTGATATTTGCTGGAGGGAAGGGGCTTCTATTTCCTACGCTAGCATCATCTCATGAAGAACAATAAAGACAGTGGGAATTCTTCCTAGCGATTAGGAATCACTGGGTATGTTTTGAGGCCATAGTCACTGCAATGGGCATAAAGGTATTCTTTGCACCAGAGGAAATGTTACTGGTGGATTTATGGAATTAGGGATGTGCTGGTGGGTGCAGCAGATCTGGGACATCTTAGAGAGGAACGAGTGAGAAAAGAGCAGAGCAGGGCCAGGTCTGGGCTAGATGTGGGTCTCAACATTGAATGCTTGCCATATTGGATTATCTAACTCTGGACCTCTGCTTTTAGCAGGCCCAGGACTCACTGAGTTGCTCTCTCTCACTATGGGAACCCCTAGATTAGAGGTTATTTGGAGGAGCGTATGAGTGAAATAAGTATCTGGGCCCGAAAGCAGTGGGAAAGTGAGAGGAAGGAAGGCACACAGATCCAACGAATATTATGGCTGCCATGAGCACGAGCTGCAGACACGTCCATAGCTTGAGCTCAGGAAGCTGTGGAGGGTGTTTCTTGGAGTCCCAGCTGGAACAAACGTGGGTCTGAGCAGGCACCTTTCCCAGGAAGCATATCTCACGGACCGAGAGAAAATACAAAAAAGAGTCAGGGCAACAGACGCGGTGTTGAGACCAGGAATGCCTGCTCAAGAGTTAGAATAGCAACCCTGTCACTTAGGAAGCTCGAACTCAGTGCAACCCTGGGGGTTCAGAAGCAAGAAGCTCAAAGGGAAAGAGGAAAATAAGAAGCTTTGAATAAGTCCAAAGCAAATGAAAGGCATTTCAATCCAAGCTAGTGGTAGCAGTTGACCCCTTGTAGATTCCTAAACTGTGAAGAATAATGGCCAACATTTACCAAGAGCTCGCTGTGGGCTAGGCCCTGCCCTGTTTTACGTGCATTAGCTCATCTCATCCTCACATCACTCTTATAAGGTGAGAACCACTTTTAACGCCCCCCCTTTTTTTTACAGACGAAGAAATTTATTTTTTTAATTTTTTTTTAATGTTTATTATTTTTGAGAGAGACAGAGACAGAATGTGAGTGGGTTAGGGGCAGAGAGAGAGGGAGACAAAGAATCCGAAGCAGGCTCCAGGCTCTGAGCTGTCAGCACAGAGCTGGACGCGGGGCTCGAACTCACGGACCGCGAGATCATGACCTGAGCTGAAGTCGGATGCTCAACCGACTGAGCCACCCAGGCGCCCCAACAGAGGAAGAAATTTAAATGATAGGAGCAGGTAACTTGCACAAAGCTAAAGAGAGGAGGAGCCGGGAGTCAAGCCCACGAAGTCTGGCTTTAAAGAAAGTGCCGGAGTCCCGTTCCAGCAGGTCCAGGGGTTCCCAAAGGATGAACAGCGTCGGCGAAAAAGTGAAAATAAAACAAAACTAAAAGAAAAAACTAAAAGAAAAATCTAAAACTAAAATAAAATGGACACAGACAACAGCAGTGTGTTGAACTGGCCGATTTATTGTAGCAAACGTGGCATTATATTTGCTAGCGATTTCCTTGGAACATACGCCATCTATGTTTTTCTACATTACCTAATTTTGAGAATGTTCCTATGTGTAAACAACCTTTAAGAAATGACATGGCAATTCTCCCCTAACTTTCCCGCACACCCTTTGATTATAGATTAATTTCTTACGTTATTCCATTATGCATCTGCGTTTATCTGTAATCTACAAAGAATTCGCTTTGCTGTTCTCATGAAAGGCCCTCCATTTCTCAACACCTCAAGTGGAAGAGTTACAGGGACATGACCTCCTAACCCCATGAGGCCAGAAGAACAATGTGTTTGCCTCGGTCCGAGGTGCCAAGAAGGGGCCGAAAAAGCCTTAGAGACCCATGCCTCATACATTCTCAGAGAACAATTCACCTAGGGACCAATGAACCATTCTGTTCCTTAACTGACTAGGTTCAATCATCATATCTGGAATGCCTCCGGGGGGCCAGGTGGGCCTAGGGGTTAAAGTCACCTGTGCCCAGAGATACACTCCTTAGTTGCCGGAGTGGGGCTTTCAAATCCATATGTCTCTCCTTTATTGGCCTCCTTTGCTGGCAAATGTATGAGGCTATCCTTCCTGTAAATAGGAGTCTCCATAGGGGATGGCAAGGGCTAAATGTCAGGCCGCTCAATTTCTTGTGGAACCTTATTTTCTTCCCTAATGGTTCTTTTCCCAGGGGGCCTGCTGAGGGCAATTCCCCAACAGACAATACCCCAGGTAGTTTTAAGGCCAAATCACCTAAAGGCAGGAGTACAAGAAGCTTCCCTGTCATTTGGGCCGCCTTGCAGTCACCACTCTGTCCACAGCCCGGGCCTTGCCACTCAGGCTGGGATAGCTTGGCTTCCAGCAAGAAAGTGCTCTTGGGGTGCCTGGGTGGCTCAGTCAGTAAGCATCAGCTCAGATCATGATCTCACGGTTCATGGGTTCGAGCCCCGCCTCGGGCTCAGGGCTGACAGCTCAGAGCCTGGAGCCTGCTTCGGATTCAGTGTCTCCCTCTCTCTCTGCCCCATCCCCATTCACGCTCTGTCTCTCTCTTAAAAAGTCAATAAAACATTAAAAGAATTTTTTTTCATTAAAAAATAAATAAATAAAAATAAGACAATAAAATAAAGAAAGTGCTCTTAATCACCGAACTCTAAAACCAGGAAAGGATGGGTCTGCGAGAGAGGAGATGGTTTTCCCGCCCTGTTAGAGGATATGCAGGGCCCCAAACCAAGCCCTATCTAGAGAAATCTTCCCCAAAGACAAGTGAGAGGTATTCCAGGAACGCACAGGCTGAGATCTCCGAAAACCGAAACTGAGTCCCTCCTTGGTGTGGCGGACAGTGTAGCTGACCGACCCGAGGTCCAATTTCATCAGCTCCCTACCCCCTTTCCAGCCAGAGGGGTCTCGGAGCATCCCTCCAGCCAATGCAATTCAAGCAGAGACACTGGTTGCAACTTCCCGGAAAGATTTCACTTGCCTGACAGAAAGGGAAACGTAGTGCTGTGGGCTTTCATCCACTGCTCTGTTTCCTTCTCGCTTCCTGGAATGCCAAGGTGATGTCCAGAGGGACAGCAGCCAGCCGTGGCCCCTGAGGAGAGCCAAGAGTGCTACCTGGGGATGACACCAGAAGAGGAGAGGATCCTGAGCCCTTGATGGCATCATCCAACATCTTCCCAGCTTTGGACTGACTGCCTCTGGACCTCGTATCTGGGAGACAAATAAGGCACAATTGTTTAAGAAGAACAAAAAGAAAATATTTGGATAATTCTTTTGACTTCTTAAACTTTTTTTTTATGCTTACTCATTTTCGAAAGACAGAGAGAGAGCACAAGCAGGGGAGGAACAGAGAGAGGGAGACACAGATTCCGAAGCAGGCTCCAGGCTCCGAGCTGTCAGCCCAGAGCCCGACGCAGGGCTCGAACTCACGGACCGCGAGATCATGACCCGAGCCGAAGTCGGACGCTCAGCCGACTGAGCCACCCAGGCGCCCCTCTTTTGACTTCTTTATGCTGATCTTCCTTTTATTATTCTCTCAGATCTATCCAAATGCTTAATAACCTCAGCGTCCAAGGAAGTGACCCCTGATTTCGAGTTGCTTCTCAGCAGTGCCTTGAACCCTCGCTCCCTCAGCAGACTCTGGCAACACCAGGCCGTGCAATTCACCGAGGGTGTTGTCCCTCTCTTCAGCTGATGGATAGCTTTGGCTCCAAATACCTTGTCCAGTCTAGCAACTACGAAAGCATCTATCCTCTTCCTAACGCCCAGTTTAGACACAGGTACATCACCTTTCCCCTTTTGTGTCTCCATAGCATGATGAGAAGAAAAAATAATTAACCTATTTGAAGAGTTAACAAATACTATTTTTTAAACTTTATACATGAACAGGTTGATTGTTCCTTTGTTTAAATTTTTAAGTGTAGGAGAAATTATCTGACGACAGGAAAGGTCATTAACATTAAGGAAGACGTTCAGAATCATAAAAATATTACATGATTTAATCAGCGATTCTCAAAGTAGTTTCCCCTGCGACGGTTAGACATGCAATGAACAGTTAATGAACTACGCAGGCTAATGAATGAATCAGACAACAACAGTGGTGACACTTTATTTTTAAAGCAATTCCAAATAAATGCAGCTAATTCGTAAATTTGAATTAGAAATACTACATACGAAATACCCAGCGCATGAACCGTCTCAAGATTCATCATATATCTATGCCTCTTTTTGACACTTTTTGTTTCTACTGTTAGTTATATGTTTTATGCAAAAAAGTAATAAATATTGAGAGAGTATAAAATTTTTAAATGAAATAAATAAATATGTAAACTAAGCATCCAGAGTAAGAAATTGAATTTTTAAGTTATTTAGAAATCACACGCCTCGTCCCCTCTGCCCCCTCCCTTGAGATAATCACTACACAAAATGTTGTGATAATCATTGCCTGTAACATTTTCCCACCCATGTGTGGGTCCCTCAACAAACAAGTGGCATTTGGTTGTACCTGTTCATGAATTATACTGAATAGATTCTTTGGGGCTTGGTTCTTTTCCAGATGAGAAACATCCATGTTGACGCATGTAACTAGTTTATTTTCACTGCTATATAGTTACATTGTGTGAATGGGCCGTATTTTTTTCTTTTTGTCCATTCCACTACGTATGGACATTTGAGTTGTTTCCAGTTTTCACTGTTATGAACATTGCCCACCTCCTACAATCACCAGCTCATGGACACACATGAGCCAAATATACCCATGATTATTTTGAAGTAATTCCAAGGCTCATATCATTTCATCTGTAACCTGTAAAGATGTTTTTAAGAAACAGAAATTCTTAAATTTAATGTGATCACATTGACCAGTCTTAGTCAAGGCTGAGGTTTCTTTTAGACTTTTTGGGGGTTTTGTTTTGTTTTGTTTTGTAGTTTGTTTTTGAGAGAGAGAGAGAGAGAGAGCACCAGTGAGGGAGAGGGGGAGAGAGAGAGAGAGAGAGAGAGAGAGAGAGAATATCTCAAGCAGGCTCCACACTCAGCACGAAACCCAATGTGGGGCTCAATCCCACAACCTGTGATCATGACCTGAGTGAACTTTTAACTCTGAATTTGACTCTTTTGATTTTTATACAATGGATTTTTACATTGATTTTACATCCAGCATCTGTGCTTCATTCTTCTTAATTTTAATATTGTATCTATAAAGCTTTTAATATTTATAGTAATCTATTGGAATACATTACTCCAAAATCTAGTGGCTTAAAGCAGTTGTAATCATTTACTATTGCTCATGCTCTCTGTGGGTCAGGAATTCAGATAGAATACAGTGGAGACAGATGCTCAGCTCTGTAATGTCCTCAGCTGGACAACTGGCACCTTAGAATCATCTGTAGTCTTGTTCGTGTTCCAACAACTGCTGACTATTAGCTAAGATCTTAGCTGAGGCTGTTGTCTGGGACATCCCCATGTGGCCTCTCCAGGTGTCCTGGGCTTCCTCCCAACATGGTGGCTGTGTTCCAAAAGCCAGAGTCCTGAAAGAGAACAAGCCATAGCATTCCATTGGATTCCATTGGTCTGGGCATGACAAGTCCCCTCCCGGCTTCAAGAAGAGGGAACGCAGATGCTGCCTTTCTCTGGGAGGAGTGCCAATCACCCTCTAAACAGCTTCCTGTGAGATAGCTTTGGTGTGGGCCATGTTGGAACATACAACTATGCCACAATATTATATACACAGAGAAATTACCTGCAAATAAGGACAGCTTTTATTTCTCCTTTTTATACTCCCATCTTCTCTTTATTTTTTCTTGACCTACTACTCTATCAGGTTAATGAATACGAGGTCAGGTAGAAGATCCTATTTTTTTTTCTCTCCATCTCAAAGGAAATGCTTTTAAACGTCCCATCATCAAGACTACCTTTTGCTATAGGTTTTTGTCTTGGTGCACGTGATGGTGGGACACCTGTGGTCCCCAGAAGGAAAGGGTTTATGGCTCACCTGTCCGAAGGCAATAAGCAGTCTCCAGCTGTCAGCCCTACAAGGGCAGCCTCAGCTGCAGACAGCTGTCCCAGCTGAGGTCATACCTGCTTGGCATAGTCCACATTGGTAGAGTAAGTGATGTGGGGTATGAAGGTCCAGCCATTTTGACCAGACACGGGATCCTGAGGTGGTCAGTACTAAGTCCGGAACTCCCCACCATGCTTTCTGAGGCTTTGCTGACCCAGCATCACGGCTCGCTTCCTCCTCTGTCCAATCTTGCTTCCATCCACTTCCCTTCACAAGTGGTAATTCCTAAAAAATACCTTGGAGTTCAAACTCTACCCCACCATCTGCCTCCAGAAAACTCATTCCACCTCTACTGGCACAGGCAATGGGAGGATAAAATGGACAATGAACAGTTGGAGACTCATGGTCCACCACCTGGCTGAGTGAGGACCCCGTCCCTGGTAGTGTGTGGAACACAAAAACCTTTGGCAGAAGATGCTGGTCCAGTTGTTAAAACATTTACTGGAGATGAATTTGGAGAATATTTTGATGGAAAACAGTGCCTTACAAGGAGTGACGTTATCAGGCATTTGAGGTGTCTGGAGAAAATAGCAGCTATAAGGGAAAGGGGATTGGATGGTATATTATTTTGCTACGGCTGCTGTAACAATCTCACAGACTGGAGGTTTAAACAACAAAACTCTATTTTTTCACAAATCGGGTGCTGGAAGCCCAAGATGAAGGCACCAGAAGTATTGATTTCTGGTGACAACCGTCTTCTTGGCTCGTAGATGGCCACCTTTTTGCTGTGTCTTCACAGGGCCTTTGCTCTATGCACATGCATGCCTGGTATCTCTTCTTTCCTACAAGGACACCCATCCTATTGGATTGGGGCCTCACCCTTATGACCTCATTTCACCTTGATTACGTCCTTAAGGCCGTAAGGCTCTACCTCCAAATATAGTCACGTTGGGAGTTAAGGCTACAACAACATGGAATTTGGGGGGAGCAGGGCTGGGGGGGACACAATTCAATCCATAAGAAATGGCTGTTACTAAGCACCACCGATGCCCTACAAAATGATAATGAACAGCTGAAGTCAGTAACAGGCTGTTAATTGGAATCCAGATGTGAAAGCCAGGGGGCCTTTTGCAAACACGAAGTAGAAAGATAGGGGAATCCAGGCAGATCTCAGTGGTGCACCCCCAGGCCACTGCAATCCATGGCTCGCACTGTGCACATACACTTCGCCATCCGTGCTCCAGCAACAGTCCCTCATGGCGCCATTGGTCCCTCTTTCTGAGGGGAAAGATGGAAGAGGGACGTTAGTGGGACAAACTAAGTCATCGTCACTGCAGTAGGACTCAGAGAGAAATGGTGCCCACTGTCTGTCTCCTGGGTGTCCATTCAGCAAGTTGTGCTGGCTTATTTGAGACATGACCCAAACCCCCATTCCCAGGGATGAGAACTGCACTTGTCCGTTTATGATTTCCAGTCAATCAGCCAATTTCCTCGCCATTCTTCCAGCCTCTCTTATGTAGGTGCGATCTGATCCCTTCTGCAGAGCCGTGGCAATTACCCCACAGGGTAGTGACTCCTCTCTCAGTGCTCCTTCAAGTTGGGCTATCATGCACAACCTTCTTTTACATCTTGCCAACTTATCTTGGGATATTTACCTACAAGTGTGGACTCCAGGGCAAAGAGTGACTCTGCATGCACACGTCATCAGTATTGCCGAATCCCCCTCTTCAGGTGTCATTCCATTTTGAATTCATGCCAACAATATATGAGCATGCTTGTTCCCCACAACGTCACCAATAGAGAAGGTTGTCAAAATAAACGGGTTTTGGTTTTGAAAAAAAAATTTCAGGCCAATATGGTATGAGGAGATGTGAGCTGTACGAGGGTCAAAACTACTGCTTCGCTAAGAGAGTAGGGAAAAATTCAGGGACTAGGGGACAGGTGCCAAATCCCATGCAGGACTGACCATCGTTTTCCCCAGGAACCCCGGACACTACGATATTGCATCAGAAAATACCAGAGCTGATGGGAACTCTGGTCATTATCTACCTTTCACGTTATAGAAAACTCGTGGCCCCTGTCAAAGCTAAACAAAGCTGGACAATAAAGTGGCAGGAGCAGATTTTCAGATTCTCATCAGTAATATGCTAGTGCAATAGGGAAAAGAATCCAGTGTGGTCTGAACTTCGCTTGCATTTTTACAGAGATGACTGGGCATTTAAAAGGAGACCTGGAGGAATTGGGAGGGAGAGAACCAGGAGCTCAGCAGAGTCAGGAAAGTGAACAATTACAAAAAGCGAGAGAGGGGATTGGTCAATGTGACACCCACCCGGGATTGCTCCTACCCTCCCACAGTGGCCAAGAGACCGGAAGCCTGTCTTTACGAGTTGGGTGAACAAATGGTAAATTCTTTCGCTAGCCTTGAGATTTCTCGGCCAGGTACTTTAAAGGGGACCACATTCATCCCAGGAATGTGGCCTTGAGCTGTTAGAAGCTATTAATGTTTGTGCAGGTTTATAGGCCAAGGTTGAAGCCTAGTCAAGAAGGCTCAGAGGAAGCCGGCTAGGGTTGTTTGGTCAAGGGAGAATCTTTGTCGAAAGATCAAACACGTGGCCCCAGGTCACCCCCAAAAATAAGGAAAGACACTAGATCAGGACCCTCATTTCTCACTGCCACTGGCTGGTCACTTTTTATTGGCAGAAAGTGCCTACTTAAAAAGAGTATTTACTCACGCATACAAAGAGCCCTCAAATCTCGAAAGCCAGCTACTTAAGTCATTCAGGCTAAAATAAAATCATAATATGAATCCTCCTTTTGCTCGCTCTGATGAAAGTGACATATGGAGAAGCCGATTTCTCAGCACATGATCCATAACTCAAACAGAAGTGTTGCCTACTTCCTCATTAGCTAAATTGTGCTCATTGCAGACAGCTGCTTTTGGGAACAGTATCGATCAGCAGGAAGTAAGGTGGAAAAAATTAACACAACCTCAAATCTCCAGTCTCTGAGGTATAGCTCGCCATCTGGGAATGACTTATTAGGAAAAGAATAAGGGAACACTGTCCATATGTTACATATGCAACCTGTCCTCTCGAATCTGAGCCCACCGACATAGTGTTTATGACGGTTCAGAAGGGATGTCTGTGGTCCGAACATCCCATGCAAGACATTTAACTTAGGACCTTAACCTCTCTGGTGTGCTCAGAATGTTTCCCTCATCTCTTTAACTGTCTGTATATGCGATCACATATAGAATACCCACAATACACTGGGTGGAATGGATGTGTTTAATTTCTTTTTTTTTTTTTAATTCTCACATTTCAATGGCTTTGACAATTTTCTCTCCCCCCCTCATTTTAAATTAGTACTATTTTATATGATAAGAACCACTCCCTTTTTATTGTGTGCTGTTTTATCTGAAAAGCTTCTTTCCACCGAGGTAACAGAGAGATATTTTTAAATAAATGGTCAAGATAAGAATGTAGTAAAGTAAGAGTGTTAGTCACAACACCCTCCCCGGAGAAATTCACAGAAAAATACTACATTCAATGTTTGCCGTTGAAGAGCCACATTATCTTTCCTTTTGTGCGTTCTGATAATTGAACAATTAGCACTCTGCAAGTAAATTAAAATAAAATTACACCCTCCTAAATCCATTACCCGAGTTATTTTTAATAATTTCCTATTTGCTTGCAGTTTCAAGTTGTTTTTATTTCACTGTTTTTTTTTAATCAGTTTACTCCTTCGTATGAAACTTAAATGGGTTGACTCAAGATGCCAACTGTTTCTAAAGAATATGAATTGACCCAAATAATTGAGCGAGAATTTGAAGTTAATGGCAGAAGGGATCTATCGCAAGGCGGGAACAATAGTAGGAGGTAAATAGCATATCATTATTCACCTCCTCCATTCACACGACTTCTGTGTTTATTATAAATTTGCAATTTGTTGTGAAGTGATTTCAAATTAAAGCTAATTATCAACCATGTATCAATGCCCTTATTGCAGCAAATATATCATAAATGTCTCCGTGTCAAAGCAGTATGTTGGGGGAACTACAAAGAGAAATAGAGCCGAGCCAGACTCCTGCCATCTGAAAAACGTGTGTTCTCGTTGGAGGGAAAATGGCAAGTGAATACAGAAATCATAGGTGGTGAGGTAGCAGTTTCCTGTGGCAGCTGTAACAAATTGCCACAAACTGGGGGCTTAAAACAACAGATATTTATTCTGTCGCCGTTCTGGAGGGCCAGAAGTCCAAATCAAGAAGTCAGCAGGGCTTTGGTCCCTCCAGAGACTTTAGGAGAGGGTCCTCCATGGCCCTTCCAGCTTCTGTTGGCTCCTGACCATCCTTGTCAAGGCATTACTCCATCCAGCCTCTGTCTCCATCATCACATGGTGTTCTTCATGGCTCATTATGTCTTAGAATCTTTTTACAAGGGTACCAGTCCTTGAATTCAAGATCCACCATGATCTAGGATGTCTTCATCTTCATTTAATTATATTTGAGGAGAGCCTGGGTGGCTCAGCGGGTTAAGGGTCCAACTCTTGACTTTGGTTCGGGCCGTGATTTCACAGTTTGTAAGTTTGAGCCCCACATGTGGCTTAAAGCTGCTGGTGCACACCCTGCTTGGGATTCTCTCTCTCTCTCTCTCTCTCTCTCTCTCTCTCTCTCTCTGCCCTTCCCCCGCTCTCTCTCTCAAAATAAATAAATAAAGTTAAAAAATTTCATTATATTTGAGAAAGCCTTATTTCCAAGTCTCTTTCTGATGTTATGAGTAGACATAAATTTTGTGAGGGACACTAGTCAGTCCACGAAAAGAAGGATAGAGTCTGAGCTGGACTGAGTACCCCTAAGTTCAGAGCAAGACGGAACAGAAGGCATGATACTGGGTGTCATGGAAAACCTGACTTTGTGGGTCCAACCCCACCCTATCTCTTTCCAGCCAAAAAGCATTGACTCTGATCACACTGAATTTTCACTTCTCCTGAGACAC
Organism: Leopardus geoffroyi; assembly: GCF_018350155.1. Lineage (NCBI taxonomy): Eukaryota > Metazoa > Chordata > Mammalia > Carnivora > Felidae > Leopardus > Leopardus geoffroyi. Next base: position 198,234,300 of record NC_059327.1, read on the forward strand.
ATGGCAATCTTTTGAACTTCCGCAAGGGGTAAATTAATCTGCTTGTCTCTGTAGTTTCTATTGAGATTTTAAATCTAAGACAATAGAGGTTAATTGCCCTTATGTTCTATAGACAAGAGCAAAGTCCATCGCTGCCAGTCCTGCTAAGAAATGGATAGAGCAAGTCCTGAAACCTTAGCCCGAAACTTGCCACCAACCTAACTAATTTCTTCAACAAGGAAGTGAGGGTATGCTTCCTGTGCATCTAGGGGACACTGCTGGAGGGCAGCTGGATTACAGTCATCTCAAAAGGACCCTGTCCAAGAAGTCTACCTGCAAAGGAAGACCGCTGGAGGAATCCCAGAGGTAGGAATTGAGACAGAATCAAAAGCCATCAGTAGGACCCAGCATTGCCCTTCTCAGGACCTGCAGAATGAGGAATCCCAGCCATTTTACTGTAAGCAATTCCTGAAATGCCCCACGATGGGAAGGTCAGCCGTTAGGCATTTGCCATGTCGAAGAGCATTTAGCACTTAAGTAAGAACTCCAGCTCCACCAGCTACGTAAAATTGTGCCATTTTCTTCATCATGCTCTCTCCAGTGCAGTGGAGGGGTTGGAAACAGCAATCTAACAGGGATAGGGAGAGTAGAAGTATAACCAGTAAGGATCACAAACACACGCACACACACACACACACACACACACACACACACACACGTGGGTGGATGGGTACACGCACAACACGTCTCCATAACTTGAAACAAAGACTCCTTTATCACTCATGCAATGTGTCCATTTCAGGAGCTCTGCTAATTACAACACTTTGAGACCCACACTGAACACTGCTGGTCTCCAAAAAGAAAAGATGAGATTATGGCTAAGCATGAACTGTTTCTTACAGCTTCTACCCAGAAATTACACATTTTTAAAAATTTTATTTATTTATTTTGAGAGAGAAAAAGAGAGAGTGCCTGAGCAGGGAAGGACGAGAGAGAGAGAGAGAGAGAGAGAGAGAGTCCCAAGCAGGATCTGTGATGGCAGCGCAGAGCCCAATGGAGGGCTCCATATCACAAACCGTGAGATCATGACCTGAGCTGAAATCAGGAGTTGGAGACTTAACCTAAGTGAGCCACCCAGACATCCCTGGAAGTTACACGTTTCATCACCTAGAGCAAGTCACATAGCCACAGCTAACTTCACATAGGTGTCCAAGCGTGATCTTAACCTGTTCTGAGAGGAGAAAGGACTAGAATGTTTGTGAGCAGCTCTAAGAACTACCAAAATGAGCTAGGATAATGGGTGAGGTTGTATTCTCCCTTTCTCACGGCCAGATTCAAAACACGTTCAGAGCCTTTACTCTTGCACTAAGGACAAGGCAGTGAAGCAGGCCAAGAGCTCACTGTCAAAGCCAGCTGACCCATGGCCAGAGAGCTGTCCAGCCAACTCTAGTGTAGATCAGCTGCACCCCACTTGCCCTGAAGACAGGACAAGTGAGAATAATGGCTCACTGCTATAAGCCACTGGATTTGGAGTGATTTGTTACAAAGCATTGTTATGGGAGTTGCTGACCAATGCATACCTGAAAGTGACCTGAAAGCTCTTTCTGAGCATCACTTCAATTCTAGAAAAGGAAAAAAAAAATGGCACAATGGTCTCGGCACCAGAGGAAGGACACATGTTTTTAGGTGTTTTAGGTTATACTCTATCAAGTTCAGCTCATTCAACAAACCATTTTGTTTGTCTTTTTTTTTTTTCCTGCAACTGTTCTCCATGTAAGCAATCTCTACTATCCCTTCAAGACCAAAATATCCTGCTACCTCCTCAGTAAAGAATCTTCTGACTGAGTAGGACTTGTGGTAATGCCTTCTCACAGCATTTTGTTTAAACTTCCATTTTAGGACTTAAGACTTTATTAACTAGGGTGGCTGACCTGACTTCCCATCTGCAGGAAGAATTGTAGAATATGTTTTCCCATATGCACCTGTCCTTCTAGATTGTGTGATTCTTATTCAATTATTCCATCCTTTACTTGACATATATGTTTTGAATGTCTGCTGATGGTCAAGCACAAACAAGACAAGACAATGTCCAGGATTTCTCAGTGCTTTTGTGTGCATGACTACATATTTGTTAGGCTGAGTGGTTAATAAGCCCCAGGGGAAAAAAAAGCCCATTTGTGGGTATTGTTTATGAATAGTGGGGTTTATGTGCTTTGGGGGACAAATGGAAAGGGCCAATAGAGACTGAATTTACAGGGGTTTTTCAGGGAAATCTTAGCTACCCATTACATCAGGGATTTATCTGTATGTGGCAGCCATGGATTTGGACATAAATGCACAAAATGCTGACATTTGAATGTAACAGAAACATTTCTGTCCACTATTCAATCCTCAGCACCTAGAAAAGCACTCAATTAAGTATTTTCAAAACTTTAAATAAAGGAACGTATTTGAGGGCCTGATTGAAAGAGAACCACAAAATCAGGCCATTAAGAAATACCTGAATCAGGGTTTGAACTACGGTATCTGATTGCAAAGTCTTCTTTTCTCTACTCTATCCCACTGCCTCGTGAAAGGTTAAGTGAGGGCCTACAGAACAAGCCAAAGTAAAACTGAAGTGTAGCTGCATACAGCTGATCTCAGTAGTATAAAGTCAAGCCCAATCTATTTTTATTGGGCCAATTTCATGTGATTGCTTTAAGGGCAATGGGAAGTCTTTTCCTCTCATGAATGAGACCCTGAAAGACGAAAGTACAGGTTTCCCCCAGGATCCAAAGGTAGAGTTTTCCTATGGAATGTTCTGTAAACAAAAATGGCCTAAGCAAAAAGTGTCCCCCACTTTCCAGGTACTAATCCAGGTCATTCCTAAAAGCAAAGGGTGTAGCACGTTTTCAGAAAGTGGGGGGATGACTATGCGTCTTTTTTTTGTATTTGTATCATTTTTACACACACACACACACACACACACACACACACACACACCTCACATATACAGGGAATGAGGGAGGGATGAAGGAAAGGAGAGAAAAGAAAAGAGGAAAAAGGAGAGAGAGAGACAAGAAGAGCCCAATTTTCCTGAAACTCTGTCATTTAAACTTAATTGCACTAATAATGATGCACGCTTATTTTAATGGAGATTTTGATTATATAATTTTTAACAATTAGAATGTGGAAGAGAATGGTATAATTCAAAAGCTAATTATAAAGGATGCTAGTGAAAAAGTCAGAGAAGAAATCCCAGATTATTGCCCTGTTCTCCCGATGACCCCCAGTGGAGATACTTCTGGATGCAGCAGGATTGCCCTGAGATTTCTCTTTGCCAGAGGTGTCTTCAGTGCACAGAGAGCCCAAGGGAGGAGTGCACCTCCCGAGGACACAGAGGTAAAAATGAAACAGCCAGGGATCTGGAATAAAACAAAAGAGAACAAAGCATAAACACAAATGTGTTTACCCAGCTAGGCAGAATGGGAGACTCATTTACCTTCCCCAAATTTTTGTGACCCCATTTGCTACATGAGGATAGGGACACCCTCCCCAGAGGACCGTCGAGGGCCTGAGCCCTCCAGGATGTAGCTGGCACTTAGCGTGTGGCCATAATCGCCAGAGATAGGGGAGGGAAATCACCAGCAGAGAGGAGTGTGGTCATGTGGTTATTGTCACGAGGACTGAGAATAAGAATGTCCATATACAGGCTGAATCAGGTCCCCCAAAAGAGATGTGGAAGCTCTAATATCCTGTACCTTTGTGTGACTTTGGAAGTAGGAGCTTTGAAGATGTAATCAAGTTAAGACGAGGTCATTAGGATGCACCTTAATCCAGTATGACTGTTGTCCTTCTAAGATGGCCATAGGAAGACAGAGACATAGGAACAAGATCATGTGAAGCAGAAGCAGAGATTGGGGTGATGTATCCATGAGCCAAGGGACACCAACGGATCGATGGCCAACACCAGAAGCTAAGAAAAAGGTAGACAACAGATTCTTCCCTAGAGCCTTCAGAGAGAGCATAGCCCTACAGGTTCCTTGATTTTAGACTTCTTGCCTCCAGAACTGTGCATGAATAAGTGTCTGTTACTGAAAGCCATGCAGCTTGTAGAACATCGTCATGGCATCCGTAGGTAACTAACAGTCTATAATGCGCTTCACATGGTTGCTGCTTGGTTAGAGTCTGTCTCCTCCTCTTCCCCACCATCCACCTATTGTGTTTCCAATTGTCAAGGCTGATTGCTCCTGGAGGCCTTGGATTCCAGTCCTGGGGAGTTCTTTGTGAACGGAGTGACTATAGGCACAACGGTAGTGCCTATACCATGGCTCACCAACTGGTGTTCCATGACTTCTCTTCCCCAACCAGTGTCATTGAAGTCTGGGTAATGGTCGCAAAATGCAAATCCCCCAAATGCTTTTCAGGCTTCCCACCTTTTTTTTTTAATTTAATGTTTATTTATTTTTGAGAGAGAGACAGACTGTGAGTAGGGGAAGGGCAGAGAGAGAGGGGGATACAGAATCCAAAGTGGGTTCCATGCTCGGGGTTGTCAGCACAGAGCCCTGTGCGGGGCTCGAATCCACAAACTGTGAGATCATGACCTGAGCCGGTCGGATGATTAACCAACTGAGCCACCCAGGTGGCCCACCCCATATTTTCAACATAAAGGCTAAAACCAATTCATGGCCTGTATGGTCTGGCCCTGCCCGCCTCTCCACCCGGTTTCCCATCCCTCTGCTGTTCCAACCACACAAGGGGAGCATGGTACAATTGAGGAATTGAATGGCCAGTCTCAGGCCCTTCCCATGTGATGCCCCCCGTTAGAAATGGCCCCCACGTCTCCCTTGTCCCAGGCAGTGCCCAACCCATTCAGGCCAAACGTCACTTCCCTGAGGAAAACTAGACCAGACTGTGGTTTACCATTTATCATTGGCACGAGTACCTATATTTCATAGCGTTTATTGTAATTCATATTACATATTTATGAACTACAGTATTAATGGTTCTTAAGACCCCACTAAATTAGGGGTGCCTGGGTGGCTCAGTCGGTTGAGTATCCGACTTTGGCTCAGGTCATGATCTCACCGTTCATGGGTTCAAGCCCCGCGTCAGGTTCTGGGCTGACAGTTCAGGGCCTGGAGCCTGCTTCAGATTCTGTGTCTCCCTCTCTCTCTGCCCCTCCCCCGCTCATGCTCTGTCTCTCTCTGCCTCTCAAAAATAAAGAAACGTAATTAAAAAAATTAAAAAAAAAACAAAGACCCCACTAGATTAGAAACTCCAAGAAGACTGGAACTGTGTTTGCTAAGAATTGCAACTTAGTATTTAGCACAGTACCTGCCATTTAAAAGAGCTCAATATACATTGGATGATGAGTGGATGGATGGAGGGATGATAGATGGGTGGGTGGGTAGAGTGAACAGATGGCTGGTAGATGAATGTCTTAACTAAAAGCAGAATAAGTCCTTGGTTCAGTCAGTTGGGCGTCTCCATTACTGAGGACTGAGAAGTACAGAGAGTGGTGAGTCTAGGCCTGACTGGCTTTGCCCGACTCTCTCAGATCTATGGTCAAACTGGCCTGGGACTCTCTCCATCACCCTTTGGCATTTCTGTCCTGATTTCTATCCACATACCCAGCTTAAGACCCATTGACCACCTCAACCTTGATGCCCTCTCCTTTCTAATAATCTTCCTGACAGCATTTTGTGGAGTGAATATAGTTTTGATGCTAACGGATCCAAAACCCAGTTTTCCAAAATACACACCGTGTGATTTTGGTTGATTTACTTGTACTTCCTCAGTTTTCATAATAACTATGAAATTACATATTATCCCTTTTTGTAGATCATGAGAGATTACCTGTTTGAAAAAAAATAGGGAAACTCTGTTTCAGAGAGCCCAAATGACTTTCTCAAGGTTAAAAAGGATTGAAGTTAAAATAACTGAGCTTTCCCACTAAGTCCAAAATCCTTTTTTTTCCCTTCTTGATCACAGTTCATACATTTTTTCCCCTAAAATCCAGGATATTTTCCATTGTTCTGAAGGATTATGGCATATTCAGGCACACACACATTTGTTCCCAGTCTGAATTTCAGCCTTTCTTCACTACTGATGTTCAATTTAAATCCTCTGCTCCCACCTACTGAAGGAAACAAAAGGGATAAAATAATGAGGGATGTGGAACAAACGAAAAGAGATGTCATATCACAAGGAATCTTGATTACTCCACTTGAAAGTCTGTGCTATTGCAGAATGTGTGGGGGGAGCTTTGGAGGGAAGTATTCAAAAAATTAGCCGAGGTTAAATAATCAGTGTGAATGTACCCGAGCTGAACAGATTATAACATTCAAAGAGAAATTTCACACAGGATAGAGAAAAATGTTACAAAATTAAAATTAATGAGAGTAAGTTTGACATTCGTGTATTAGCTTGGATCAGAGCTAGATAACCATTTTCATTTTCCCTTCTCAACCTTTTTGTTCTGTATTCAGAATCAGTCCTAAATCAGAAGTTGTGAAACCAGGATGGCATGTTTGGAAAGGCTTGGATTCCGAGCCACATAGAACTCCATTTCTCTTCTAACTTGGTCCTTCTGTGCGTCGCTGTTTTCAGCCTCTGTTTCCTCGTCCGCTGTTTCCATCATGGTAAGAAGCCTCTGTCACAGGCTTGTTGGGAGAATATATTGCAGTTTAATGTATTGGAACAAACTGAACACAGAGTTTGTCCCTCAGTTGGGGGTCTCAGTGGCAAGCCATGGAAGATGGCTCAGAGAAGCCATCATGGAAGATGTTTGCACAGAGAAAAGGGTTTTCAAAGGATATTAGGTAGCCCACTTAATTTGGGGGGCAGGGGGGCTGGAAATTAAACTCATGTATAGATATCCAGAATTGTCCTAAACAAAGCCTGATGAAAAGATTACTGCAGCCTACAAAGAAGAAACTGCCCTTCTGCCTCCAACATCATCACTTCTGCCCCAGAATTCTAACCTCCAGCTTTTCAGAACACACAGGAAATGTCCTCACTGGAAATGAAGTTCTAAAACCTTACATCTCCCCAAAAATAAATAAAATAAAATAAAATAAAATAAAATAAAATAGTGAATTGAAGTGAAATGAAATGAAATAAAATAAAATAAAGTAAAATGAAGTGAAGTGAAATAAAATAAAGTGAAGTGAAGTAAAATGAAATGAAATGAAATAAAATAAAATAAAATAAAATAAAATAAAATAAAATAAAACAAAACCATAGAGCCCACCTTGGGCAGGTGCCACCCACATGCCCCTTCGTTCTGCTCATTAGATCTTTATAGCAAAATACACACATGCCCCACCCCGGTCACTTAATTTCTGAAAGATCAAGAATAAAATGTCAGGCCAAAACAGTTGAGTACATTCTCTCTGGGTGTTTCCCTGTTTAGGGTCTGTCCCCCCACTCACTAGACTATTAGCTCTGTGTGGTTACGACTGATTTGTGTGTCACTGCATCATCTGTGCCTATGGTTGTGACTAGAGAGGATGTTCGGTAAGTATTCAGTGAGGGAATAAATGATTATGGAGGGAAGGGCGGTCAGTTATCCCTCCCAGGAGCCCTTCCCGGTCAGAGATGAGTAGGGCAGAGCCCCACAAAGTCTGAACTTCCATAAGAGACCAAGCAGGCGGCAGGGGTTGGGAGGAAAGTGGGGGAAATGAAAGCAGCCTGCCCAAGAATCCAAGGCTCAGATGGGCCTGCCTGACAATGTAGAACCATCTTTTTCTCATCCACTAATGTGATGCCTTTGGTGTAACTGCCAAAGCCAACCAGGAAACCATTTGCTTGAATTTTCCTCTCACCGACTCACATGGCTGGTGGTCTCCCTAGAGGAGAGCCCTGTGCAGAGCAAAGAAACCAGTGCTGAGAAAACCCAGATCCACTCCACCCGAAACCCACATTAGCTACCATGAATGCATCAAGTTCAGTCTAGATCAAGGATCTCTGGGGTTGGAAGAAAACTGACAGACTGTGTCAAATAAGCATGAGAGCCCCACTATAAACACGGCAGGGTCTAAGCTCAGCACACCTCCTGCCTCACCGAACCCCCAAAACTCAACACAGAAGGTACAGTGCCGTCTGAGAAAACCAGAACAGAGGGGCTAACACATCCCAAGGTCACACAGCTCGTAGGAGTCAGGGCCAGGATCCCAACTCAAGCGTGTGACCACAGGACCCTCGAACAGGAGGAAAGAAATGGAGAAAAGCAAGGCGAACCTTTCCTTTCTTCCTCTTATCCTTCCTCCAAGTAATTCCAGCAAAGATTTATGAAGCTTTTGCATTCCCCCAGATAAGAACCAGCTGCTACAAAGAGGGGGAAAGAGAGAGAGAGAAAGGAATCAGAAAAAAATAATTCTTGGAGATTAAAATTTTTATTGCCAACATTTTTTTAAAAACCTCATAGGATGGTTGAAGATGATAACTTAGCAATGAAAATTGGAACAGTTATTGAATGTAAATTGTAAAATGCAAAATGCAGCTTGGAATTATTGATTACCATCTTAATATACCCCAACCTATTGATCCGGCAGGGCGCATTTGCAGGGTGGTCAGGAGAAGCGCTCAGTCACGGGCACCACGCAGGCTCTGGGGTGTCATTTGGCATCCCTACAGCACCTGAGCCCTGACGGCCTCTCAAATGCCCATGACTGAACGAATGATGAAAAGTTTGCTATTCTTTTTTTTGTTTTTTTGTTTTTTTGAGAGAGATAGAGAGACAGAGAGAGAGAGAGTGCAAGCAGGGGAGAGGGGTGGAGGGAGAGAGAGAGAGAGAGAGAGGGAGATTCATGCTCAGTGCGGACCCGGATGCAGGACTCGATCCCACAACCCTGGGATCATGACCTGAGCTGAAATCAAGAGTTGGATGCTCAGCTGACTGAGCCAGGCACCCCTCAAGTTTGTTATTCTTTACTAGGGAATCCCTTTTAGACATTTTTGGTAATTTTTTTAAGGAGGGTACAGATACATGTACTGATATGGAAACATATTCATTATATGCTTTTTTTGAAAAAAGCAAATTGCCACAGTCCTTTTGTAATAAGTCACAGGAATAGATGCCTCAGTCAGTTAAGCATCCGACTCTTGATTTCGGCTCAGGTCACGATATCACCGTTTCATGAGTTTAAGCCCCGCACAGGGCTCTGTACTGACAGTGCGGAGCCTGCTTGGGATTCTCTCTCTCCTTCCCTCTCTCTCTGTTTCTCCCCTACTTGTGCACTCTCTCTTTCTCCCTCCCTGTCTCTCAAAATAAATATATAGATAGACAGATCATCACAGTATATGTGTATGGGTGAAGGTATATGGGTTGGGTAGGGCTGGAGAGGCATTCACCAACTGAATAACAGAACTTCCTAGAAGGGGCAATGGCAGTGAGGGAGAGGTAAGGAGAACAGCAAGCCAGAGAAGGGGACATTTCCCACGCTGGACTTCCAAGCTTGAGTTTAGCTTCAAAGAGTATGGGTCACTTTTGTAATTAAAAACGAAAAGAGGGGCGCCTGGGTGGCTCAGTCGGTTAAGCGTCCGACTTCAGCCAGGTCACGATCTCGCGGTCCGTGAGTTCGAGCCCCGCGTCAGGCTCTGGGCTGATGGCTCAGAGCCTGGAGCCTGTTTCCGATTCTGTGTCTCCCTCTCTCTCTGCCCCTCCCCCGTTCATGCTCTGTCTCTCTGTCCCAAAAATAAATAAACATTGAAAAAAAAATTAAAAAAAAAAAAGAAAAGAAAAGAAAAGAAAAACCCTACAAGGCATGCCAAGCTCAGAGGGAAGACAGGGAGAAGATCAAAGAAGAAAAACAGAACAATCGAAGAACCTGTGTACTTACAAACCCCAGACTCCGGTGGAGATGAAGATCTGCATTTCCACCCAGCCCCTGCCTACACCTGCAGAATCTCCAGAAACTTGAAACTTCATAGAGAAAGGGTTGGGCCCGAGCAGCTCTTGTGAAGGCAGGACTTTGTCGTGAGCGACAGCTCAGGGATTTCCAGGAGGCCAGCCCCAGGCACTCCCAGGCTCCCACTCCTCAACCACGCAGGGCGCATGCAGTTGAGGAGAGGGGACCCCTGTTTAAGAGAGAGATTGGATTGAATCACTTCCAAATCCTCCGGAGGCCCCTGACCTCATTGTGCCAAGCAAATCACTTAACCCCTATGACTGCGTATCAGCGTCCGGACACTGTAACAAAGTGTCACGAACCAGGAGGTTTGAAACCACAGAAATGTATTCTCTCACAGTTCAGGAGGTCAGAAGTAGGAAATCAAGGTATCAGCAGGGTCCATTCCTTCTGGAAGCTCCGGGGCAGAATCTGTTCCAGGCCCTTCTCCTCGCTTCTGGTGAAAGCCAGCGATCCTTGTGAGTCTTTGCTTATAGACGCGTCACCCCAGTCTCTGTCTCCGTCCTTATGTGGTGTTCTCCCTGTGTCTCTCTGTGTGTGGCCAAATTTCCCTGTTCGAGTCACTGGATTAGGACCCACCCTCCTGCCATGTGACCTCATCTGCAAGATCCCCCAGTTTCAAATAAAGTCGCATTCACAAGTACCCAGCGGTAATGACTTGAACAAATCTTTTGTGGGGGACCTAGTTCTACCCACTACAGGGTTCGAGTCCCCACTCCCTAGTTAACTTCACAATAAATGGTAAATGAAATAAAATTACGACCGTGCAGACCATGAAATGTGGCCGTTCTTCGGAGCAGTAATAATGATCTCCGTCGCATTCAGATTCCAAATCCCCACCACGGAGGTCCTTTTATCACGCCAAGCTATGACCTCCTCTGATGTGCTTGGGGCCAGGGACACAGGAACAATAGAAGGCCCCAGGGAGGGAGGGGAAAGAGGTGGCCCCAGCTGGGGCTCCTGGCTGGAGGGGAGAATCCAGGGTCCTCCCAGGAGGTCCAGGTCCAGATGACAGATCCTCTCAGACGCGGGGATTGGGCCAGCTCAGCCCTACCATCCTGGCTGGACCCTGGGAGTCCCGGTCCTGCCAGAATCTGTGCTCTGAGAACGCAAGCTCAGGCTGTCTCCTTCCCTTTTCTAACCACAAGACAGCTCTGGACGAGGCTCGGAAAAGTGTGGAAGGGTCTGGTTGTGGGTTTGGAAGCCTGGCTCCAAGTGACTGAATAATGGGAGGAGGGTTTGCCTTTTTTTTTTTTTTTTTTAAGGTTCATTCATTTTTGAGAGAGAGAGAGAGAGAGAGAAAGCATGAGTTCTGGGGGGGGGGGGGGTAGTGAGAAAGAGGAGCAGAAGATCCCAAGCGGGCTCTGCACGGACAGCAACAAGCCCAAGGTGGGGATCCAACTCACAGACTGCGGGATCAGGACCTGAGCCAAAGTCGCATGCTCAGCAGACTGGTCTTGCCTGTCTTAAGTAAGCCCTGCCCCTTCATGCTTTTGCAACCTCGTTTCATTAAAAAAAAAAAAAAAAAAAAAAAAAAATCCAAGTAACTGGCTCAAGGTCAGACTGCAAGGACGTTGTGAATCTGGGCTCCTATCTCATCGTTCTATAGACCCCCAAACCCATGCCCAGCTAGTGCCCGGCAGGACAGTTCTGGAAAACTTACATCGAGGTCTAGCTCTCTGGAGGGTTGCTCTGAGGGAACCCGTTTCAGCACGGGTCACCTTGGGGATCTCTGCCACCCGAATCCCCTTTCCACCAGGCGGGGCTCTGGTCTACTTCCGTTCTCCAGCCACCGGGAGACTTTGACCCAAGGCAACTTTAGAGTACTTTCAGGGGCTCTAAACACAGACTCACAAACAGAAGACTACAGCCAAGCCGTCAGGGGGAGGATGAAAGGCAAACTAGCAGACAGTGCCCAAGTGCACTGAGTCATAACGGATTATCCAAAAGGATGACTGCGCACATCTGCACGCTCCCGCCCGCCGGCTCACCCCAGCGCACCCCCTCATACCCGCATAATATGCAACGCCAAGTGTGAAAAGAAAGGATAAAAGGAACATCCCAGAATCGTGACTGAGCGGGCCACCAGCCCCAGAAAGGGCCACCGCGAGAAGCGTGCACAGGGGTAGTGTTCGGAGAACAGAAGACTAAGCAGAGAGGGACGGCCCGGTGCGGAGCGCCCGCCCCGAGTGACAGGTGCAGCCCAGTCTCTCCGCACTGCCCCTGTTCCAGGCCAGTCCGAGGATGCAAAAAGATTATCATTTAAATGTCACCATGCTTATGCCTTGTAACACAAAAACGAGAAACCCTCCGTCTTTGGAGTCAGGAAATAAAACGAGCAACCTTGATTTAAATTCAGTATGTGACACTTTTGGGCTTTGAGACTTTGTGTTGAATCCTTAACCCATCTCTGCCTCCATGGTCTCCTATATAAAATGGAATTATTGGGGCACCTGGGTGGCTCGGGTCATGATCTCGCAGTTTGTGATTTCGAGCCCCGCGGGGGGCTCCGTGCTGACAGCTTGGAGCCTGGAGCCTGCTTCGCATTCTGTGTCTCCCTCTCTCTCTGCCCCTCTGCTGCTCATTCTCTCTCTCTCTCTCTCTCTCTCTCTCAAAAATAAATAAACATTACAAAAAAATTTTAATGGATTTAGCATGGCGATCTCCCAGAATCAGGTGGCCATTACTTGAGATGGTTTAGGTAAAGCCCATGCAACACACTAGTTAAGAATACATATAACAGTAAAAAAAATAAAAGTCATCAAGCACACTGTTTAGAGTCTACTTTGGTTTGATATTTTCAAAAGAAAATTGGGCAGCGGGACGGTGGGGCTGGGTTTTAGGATTTGGTGTGGAAGTTACAGAAGCAGCTGTACTTAAACCAAATGGCCTGGGTTCCAACGCCCACTCCTGTCATTTCCTGTAGATATTAGGAAAGGTACCAAAAGATTCTGTGCCTCGGTTTCTCCATTTGTGAACGGTCTCGATAGCGTTGTAGTAGAGCCCGTTAACATAAAACGTGTTAAAATAGGTGTGCCTGTTTTAACTGCTCAGGCAGTTGAGCATCTGACTCTTGATTTTGGCTCAGGTCATGATCTCGCGGTTCATGGGATTGAGCCCTGACCCTGGCTCCATGCTGACAGAGCAGAGACTGCTCGGAATTTTCTTTCTCTCTCTCCCTCCCTCTCTCTCTGCCCCTCCCCCACTCATGTTCTCTCTCAAAATAAATACAGAAACATTAAAAAAAAAAAACATGTTAACATAAAACACTTAGAATAATGCCTGGAACATTGTCCCCATCATATACATATTAGCGATTCTTTTTCTTACACCCATTAAATGGCGTATTCCTTTTTTTGTTTTTTACATTTTGTTGTTAAGTAATCTCTATATGCAGTGTGGGGCTTGAATTCACAACCCCAAGTTCAAGAGTCACATACTTCACTGACTGAGCCAGCCAGGTGCCCCTAAATGGTTTGTTCCTAATCCAGTTTGGACTCCAGTGGGCTTTACAAAGATAAGCCTGACATTCAGATATTGTTCAGAGTCTCTGTCTATAAATGCCATAAATTGAGCATATTGCATACGTTTTATTTCTTGGATATAGGGATTTCCATGCACTAGTTCAGAGACAAAGTGGTGTTTTCCTTGACTTCACTGCAAGACTTTCTGACTTTGGAAACTGTAAGGTGAAACTCACTGCTTAGTTCTGAACGTGTGTGTGCCCCCCAAAATTCATATGTTGAAATTCTGTGTGATGATATTTAGAGGTGGGACCTTGGAATGCCATGAACACGGATCTCCCATGAATGTGATGAGTGCCCTCATGAAGGGGGACTCCCTTCACCCTTCCACCATGAAAAAGGACCCCCAGTGAGAAGTCAGAGGTCTACAACCCAGGGGTTCACCAGAACCCCACCATGCTGGCATCTGATCTTGGACTTCAGCCTCCAGAACTCTGAGGAACAAATTTCTATTTATAAGCTACCCATCTATGTATGGTATTTTGTTAAAGCAGCCTGAAAGGACTAAGGTGTGCATCAGAAAGTAAGGTATCCAGTCACTTCAGTGTAACCTCATTTTTTATGATCAGTTTTAGGAACCACATTCTGTATGCCAAGGGTCAAGTTGGGTGCTGTAGTCAGTCTGCCATTTGTATCTCAAAACCTACCCATTGATGAAACGGTTCACTTAACCTCAAAATATCAGATGGTCTGCCCAAACCTATATAAGTTTCAACCACTGAAAAGCTCAGCTCTAAGCTGAGTTCTATTTTAGTTTTTTTTAAGTTTATTTATTTATTTATTTTGAGAGAGACAGAGATGGTGTGAGCCCGAGTCGGGGCTCAAACTCATGAAACTGTCAGATCAAGACCTGAGCCAAAACCAAGAGTTGGACACTTAACCGACTAAGCCACCCAGGCCCCCTTATTTATTTAAGTTTTTTTTTTTTTCCAAAGCAAGTTCCAGTTCAGCATCCCTTCTTTCCCCTTTTTAAGAGATTTAATTGGAGCACCTGGTGACTCAGTCAGTTGAGCATCCCTTCGGCTTGGGTCATGGTCTCACTATTATGAATTCAAGCCCCACATCAGGTTCTCTCCTGTCAGTGCAGAGCCTGCTCTGGATCCTCTGTCCCCCTCTCTCTGCCCTCCACCCCCCCCCCCGCCCTGCTTGTGTGCTCTCTCTCAAAAATGAATAAACATTAAAAAGAGAGAGAGACTTAATTAACTTGGCCAAGTGTCGTTGACCCTCTGCTGATCTTAAGTGACAGGTGACTTAGACCTGGTCTTACCGTCTTATTCCTCCTTATGTTGCAACATCAGTGGGCACTTTTCTCTACTGGCTCCCTAAGTTATGTTTTCAAGTTGGAGAGAAGAATCTGACTATTCACCAGCATTTCTAGAGCCACATCACATGTGTAGTGCCTGGTTTTATGAAGAAATAACCCAGTTTTAGAAATCTGTCGAGAGAATAGGTTGGAATTCTTTTTAAAGGTAGGTAACACTTTGCTCAAATAAAGCCAATTCATGGAAAGTTTTGAAGTCCCTTTTGAGAGTATTTTTAGAGCATTTTTTTTTCAGTGCCTCACACTCAGGAGAGGCTGCATGGCATATTTAGAACACAAGGGATCATCTAATAAGGGCATGGAGTCATACAGAACTGAGTTTAAATCCCAGTCCTCCAATGGAATCAAGTCACAGATATCAGGGAGGAAATTAAATTCTCCGGGCGTTTTATGGGTTGGCCTGGGGTCTGACCCAATGTAGCATTGCTCGGGAGGGACCAACGCGGGTGAGGACCTGACCTGTAACCCTGGACCTGACCTCTCCGAGCTACTCATTGTTTGCATTTCCGTACTGAGAAAAATAGTGCCCGAGAGGAGAGCGAAGGGTGCCCCTCAAATGTCAGCTCTCCATCCTCCCCAAAACAGAACGAAAAATCTTCCGACCTGCACCTGGCGGTTAGGCTACATGCAAGTATTTCCCCCGGCTCTGGCCCCCTTGCCGGGGAAGTTGCATACACAAGCAAATGTGCTTTGGCAAGGCGGAATGTTTTTTCAGCTGAAATGGTGGTGGTTCAATTAGCTTTAGCAGTTTGCAGAGAACATTCATTGAAAACACTGAAAAGCAAACATTGGCAAAATGGAAAGTTACTTCCGAGCTCACTCTGGAGATATTTTAAACACTGAGAGATACTCAACAGAAAAAGAGCTGTAAGACAGACTCCTGGTCTGGTGGAAGTAGCCTCAGATCGAAGGAGTTCACGGGCAGACGAGGACTTTTGCCCCTTGGGTGGGTCATCCGACTTCATCCCATTCGTCGCGATGCAAGGTTCCAGGTCCGGGCCATCGGTCATCATTGCTTATTTTTCCATTTAATATTTATCTCATTCTTCCTACCTTTATGTGAAGCAGTCGGTTCCCTCCCCTCTTTTCTGGACCACGAGCCACCTGAAGGCTAAGAAACTGAAGGGCCCTGAGCAGTGGGCAGAAAGAAAGCAGGAGTTCCAAGCCCAGGGGTGAGTCAAGAGCTGGCGAGATTAGCCATATGGCAGGGCTGGGCTGGTGTCATGGACAGCGGGGTTTCAGCCCGAGCTCCAACACGTGGCAAAGTCGCCAATCACCTCTGACCCTCAGATCTTCACCTATGAAATGAGACTTGGGTCTGCTAGCTGGGACGCTACTTTCAGAGTTGAGGTGAGGTGTGTCAAGGTAAGAGCTAGTCACTCAGTTCCTGCTGGTTTTCCTTCCTCTCCAATAACCACATGATGTACACGGACAGTGAAGGGAGTCCGTGATAAGAAGAGAAAATCAAAGGGACTTCTATTAGGCGCCTACCGTGTGTAGGCCCTTCAGTGCCCCAGGCAAGGGAAGTGACGGGCTCACTGCCGGGTTCCTGCAATGGCCCACCTTGTGTCTGCATGACCCTGAGTGTGAGTGACTCCTTCAACATGGCGTTGCCACCCTGGTGCCTGTCCTCCCTGCTGTCTTTCGGCTCCTGTCTTCGGGTCCCACAAAACAAATACCACAGACCGTGTGGCTCACAACACAAATTATTCTCTTACAGATTTGGAGGCTAGAAGCCCACGATGAAGGTGTCACCGAGTCCTGCTCCCTCCGAAGGCTGGAGGGGAGAATCCGTTCCCTGCTTCTTCTAGCTTCTGGTGGCCTCAGGTGTTCATTGACTGTGGCTGCCTTACTCCCACTCTGCCTCTGTCTTCACGTGACCTTCCCCTCTTTCTCTGTGCATCTGTCCTTCATCTCATATAAGAACATTTGCCATTGGAATTAAGAATAAGCTGGAAACGCTGAGATGATCTTATCTGGAGGCCCTTAATTACATCTGAAATGACTCTTTTCCACTCAGAGTTTCTGGGGACCAGGACAGGTTGATGCATGTTGGGGGCTGGGGAGGGGGGGTACAACTCATTACCGTCCTCTTTATTCCTCTAACCTCCTCCTCAAACTCTTTTTCTGAATTCCTTGCTCTGCAGCGAGGAAGGTTCCCATCACCCATGTTTGGTAAGAACAGAAACAGGGAGCCCAGCTGAGGTGGCAAACATATACATTTCGACAGATGAGAACACTCACAGAACCGTATGTTCTCATTTGTAGTTAGAGCACCCTTCAAAAGTGCAATTGGTTCATTTTAAGCTACTAACTCAGTGAGGACAGGAACTGGGCATTCTTCAAAGCATTGGCTCTAGTCTTGTGCTCATTGATGCTCAGGAAGTGTGCCTTAAATCCATGGATGGAGAAGGGTTGGAAAAGTAACATACCCCTGTGACACACCATCTAAGGGCTTGCACACTCACCTGCCTGGTGTAGATCGACAAGAACACCCTAGAGTGAGAACTGGACTAGAAATCAGAAGAACAAGATTCTGATCCTGTTTCCAAGTCCAAGTTTTTGCATCTGTAAAATGGGGAACTCATTACTGTCATTCCCAGAGTTCATCATTAGTATTGATGAATGCACCCTAAGTCATTGGTTCTTGCCAAACATACAGTGAGGTCAAGGTTGGGAAAGGTACAAATAAGCCTGTTTGATAGACTTGAGCCAACTTGTTTTGCCCAATATCCAGACATTTGAATCTTTCCTTCTGCTGCCAGAAGGCACTGGATAAAGGGAGATGGGGAGCTGGGGCCACCGGGCCTGGGAATCAGGCCAGGAGCCAAAGCCCCTTTTTTTTCTCTGCAGCCAAGTTCCTTCCTCCTGCCTTGTTTTCCGGTGGTGTGTGTAATATCAGCACATGGTGAGATGCAATTAAAACGTGCGTCCTGGAGTGTGAGTACCTTTACATTCTAATCACAGGTTAATAGAACGGACCCAGAGAGATCGCCTAATTGATCTTGAAAGGAGATGCATATGCTTAACGATCCTCCAATAAAGGAGCTCTGTTCCCTTCAAGAGGATAGGATTTAAAAAGGAGGCTACGTTCAGGTAAGGGATTCATTTCTGAAGGAATACATACCATCAGCATCAAGTGCACCAAAAGGTAGGGTCCACCATATGTGTGTTCCATTCCAACATGTGACCGCTGGCATTGTGAAAATCTTTCTCTCTCCCACCTGAAATACACACATTTCACATTCATTTTATCATCCATTCAGCACATAATTACCGACCGAGTACGTTCAACTGCAACTACGAGCAGAAACCAATTATTTAATATGTCAGGGTCACCTGAATCCCCGATCGGGACTCTCCTGATCTGTCGCAATTACCTCTTAAATGATGCCTCTTACTCAAATTTCTCCCAGTTTCTAATCTGAACACCACAATACGGGGACAGTGAACATTTCAGTCTCCTGGTTCTCTTCTCCTGATTTCACAGCATGGGAGGTCCTCACTGCTTTCTGAGAATGAACTCAAAACTCCTCAGCCCGGCCTCTGAGATCTGCTGAGAGGTCTTGACGAGGTCCTTTTGAATCTGTCTTAATCCCATGCCACTGCTGGACCACATCATCTCTCGTATTCTCTTTACTGCCTTCACCTCTCAGATAGTGGTTCTCAAACTAGGGCTATCTGTGCCACCCGCAGCAGAATCACCAAGCTGCTTGGTAAAAAGGTAAATCTTGGCGTCTCAGCCACACAGGCTGAATCGGAACCTCTGATGGTAGATCCCTGATGATGCCTTTATTTTTTTTTAATTTAATGTTTATTTCTGAGGGGGAGAGAGAGAGAGAGAGCTTGAGAGGGGGAGGAGCAGAGACAGAGGGAGGCACAGAATCCAAAGCAGGCTCCAGGCTCTGAGCTGTCAACACAGAGCCCAATGCAGGGCTTAAACTCGTGAACTGCAAGATCATGACCTGAGCAGAAATCAAGAGTCAGGTGCTTAACTGACTAAGCCACTGAGGCTCGCCCCAGGATGCCTTTTGATGAAGATTTCTAGGCAGTTCTGATGCCATCACAGTATGAAAAGCTGTGCTCTAGGAATATGAAGCATTCAGCTAAATTCTGAACGCTGCACTCTGTTTCTCACCTCTGTAAATGTGCTGGCACTGGTTTTTCTCCAGGATCCCTTTCCTCTCTTCTCTTCTCTTCTCTTCTCTTCTCTTCTCTTCTCTTCTCTTCTCTTCTCAGTGAGTCCTGCTAATCTTCTGAGTCTACTCAAACACCACCTCTTGGGGGAAAATTTCTACTGCCTTCCATTTAGCACCTGCATGAGTCTCTCCCCTCCGGTACCCCGAGCCCTTGCTCTCCATTTGCACTCACAATGTTTTATTGCAGATTCATTTTCTTCACTGCATCTCCAGTTTCTTGCTGAGAAAAAAATGGCTTCTTTGTCTCCACATTTTTGGTTGGGAGCACAGTGCTTATAACTCTGACCTATCCCACAGTATCTGTTTTCCTTAAAATTAGGATGATGACAAAATAAATATGAGGTGGAAATAGAGAGAGCCGGGTTTGAAAGCCAATTCAAAAACCACCGTTTGTTTATTTGTTTTTGTTTTTGTTTTTGTTTTTGTTTTGAAAATGCTGTGCAAGCCTCGATTTCCCCATAAAATTAGATCGATGTAACATATCTGTAATAGATTTATTTCATTAATGGCCCTAAGTTTTCATCCTCCAAGTATCTACACCCTCCACCTCTTGACGTTGAAGTTCCTCACTGAAGATGGAGAATCTGGTCGCCCAAGTTTGTGAATCTGGACAGGCCTAGTGGGGTGTGAATCTGGACTGGCCAACGAGGTGTGAAACAGCGTCATGCAAATGGAGGCTTCAAAGAGCACCTGCGGGGCGCCTGGAGGGCTCACTCCGTGAAGCCTCCGACTTCGGCCCAGGTCACCATCTCGCGGTTTGTGGGTTCAAGCCCCGCGACGGGCTCTGGGCTGACAGCTCAGAGCATGGAACCTGCTTCCCATTCTGCCCCCTTCTCTCTCTGCCCCTCCCCTGCTCCTGCTCTCAAAAAGAGACAACACAAAAAAATTATTATCACGAAGATGTGAAACCACTGAGTTGTCCTAAAGATTAAGTGGACTGTATTCGAGCATCGTTACTTCAGCAGTTGGTATCCTCAGAGTTCTTAATGCATGGTAGTTATGATGGCAAAGAGGGACATCGCACCAGGCTGTTTTTCGGGAAGGCATCTTTGGGAACTTGACTCACAGTCAACGTCCCTTTCTTCTTGGTTTTGTTCCTTCCTCTTGGCCAATGGCATAAAAGAGGTCCTGAATTTCTGGTAACTTTTTCTGTCAAGGAAGTGGGAGGCTACACTTAAACACTCCCTTCTTGGAAGTCCCGTGGAGCTTTCAAATCACCATGTTCTATAGATCCTCTACCGTTCTTCATGAAAGGGCTCATCATTAATTCACAGATGTCTGTTAAGCCAACTGTACATTTTTTAAGTTTATTTATTTATTTTTTAGAGAGAGAGAGAGAGAGAGAGAGAAGGTGCAGGGGAGGGGCAGAGAGACAGGGAGAGAGAGAATCCCAAGCCAGCTCTGCACTGTCGGCACAGGGTCCGACGCCAGGCTTGAACTCACAAACTGTGAGATCGTGACCTGGACTGAAACCAAGAGTCAGACGTTTAACCACCTGAGCCACCCAGGTGCCCCACCAATAGTACCTTTTAATAGCCTGGGGGGAGGGAAGAAAACAGATCAGACAGAGTCCTCACCCTTTGAAGCAAACAGAGTTTTGGTATACTGATGACTCCACTCAGTCATTCATTTATTTCTTATTTTATTCATTAATTCATTGAGCACCATTCCGTACTGGCACTAAGATAGGTGTTCTTATCAGCTTTTCAAGAGAATGTTAAAGAAATTCAGATTTTCAGGTGGAACTTCCAGATTTTGAAATCTTGACATCGAATTGAAAAAAAAAAAAAATGAAAGCTTTGTGTGTGTCAAACAGAAAAGTCAGGGGCCACTGTTTGAGATACGGCTTTGTGGCTCTTGTAGCCCCCACTGAAATTATCCATGTGCATTTTTTTCTTCCCTTTTAGATTATGAATTCATTTGAGATAGGACCCGTGCGTTCATCTTGGTGTCTCCCAGGCGATCTGCATGATGCTGTCAAGCAGGAGGCCTCTATGCATCTTTATGAATTTCACTGCTGAGACACAAGTGTCTGTATTGCGGGAGTTACAACGTGATCACAGAGACGAGACAGACAAGACACGTTCACAAATAACTATTACATGTTAGTAACTATGACGAAGGCAGCAGCCATAGTTACTGCCGTTTTCTGAGCCTCTGCTGTGTGCCAGGCGCTGTACGGTCTGGAGATGTGCTGCCTGCGAGAGTCCCCACAGCTAGTCTGCAGAATGCCGGGACCAGATGGCACCTCTCTGAGTGCCCTTACAAGCTCTTGTCTTCCGAGGTCACGTGTCCAAAAAGTTTACATTTCAGATGCCTTATACCACTCACTCCATAAAACTGAGATGCAACCATCTACCACCGAATGACTTCACTTCCTGTTCAATTCTTGCCCTGTTTTCCTGCCTGTGTTGGATTCTGGACCTCACTTGTGTCTCCTGGTTGATTTACTCCCATACAACTCAAGCATCCCGCTTTGGTTCTTCTTTGGCTCTGCAAAGTAATCACAAAACACCTACTATTAAGAGTTTGCTGAAGATTTGAGATGACAAGTAAGGATTTCACTGAATACACCATAGAACAAGATTTCTAAAAGAATATTTGGACATACTCTTTTTGACGTCTCTTTGCCTGGCATGTTATTGGGTAAATCTCCCTGGCTTCTTCTCATGCCTGATTACTTTCTACCGTGTTGCACAGGGGCCCCCCTCTCTCAAGACCATTTCAAGTATCTTGAGCTCTGTCACCCCTACCACATATTTACCAGTTTCTCTAGTTGCCCCAGGAACCTCTAATCCTTACCAAGTTTTTAGCAGAATAAATCACTTCTTATGAGGGTTAATTTTATGGGTCAACTCTTCTGGGCTAGAGTGTCTACTTCTTTAGTCAAGCACTAGTCTAAATGTTGCTCTGAAAATATTTTTTAGATGTGATTGACATTGAATTCAGTAGACTTTGCGTAAAGCAGATGAGCCTCCATAATGTGGGTGGGCCTTGTCCAATCAGTGGATGGCATTGAGAGAAAAGACTGAACTCCCCAATGAGGAAGAAATTCAGCCTCCATCCGGCCCTTGGGCTGAAGACTACAATAACAAGTCTTGGCAAGTATCTCCAGTCTGCCTCCCTGAAGACTTTACACTTGCCAAGCCCATAATCCACATGAGCCAATTCTTTTAAAAAAACTCTCTCTACATATATAGTTTTCTGTGTGTGTGTGTGTGTGTGTGTGTGTGTGCATCTTACTATTTCTGTTTCTCTAGAGAAACCTGATTCTTTTGTCTTTACTGTTCTCTCTTGACATTGCCCTGAGGCACAGGAGTTCGTCAATTGGGTTATCAAGGCATATTGACAAATATAGCCAACAAACCCTAAAGATATTTTTCTAATTCCTAAGAAAGTAGAACAAAGCATAGACAAATGGGTTCTAACATTTTCCTTCTTGAACTGAGTTTAGTTTTCCTTTTGTTTGTCGATTTGTAAAGGGGAAAAAAGGAAAATCAGAGACATTGGATTATTTCCTCCAAGCTATTAAATGACTCATCTGGACCTATGAATTTCAAAGTTCATGTCCCTCATTGGGACCGTTGTCCCAATAATGTCAGAAGAACTAAGAGAGTCAGAAGAATTAATGCCTATCTTGCATCCTGGTTCAGTCAGGGGAAACCTTCACTGTGAGATGCAGACACGGGGATACTGAATGGTTGTCCGTTCCAAGGATGGTGGGTGGATTATGGCAGGAGGAAAGACAGGTAAGTGAAGAAGTAGGTTTATTTGAGGGAATACAGAATAAAGCAATCTGGCTGGGAATACCTGGGAACACCATTAGCACAGTCTTGCAAGACAGAAGGGGCACAGTTATGGAAGAACAGGAGTGCCAGGATGGTACCTCAGTGAAACACTGATACAGACAGCTATAGGATTCAAATCTTAACTGCCTGGCATATAGCATCCCAGGCCGCCTAACCCCAGCACTACCTAGAAGAAATGCAATGAAGGGCCTTAATTGCACAGGAATCAAGACGATGACAAAGACATAACTCATAATTTGCAGCCCCTCTCGCATATTAAGCAACCTGCAAAGCATATCAACTTGAAGGTCGTTTTTCGAACGAGAGACACTTGGCAAAGTTAAATTTGTTTTCTCTAAAGCGTCGGAAAGATTCTGTGTACATGCGTTACTCTCCGTGGTCCTGAAGTTGCTGCTGAGGAGGATCCGCCTAGACGTGAGGAAGACTTCAATTGCGTTCTGTCCACCCAGAATGGCGCCCTCCTGCAAGAGCCACCTGAGACCCAGAGCAGCATTTGCTTTCTTAAGCTAGAAGCTTTGGTCCTGGAAGATGTCCTCCTCTGCTTGGAGTCCTCAGGGCTTTCTGCGTCTCTTAAAGATGAGACCCATGAAGCAGACAGGAAGCAGAAGGGGCAGGGTCATCCAAGTCATGGAAAGGACATTGTGGGTCTGCATCCTGAAATTTTCCTTGAGGCTAGTCATCATCAGCCCGTCAGCTTCCCATGCATACTGTGCTCACTTCTCCTCCCCACCCCTAAAGCCCCACTAAATATTGCACAGGCTGATCCCTCTGCCCGAAATACCCTTACTTCCCTTCCCCTCTTCTTTCCCATCCATTTCCTACCCATCATTCAGATTTGGTTAGAATCTGAAAATATTTCATGGTGGTTAGACCTGGGCAAGCCTGTGGGATAACACTCTCATGGCAGCCAATATACGTCATTTCTTATCTCTGGTGTCCCTTGGGTCCCTCACGCACACCTATCTCCATCTGACTTCTTACATTTCCTTCAGGCCACCTGAAGTGCTACCTGCTACCTGCTACCTCCATCCCCACCCACATCCCACATTGACTATTATGGCTACTTCTACCTTGACTCCCTTACCTGGGGTCCTTACATCATACACTGTGGGAGACAGATGTTTTAGTCTGTTCAGGCAGCTATAACAGGATAGCAGAAACTAGGCAGTTAATAAAAAACAGAAATCCATTTCTCACAGCTCTGGACAGTGGCAAGTCCAAGATCAAGGCAAATTTAGTGTCGGATCTGAGCCTCCCTTCCTGGATTATAGACTGTCTCCCTGTGTCCTCATAGGTCAGATGAGGCAACGAGCTCTGTGGGGTCTCTTTTATAAGGGTGCTAATCCCATTCATGAGGGCTCCACACTCATGACCTAATTGCCTCCCAAAGCCCCTACTTACCAATGCCACCACATTGGGGAAATGGGTTTCAAATTATGCAGATAAAACAAATATTTATCTATAGCAACTGAATAATGACACCCCCCCAAAAGATGTCCTCATCCAAATCGCCAGAACCTTTGAATTTGTTACCATACCAGGCAAAAGGGGCTGCACAGATGTGTTAAGTTAAAGATCTTAAGATAGAGAGATGATCCTGAATGTTCCCAGAGGGTTAATGCAACCACTCACCATGCGAACAAAGCAAATGACATGCAGTGACCCAACGGAGTGATGTGCTGTAAAGATGAGGGAAGATACCATGAGCCAAAGAACACCGGGTGCCTCCGAAAGCTGAAAGAAGTAACAAAGTTTCTCCCTGTTGCCTCCAAAAGAAATGCCTTTCGACTTTAGCCCAGTGGAACTGTGCTGCACTTGAACCTCCAGAATAGGCAGATAATAATTTTGTGTTGTTGTAAGCTCCTACAGAGTGTGTGGTAATGAGCCGCAGCAGAGACAGGAAACGTATGCACACAGCTTGGTGTCATGGTAATAAAACTCCTCCCCCCTGTCATAAGGTCAGTCTGCTCAAGGACAAGGAGCTGGCCTTAGTCACTTTTGTATCCTCAGTTCAGGTCACAAAGTAAACACAAGAAATACATTTTTTTTCACTAAATCAATGCATAAATGAATGAATCACTCAGTCAACCAAATTTACTCTTATGGATTTTTTTTTCTTTTGCTTATTTAACTTCTAAAGATTTGAGTGTTTTGTTAAAATGTAAGAGGGAGAAGTACACAAATCATCTGGGGGGGGGGGTGTTGATGAATTGATGCAAAGTGGAAACTTCCAGCTAACTGACACCCAGCTCAAGAAACAGACCCTTACCAGTGCCTCCAGAAGACCCTTCAGTGACCCATCCCACTCCCCGCCAATTTGTACCACAACATGCCTCTTTTTCAAATATCGCATGCACATGGTGAAGCATTCACGTGTTCAAAAAATATACACAGTGAAAAATTAAGTTGTTTTTGACCTTTTCTCTGCTGATTCTCCCCAGAGGCAATCATATTCACAATGTATTGTGAATCCATTCCGAGATATCTTTTGTGTATGTCAGTGTAGACCTTTTGGTTTTTGAATCACTTTCTGCAGAAAGGTTGTCTCTAGGTTAACATTACCTTTAAGTTTTGCTGGAAGAAGGTATGTTAAAGTTAAGCATTTTGAGTGCTAACACATGCAGTGGCATTTTTAAGAAAAAATGACCTCACCTAGCAGCTAACATGCCCACATTGCTTTGCTCACTGGCCTAATGTCCATCTCTGGTCCATCCCTCCCGCCTAGTTCACCTGCTCTAGGATGGGAGAAAAGGGACTTTACCATGGCTGGAAAGAAAGCAGCTCTTGAAGAGAGCACATGAGTAATAGCTCCTTGGAGGAGGAGTTGGCACCCAGCTGCCAAAATCTGCCTTCTGTTTAAACACAGGCATGCAGTTCACTGGGAGTGGAAGTGTGTGCATCAGGTATCCGACTTCAACTGCACGGCAGAGTTGTCTGCTTCCTGGAAAAGGCCAGATGTAAGTGAGAACCTCTTTGGGATTGTAGTCGTACAAATGCCATGGCACCATTTTAGCTGATCAAAGACACACCCAGTGCAATTCTGTTCCCTTCACTGCCTGGGAAGAGCAAGCCGCTCCCATCCCTTATTCTGGTACCCTGAAAATCATCTTCCCCCAGAAGTCACTTCCATACCCCAACAAGACAAAAGAGCCACAGAAGAAGCATGGGTTTTGAAGTCAGGTCATGTGAGTCCAAATCTCCCACGTAAAAACCCTGTGACCTTGGGAAGGTCACTTAGTCACAGAATCTCATAATGTGCACAGAGGAAGGAAAATGATGACCAGTGAGTTAAGGACACTTAAAAAAGAAATGGCAGTTCAGCCCCCAAGGATTTTGCACCAGAAAATTTAAGGAAATTTCTTTAAAAAGCTCACCTACTTCTTCTGTACCAGCTTTCCTACAAACATTATCACCATCACCCCAAGTTTCCAGGGAACATTTGCAAAACTTGGGATCATCTTTAATTCCTTCTTCCCTTTGACTTCTCTCAACTGATTAATCACCAGGTCCCCCCCCCCCGCCCTTTCCCACCCCACCACCATCCCTCTTTACTATCTTTTATCACCAGGTCCCCTGTTCCTGCCCCAACTCAGGCAAAGCTTTCATCTGGTCAGTGGTTCTCAGCCATGGGCAGTTTTACCCTCAAGGGCATAGCTGGCAATGTCTGAAGACATCTGGTTGTCATGACCAGACGTATAGATGTTGCTAAATATCCTACAATAAAAACAGCAGCCCAACAACAAAGCATGATCTGATCCAAATGTCAATAGTACCAAGGTTGAAAAACACTGGTCTGTTTCTCATCCAAATCTCCTTCCCTTTCTCTCTCCCAGACTAATCTTCCAAAAATTTTCTCTTGTGAACTACAACTCATAATGACTCTGTCTGTGTCCTCTGAAAGAATGGGTACTTTGTTTACCCATAGCAAAATAAAATTAATACCAATAATAATTAATCTTTTGAGAAAGAAATATTGTGCTAGCAATGGTATGTTTAACTCACATTATCTTCAAAAGAGTGCTATTCAAATTAAATTCAGGTTTAGCTCTGGTATTATAAGATGGCTTTCTTTTGTTTTTTGTTTTTTTGTTTTTTTGTTTATTTTTGGGAGAGAGACAGAGAGAGTCCAAGAAGGTGAGGAGCAGAGAGAGAGGGAGACACAGAGTCCAAAGCAGGCTCCAGGCTCTGAACTGTCAGCACAGAGCCCGACATGGGGCTCAAACCCACGAACTGTGAGATCATGACCTGAGCCAAAGTCAGATGTTTAGCCAACTGAGCCACTCAGGTGCCCCTAAGCTGGCTTTCTTTCGTTGAACTTTGGACACAGGAGCCACTCAGTAAAAATTTGTTGAGCAATGAGAGTTAACGTCAAACGGACCTGCTAAAATTTGTTGAGTTTGTATATAACAGGGTCTCCCTTGTATTACTTCATTTTATAATCAAAGCCAAATGTTTGTCCCTGTGACAGGAATAAAACGAAAGTGTCCTACTTGCTCATGGTTGGTCAGGTTCTCATATGGTTTAACACCCGTGGGAGGACAGACATGAGAATGAAATAAAACCATTTTTTTTATTATTCCACAATGAAAGAAATTCTGTGGGGCCAAGGACTCTAGATGGGAATGCATCTTCCAGACTCTTTCTCCCACACCTTCACTGAAAAAGAATATCTGAGAATTGGCAGTCTTGGATCTTCAAAGAATCTATCTCTTATCCACTGGAGTGTATGAACCTTATCAAGGTTTCCAGTGGAATACCCACATCTTGCTCATGCAGTCTTATTAGGATGACCTCGCCAACACTGTGGACTAGTGTGATGTCCTACAGAATGTCCAGCTGGTCCTGGACTTTTCACACTATGACCAGGCATTACAACAGAGATTGGGAGAGTTAGCATAACCCTGGGGCAGGGCAGCACACGAATACTATTGTCCAGTCCAGGTGACTGTGACTCTTTCTCAACTTCTTTCTGACAAAGATAAGAATGTTTTTTTGCCAAATTGATGCTCAGGTACCATATACCTGGAGGTGTGCCAATCTGCTCTAGTAAAGATGGCACATGTGGCCCAGTAGTCATTATTTTGCACTACTGCTTGGATGAGTTAACCAGAATCTGCTATCACTGTCTAGGATCTGTCTGGGTTTTCATAGGAATGAGTCTGAGCAATTGAACTATGAAATAGTGGGGACCATCACCCCTATGTCTTTTAAGTATTGAAGGGCAATGATAATTTCTGTCATCCCCTGATAGGCTATTTTTTTCTATGTACTGTTTCAGCCATGGAGTGGCAGCTTCGGAGACTTCCACTTGGCATTCCCCATTACAAAAGCTCTTGCCCCAAAAGCCAAGGTATCAATATGGAAATTATGGCAACCTGCCAACAATATTGTATTTGTCTGCTCAGGCTGTCATAGAAGAGTACCACAGACTTGGTGGCTTAAACAATAGAAATCTGTTTTTGTGCAGTTCTGGAAGCTTTAAGTCTGACATCAAGGGGTCCACAGGGCTGTTTCTTCAGAGGCCTTCTTCATTGGCTTACAGATGGCCATCTCCCCCTTATAGCTTCACAGGATCCTTCCTCTGGGTATCTGTGTCTTTTTCACCTCTTCTTACAAGGACACCATTCTCATTGGATTAGGGCCCACCTGAATGACCTTATTTTACCTTAACTACTCTCTTAAAGGTCCCATCTCCAAATACAGTCACATCTAAGGTACTGGGTGCTAGGACTTTGGCACACAAATTTAGAAAAGGTACATTTCAATGATACCATTGGGGACTAGAAAACATGACCACATGGTATGTCCATGGATCAGTCATGGGATGCAGACCCTCCTGAGTAAGAAACATAACCCTGGGTAATGGGATCTGTTGAGCTGAAGCCATTTTCATAGGGGACTGGAACCAGATGGCTGTATATCAGCTGTGTTCCTATAACTATCAGATTCCGTTCTTTCCTCCTAAAAGTTGTTCTGTGTGAAACATCAGAGAATTCACCACACAATGCTTGGGCACTTTGACGACCTTCAAATTGACTTATCAATTAATTTTTTGACAATTTACTGGAACATTTTGCAAATTCATACTCTAGCTAATTAAAAAGCATAGCACCTCCCCCCGCCCCCCGCAATGGTAAATGATCATCATGATTCTAAACCTCTGTGGTTTTCAGCAACAAGGGATAATCCAGCCGATAAAGTAAAACAGTAAATTGGGTATCAAAGAATCCTGACTTCTCACTCCCCTCATGGAACATCCTTGCTACTCACATGCATCATTTGGAAGCTTGTAGAAATGCGGAATCTCAGGTTCCACCTCAGAACGATTGAATCAGAATTGGCATTGTAGTCAGATCCCGTCAGGTGGTTATTTTCGCTAAAGTTTGAGAAGCACTTTTGTATGTGACCTTGGGCAATTAATTAACCTCTGTGAGCCCAACGGTCCTCATCTGTGAAAGAAGGCAATTGTAGCTAGACGACCCCTCAGATCCTTTCAAGTTCTAAAATGCCGTGAAAATCTGAGCAGAGTTTGATCTTTAAAAGTAACACTGGGCTTCTCATAGAAAATGCATTGAACTTTTAGCCCTCCTTATGCAGGAACGTTCTGCTTCCTGCAAACTTGACTTCCATCTGTAATCGGCAATTAAAGTCACGGTTGAAAGGAGACTTCTGATAGCCTAAATGTAAAAGGTATCCTTGTTAATATGTCAGCTCTGCACCTTAAGGCTAAAGTAGCTTAGAGGTGTCTCAGGGTAATGTGTAAATGTGCTAGACCAACACTTATTGGATTTTAAGAAGTGATTTGGGTGAGGCCAGCAAGGGTTATTGTCAATTTCACCATTTAGTGACTTGACTCTAATAGAGAACTGACTTCTGGCTAGCCGGTATAATTTATGGTGATACTTTATTTAGAGCCCGTCATCAGCAAGATAGCGATGGTGGGCAGGGTCATGGGTGGGAGGAAAGATTGGTGATGAATGAAGGATAGAAGTTTTAAGGTTGAACACCAAATTCTCTCCCCATTTTCTCTGAACGAACTATTTTGAAGCCCCAGGCCGCCTTCTAACTTGAAACTTTCCAAATGACTAAAAACCCCCAAAGTGCTTGAATGGTGATCTACAAATAGAATTAGGTACAAAAAAAAATGCAAGTCAAAACTTACCATCAAAAGATGTGTTTGCTTTTCACAGGCATGAACTTGGCAAGGCTTGCAAGGCTGAGGAAACTATGCAGACGTTGTGTAGAACATGGTGATAACGTTAATACCAATATACTAATAAAAATAATTACAGCTAAACTTTATTGAGTATTTTTTCAATGCCAGAAAGTTTTTTTAAGTACTTCACTTATCCTCAGAACAAAACAGTGAAACAACACTATTATTATGCCCATTATACAGATGAGGAAATTGGAGCCCAGATGGGATTATAAAAATTATAAGAATTAAAATCTTTATTTTATAGATAGGAGAGGTCAACCACCTTCCCAGATTACAAGTTTATTTCTGGGTGGAAGAGACACTATATCTACCTGACTCACTCAATCTGCAGAATTACCTCTATGGATGGGGAGGCTTGGTTGAGAGAGGTACAGTGATGGGGCAGAGCCCCGGGGTGCCCACTCTTACCCCTCAGCGCTTACGGGCCATGGGCACGGCCTCACCTCTAGATGCCAGCATCCAGGCTCTCTCCTTGAAGACTCAGTTGTCTTTGGCAGACAAGTTCTCTCTGCCAGAAAACCAGGCAGGCCAGCAATGCTGGGGAATCGTTGCTACCTCCCCATCCAGCAGCCCTCAACCAACGTCTAGTGGGAACTAATAGCATCAGGCCTCAGCTCCCTTGCCCCTGGGCATGACAACTCTGAGATGTGTTCTACACTGGCTCTCAGAATTCCTCTGCAGAAGGTGCTGTCCCCAGGGCCCAGAGTCAAAATTGTCTGAGGAAACCCTCCTTAGCTTCCCTTTCTTCTCTCTCTCACTTCCCCACCCTGCTCCCCTAGTTTTTTCTGGGATCACCTTCCAGATACACTATTTGCCCTCAAAACCTTAATATGAGTTTCTCCAGAAGCAAACCCTAAGACAAGACAGAGGGGTCACCCAAGTTGGCCTTCATATTATGAGTGGAGGGCTTGCAATATACCAAGCACTAGACTAAGTGATGGGGATATGATGATACACCAGACAGATGGGAGCCCTACTGTCACTGGGTCCACAGTCCCTGGACAAGACACTGAGAAAGCAATGGCAAGTTACAAGGTAAACACAGTGGCACGGGAAGGGACATTTACTTACGGCAAAGGCGTGGGGCTTCATCCCCAGGGCAATGAAAATTTATTGAAAGATTTTAAACAAGGCGATGGAAAGACCACACCAGCTAAAATGTGGAGACTTCTTAGGGGAGAACTGCAGCTGGAAGACCGATTAAGCAAAATCAGACTTCTAGGCCAGGACTTTTACAATATATTTTGCTTTCTTTTGATGACTATGTCACTTAGGAATTGAGCTTAACCGCACACAACAGAAAATCCTTATAATAGTGGCTTACACAAGTTGGAGATTAACTTTTTTCTTTCATAACACTAAATTCAGGAGTCAGCATTTCTGTCATTGGTTTATTGGCTCAAGGATGTTGGTAATGAAGTCTTTGTGGGTATCTTGCTATTGTCCTCATGGTCCTAAGACACTCGAACCTTAACCATTATGTCTGCACCCAGACAAGCTAAAAGTAAGAGAAGATGAGGAAAAAAAAAAAAGATATTGGCCACCGAAGTCCACTTTTTAAGAATCACTCATGAAAGCTCACCCAATAATTTCTGCTTCCAAGAAGCGACATGATGTGTGGTCATCCCAGTCACTCTGCAACATGGGAAATGTAGTTTTTACTGGGAACATTGCCACAGAACCAAACCCAAAGTTCTATTAACAAGGAAAAGAGGGGGGAGCACCTGGGTTGCTCAGGCAGTTCAGCATCCGACTTGGGCTCAGGTCATGATCTCACGGTGCGTGGGTTCGAGCCTCGCGTCGGGCTCTGTGCTGGCAGCTCAGAGCCTGGAACCTGCTTCAGATTTTGTGTCTCCTCCTCTCTCTGCCCCTCCCCTGCTCATGCTCTGTCTTTCTCTCTCAAAAATAAACATTTAAAAAATTAAAATGAAACAAGGAAAAGAGGGAAAATGGATTTTGGGGGCAGCAATTAGCAGGCTCCACCAAATCTATATATACAATAAACAAATTAGACAAAGCAGCAAACCCACAAACCCTAGCAAGAGAAAAACTCGTACCAGTGATCATAATTATAATACCGCCTCGATTTGCAGGGCATCTGTACTTTTCAAAGTACATCTTGTGAATTCCATTCCCTTGTTTAATATACTTAATAAAATAGCGAAGCATAAAGATATCGATGTTTCACTAAGCAGAAATAGCCTAAGAAATGCTGAAAGCATATGATAATAGGAAGGGCAGAGGAAACAAGTCATTGTTGGGTCTTAAATTACTTCTTTACCACATTTTTTTTCTGGCCTTTGACTTATATTTGCAATTGGTTATGGCTTCCTGAAGCAGGTGCATTTGGAGCTCATTTAAAGAAAGGACTGGGGCGCCTGGGTGACTCAGTCCATGAAGCATCTGACTCCTGACGTCGACTCAGGTCATGGTGTCACGGTTCATGGGCTCAAACCCAGCATCATGCTCTGTGCTAAGAGCGCAAATCCTGCTTGGGATTCTCTCTCTCCCTCTCTGCTCCTCCCAATTCATGCTCTCTCTCTCTCTCTCTTTCTCAAAATAAATAAATAAACTTTAAAAATCAATTGATCAAAGGACCAAAAGTGTTGTAGAATGATGGAAAGAAGGAGGTCAGGGGTCCAAATAGGGCCTGAGTACTCATTCACGCCTCATAAGAAATGAGCAAGCTACTCATCTTTTGAGCCTCAGTTTCCCCTTTGTACCAGATTTTCTAAAATCGGGTAAAATTTACCTGCCTTACAGACTTCAAGTGGTTTCCAGACGAATTCTGGTTTGCTGTGGATTAATTTTAGTGCTTGCGTGTTCTTCCCTTATCAGGCTACCACTATGGATTAGACACTAGGAAGAATATTAGAGACACAAATTTGCAGAGCACAGACTGGAAAGGGTTGCCTCAGCATCGAGGAAAGCAGGTGGTTATGTGACCTGAGGGCAAAACGTGACTGGGCTTCTCACGAAGCCAGAAGGTTCACGCTCTACTCCAGACACCACGGGCTGGGCATTAGAAAGTGAGGTATCCCGATCCCAGCGGCCTCTTTAGGCAGAAGAGCACGGAATGGAGCTTGGGGACAGAGAAGAACAGGAAAGCCTTCAAAGAGAGGGCCTCTGATTTTATTTCCCCTTAGAATGGCATGTTTGAAGAGTGACCAAAGTCGACTTTACCTAAAATAGTCTCTTTGCCCTGAAAGGAAGTTTGGGCAAGGCGGTTGCCACAGCGACTCACAGCTCCTGAGGAGAAAATCCCTGGGGCTTGTGGGATTGGCCTGTGGGGCAGGCCCTCTGTCTGCTTTCTGCTCCTGCTCTGAGTCCAAGGCACCGTCTCTGAACGACTGTGTCTTGCTGTCCTCTATCACCCGCCTGCAGTTGCTGGAACAAAATTAATGGGCCCACCCCCTGCTGAGTTCGGTTAAGCAGCCCAGCGTTGACAGGAGGCAACAGGAGAGAACCACTCACATATATCTCGGAATGGTTGACATCTGGCCTGGGCAGGCAATTGAAGCCAACAATCACTTACCAAACACAGACTTCATGCCAGGCTCTAAGCTTGGCTTTGAAGACAAAGAATGATACATCGTGGTCCTCTTTCAAGGCGTTCACAGGCAAACTGGGAAGGTCACATAGAAGGGGCAAGAGGAGGGACATCCAACTGCCTGAGAATATTGGGGAGATTCTCTGCAGGGGTGTGTTTGAGCACAGCGAGAAACAGCAGGATGAGATATCAGGTCAAGGAGTGAGAATGTCCAATGGCGCAAGGGAGGGACATAGCTTGGCATGGTCTGGTGGCTGGAAACAGCATGACTAGGCACCCATTTTTGGAAAAATACACTGGGCTCCATCATGAACGCAGAGCTAAAGAATGTCAGTGTTTATTCTGCAGTCGTTAGGGAGTCATTGAAGGATTTTGACCAAGGATAGGGTGTATTAAGATATTTATTTAAGTTGAGCAGGGTGAAGAAGGAACCAGAGTGGACGGATGGAGCCTACATGGAAGTTGAGGAAGGGGAGCTAAGAAAGCAATGAGAGAGCCCAAAGGGACCCGGGTGTGCCAACGAAGAACCCCTCCCGGGCAACAGAGATATCATCGGGTGAGAACCGGAGCCCCTCCTACAAAGTGCGCCCACAGATGCCATATCAGGTCGGGTTCACCACAACTCTATTCCCATTTGACAGGTAGGAGAACTGAGGCCCTGAGAGAGGAAATGGCTCACCCTAGCGGCACACCAAGGACCCCTCGGGCACAATTCCAATTTGTCAATCCAGAACAGCCTGTGGACTCAGAGTTTGCAAATGACGAGGACTTCGTGGCAGAAATCACAAGCCAGCCATCCCTGGAATTTCTGGAATTTCTTCCAGGTTAAGGAATATCTGGAACGCTATTTATTTATTTATTTATTTATTTATTTAGAAAGAGAGAGAGTGCTTGCGGGCACACGCACAAGCACACATGGGCACGCATGAACAGAAAGGGGGGCAGAGAGAGAGAGAGGGAGAGAGAGAGAGAATCCCCACCAGGCTCCATGCTGTCAGCGTAGAACCCGACGTGGGGCTTGATCTCACAACTCAGGAGATCATGACCTGAGCCAAAATCAAGGGTCAGATGCTTAACCAACTGAGCCACCCAGGCGCACCCCCGCCCTGTGCCGGAATGCTTTTTAAAAGAGATCTTTCGCCCACATGGAGGAGAATTTCACGGATACTGCTGGGGCCGTGCAGTGAATCTATCTTCATTCTGGGCAGCCTGGAAAGTACATTTTGAAATCAAGTCCCCAGAATTGAGGTGCCTTTCCTCAGTCCCCTTCCTGAGTCACTGCAGGAGTCACTTTTGCTTGGTCAACTCCAGTCTGAAGCAGATGTGTTTAGAAAGTATTAGTGGCATTTGCTGGAAAATACAATCGTTTCCTAACATTTGTATTCATTTCTCTGAGCTGTTGGCTTATTTCTGGATATTAATTTAAATCCTCTCCTAATTTTAATTAGAGGTAGGATTTAACACTGTTGAGTCTTTACTTTTTTTTTTTTTTTTTTCTTTTTCTTCTGCTTCTTCCAGGAAAGAATGTTAACTTCAGCAATCCAGGATTTAAAGTATCTGTATTTATTCTGGGACTTAACAGCAATGAGTGGGGATTAATATTTGGATAGGGAATATGGGAGTGCAATCACTGTGCCTTTTGAAATTAATTAAAAATGTTTTAAGATTTTTTTAATGGGTTATTTAGTTAAATCACTCTAAAGTAATGAACTGGAGAGAGCCAGGTTTTAATAGAAGTCTTAGGCTTTTGAGTGGTTTGCAGTGTCTGGTCTGTCCCACCTGGACACCTCAACATTCATTAACCTCCTTCTGCGTCTGGATTCATCTCCTTCTCTCCCCACTCTCCTACTTTTCCCTTCACTGCACTTCAAACCACAGTGCTGTTCAGTCCCCCTTACCTTTCCCCTCACCCCATGCCGATTCATGCCCCCATACTTTCTCCCCCCTGTTCCCTCTGTTCGAACACCCTCCATACCCTTCTGCAACCAGCAAGTTCCCACACGTTATTCAAAACCTTGCTTGGGGGCGCCTGGGTGGCTCAGTCGGTTGAGCGTGCGACTTCGGCTCAGGTCATGATCTCAGGTTCATGGGTTTGAGCCCTGCATCCACCTCTGTGCTGACAGCTCAGAGCCTGGAGCCTGCTTTGGATTTTCTGTCTCCCTCTCTTCCTCTGCCCCTTCCCCACTCGTGCTCTGTCTCTCTCTCTCTCTCTCTCTCTCAAAAATAAATAAACATTTAAAAAATTTTTAAAAAGCTTCCTAAGGCAGCCTCTTCTTAGCAGAATCTTCAGTGAATCTTCCAGATGGAATTTATACATCCCTTCTTCTATCATTTCTATCACTCAGACAACTTCATATGTATTTATTATAAGGCACTGCATTTGCATATAAATGTCCATCTGCCTTTCTAGAATTTATGTCCTTTAAGGTATTATGTGCCTCCATATCTCCACACCAGGTAGTAATGAGCAGTACTCTTCAGAAGTACAGTTCTGTATCCCCACACCATGTGGGACCAAGTAAGACTGTTCAGTAGGACTGTTCTGTATTCCCCCCACCAGGATTAGCATAGGGCTCAAAAATAATATTGACTCAGGGTGCCTAGGTGGTTCAGTCGCTTAAACATCTGACTTCGGCTCAGGTCATGATCTCACAGTTCATGGGTTTGAGCCCTGCGTCAGGCTCTGTGCTGATGGCTCAGTGCCTGAAGCCTGCTTCAGATTCTGTGTCTCCCTCTTTCTCTGCCCCTCCCCTGCTTGTACTCTGTCTCTCTCTCAAAAATAAATAAACATTTAAAAATTTTTTTTAAAAAATAATACTGACTCAAAAACCTGAACTCATCTCCCTACCCTACCCCTTTCAAGGGAAAGTAATGTAGGTACACAAAGAAAGTTGACTCTTTTGTTTTTAACCTACCAAGTAGATTATACTTCCAGTTTGTAAACAATATGGGTTGAATGCAATCACAGGTGGAAGACATACTGAGTGCAGCTATTAAGTGCCAACTGAAAACAAAATGACAGAAAACTATTGGTTTTTATAGCTTGGTATCTACAATTTTCTATCTGAAGGCACGTCATCGACATCAAGAATTGAAATGAAGTAACAGTCATATGGTCTGACTAAACAGGGCAAGCAGTGTAGCAGAACTTCTTCTGAATGAGGAGTTTGCCTGCTTTCTGTTGTGAGGGACTCAAAAGGGAGAACCTTGATCGGGAACAGAGCCCAGATGCTTGGTTTCTTCCTTGGCTTCTGATTGTTCTTGGACACCAACCTGTGACGCATGGTCAAGACGGAGTGTATGTTAGAGATGTGGAATGTGCATGAGATTCAGAAGTCCTAATGTAAATGTAATGTAAATGTAAATGTAATGAAGTCCTAATGTACATTTTTTTAAACTCAAAAATGTAACAAACATACCTAAAGCTTCTCCAATAGTGAAATTCCCCAGAGAACACTCATAGTCATTTTTTTTGAAACACGGGAGTTTATAAAACATAATGTCAAAAACGATTCTGTAGACTCAGAAACATCTGTTTTATTTTTCCTTATTCTCCATGCAATCTTTTACAACATCATGGGTGAAACACGTATAACACACACACACACACACCCATGTCACACTTGAGCTCAATGATCTGATAGTTGGCCAGCGGCTCTCCTCATATAGTTTCCTCATTTAATCGTGCAGTAGCCCACGTCAAGTGCCTTGTGCAGGACCTGTCAGGTAGAACGTGGTAAGACAAGTGAGGTCCCTCCTTCTTCTTCCCTCCCCCTCCCCTGCCCCCTCCCTGAGAGGGGGCAAGAGTAAACTTCCATGTTTAAGTTTTCCATTCTAAAGAATGCCGGGTTCTTATTTGCCTTCTAATCTCCTATGAATTGAGAAACCAGACAGCCAAGTTTATTTGAACTATACGGGAGAAAAGAATAAATACAGTTAATGAAAACAAAGGAAGACATTTCTAGAAATTTATTTTAAAATGTATACCCAGAACAAGACAAGGGGTCAGTACAGTAGTGATGAGACCACACTGAACAGCTTTTGCCGTGTATAAATCAAACATTCGTTCCACAAACATTATCGCTTTGCCCAGTGTGTTCTGATCAATGTACTAGACTCAGTGGATTCGAAGATGAATTGAGATAGAGGCACCTGCTTTGCAATCCAGGAGCTAACAATTCGGTGTGAGGACAAAGACACCTAGCTCTGTAAGCATCTACTTTCCCACTGTTGTAATAGAGCAGACATCCAGGTGCATAGGGGAGAGAGACAAAAGCCCAGGGTCCTATCTCTCTTGGTTCTATTAGAGAAGAGTTGGTGGCAGTTATCAGCTACCGCTTTGCTGAAAAGCACCTGGGGAGGGGTGCTGTGACACACAGTGCATCATGACCTGAGAGCCACAGGGGTTCTCGACTAGGAAAGGACTTCATGGCGTGAGCAGATTCGTGTTCTGGAAGTGTGATATTCAGAAAGCTGCCCCTCGTATTTTCATAAGGGCTTCAATGTATAGATGGTCGTACTGTAATCTCCCCTAACTTGATGAGACAGTGACTTCTCATTATCTAAACGTACCAGGAGTGTAGCAAAAAGTTTCACTCTGCAAGTTACTGCAGTCCAGGGTCTGTAAGACCGCTCGGCAAACAGGATCTTGTAATGAGGACAGAAGGTGTCAGTGGGTGGTAAGAAACAAAATTGTGTGGGTAACTGAAATAAACAAGAAAATCCCATTGCTTCTAGTTTTGTAGTAGAAAAGATTTCAAACCTATTTTTTCCCCATTTTCTGTGGCTTAAATAAAATTTTCTGAAAATGATTTCTTTGTCACGATTTATTGCTCTACCTGCCTTCATTTGTCTGTTCATTCATTGACCACTAAGTGGCCGGCACAGTGCTAAGTGAGGCATTTTCACAGGCTGCATTTCATTTAATTTTCCCCAACTCCCTATGGGGTAGATGTTGCCTTCTTCATGTTCTAGATAATGAGACTGTGATTCAGAGTTGGCATTCTTTGCAAAGCTCACAGGACTGGTCAGCTGTGGTTTTTAATCACCATTCCTTCCAGAGCTGCCATGTTTGTTCCAATGGGTTGTGAATGGTGCCCTGCATGGCTGGGCAGTGTGACAGCCCAATTACACCCAATGTAAACACCAAAGGCTAGTAGGAAGTGCCACCCAGGATCCCGCCATGCCGAGGGCCATCTTTACACCAATTCTCAACCGTAGTCAGGTAGGGCACTGAAGGCCTGAAGAAAGGATTCCATCTACCAGAAAGTCAACAGAGTTACAGGAGTAACTCATCCGTTGTGGAGATTTGTTTTGTTCTCATGAAAATCTGTGTAGGAAAACAAAGCATAATAATTATTTCAAGCCTTGGGATGCCTGGGTGGCTCAGTCAGTTAAAGTATCCAACTCTTGATTTCAGCTCAGGTCATGGTCTCACGGTCATGGGATCGAGCCCCAGGTCGGGCCACCTCTGTCTCTGCCCCTCCCCCATGTGTGCACTCTCTATCTCTCAAAATAAATAAGTAAACTTAAAATATATATATGTGAAAATATATATGTAGTATATATACTATATATATATATATATATATATATATAACTATATACATACTATATATATATATATAATTTCAAGGCTTTAGTTAGTAAGATCCAGTTATTTGGGTTTCATTCTGTAGTTCTATCTCATTTACTTTACCCAGAACCTCGAACTCCTCGGAACAGCTGAGAACACGAGAAAAGGCAAATAATGATCCCAGAGCCTCTAGAATGCCCTTTAGAAAGTCCATGC
Organism: Leopardus geoffroyi; assembly: GCF_018350155.1. NCBI lineage: Eukaryota > Metazoa > Chordata > Mammalia > Carnivora > Felidae > Leopardus > Leopardus geoffroyi. The sequence goes on from NC_059327.1 coordinate 198,273,585, forward strand.
TCTGAAGCATAGGAAAACTATCCTTAGGGCTGACTTACACATTCCCTTAATTCCGTTCCTCATGTTCTCCTGAGAACCTAGTTTTCATTTAGAAAGGATTCTAACATGCTTGACTGTGGGTTGACCAGCCCATCGCACAGGAGGTAGGTGTGGAGATGAAGGGCAGAAAGAAACCAAAAACCTTAATGGTTGACTATCTTTCATGTGAAGGCAGACATCCATCCAGACTTCAGAAGGCCCCTGAAGGATTCATTCTAGAAAAGGAGTCAACAGACCAAGCCCGCAGGCCAAATCCAGCCAGCAGCTTCTTTTTGTAAGTAAAAGTACATACATTCGATCACAAACTCGTTCGCCATGGCTGTTTGCACTCCGCAATGACAAAGTTCAGTCATTGTGAAAGAGACCGTATGCCCCGTGAAGCCTAAACTATTTATTTTATGGCTCTTTACAACAAAGGAAGGCCCGCTTTAGCTTAATCAATGGTACAAGGATTTTTCCTGGCCATCAGGTTAAGCTCAATTCTGTGGGTCGTCTCTAGGTAATAACTCTTTGGAGCACCTGTAGAATTACCTTGTAACCATGGTACTCACAAGGTGAACAACTTCCCCCCAACATGGCTAAGTTCTTAAAAATGTATTGATGCTTCAAATGGTAATCTTTACTTACAGGGAAATTTGCTTCAGTGATATATATATATATATATATATATATATAGGGGCACCTGGGTGGCTCAGTCGGTTAAGCGTCCGACTTCGGCTCAGGTCATGATCTCATAGTTTATGGGTTCGAACCCCGCGTCCAGCTCTGTGCTGAAAGCTCAGGGGAGCCTGCTTCAGATTCTGCTCTCCCTCTCTCTCTGCCCCTCCTCTGCTCACTCTCTGTCTCTCAATAATGAATAAATGTTAAAAAAATTACATACATATATTTATATGTAATGTGGTCATGATTAGCTACCAAAAGAGTTATTATGACTGAAAAGGATTTGATCTTTTGTAATGTTTATTTATTTATTTAGACTGAGAGAGAGAGAGAGAAAGAGAAAGTACGAGCTGGGAAGGGGCAGGGAAAGAAGGAAAGACAGAATCCCCAGCAGGCTCTGAGCTGTCCACACAGAGCCCAGGGTGGGGCTTCGAACTCACGAATCATGAGGTCACAACCCGAGCCGAAATCAAGACGCGATCGCTTAACCAACTGAGCCACCCAGGCGCCGCGGATTTGACCTTTTTATGCATAAAATACTGGAATGCACACACGTGCCTATGTGCATGCGACTGTAGTCGATGTTCATCTTTGGTATGCGAAAGGCTCCAGTGTTCCGTACCTGAATGTGGTTGGGGTTGGCCGCCGCGTGGGGCTCAAACACACGGGGGGATGTGCCCTGAGGACTAATCCGGAGTGTGGCTCCTTTAAATGCAGGCCGGTGGGGTGTGCAGCGGGTCGGGTCCCACGGGAAGGGCGGCCTGCTGGAGACGCGTCCTGCCGCTCAGACCTGCCTCCTTGGTCCTTTACTAAGCCCTCAGTTCCTCGCTTTTCATTTTGAAAGTAAAAATGAGTGTCAATGTCATCTCCCAGGCGAACACTCCCGGGGCCGCTGCCTCCTTTGCGGGGAAGAAGAGGCTGACTCCCCTGGGAGGGAATTCTAGGGCTTTCGGAAGAAGGCAGCCAGTGCGTTTACTGGTTTCCACAGTCTTTCTGGTCTTCGTAGCCTGACTTGAAGCAGCCCCGGGACCGGTCGCCTCAATAGAATAAAGCCCACTTTATGCCTTCAGTGGCCAGCAGCCTGGCATCGAAAAGGGGCTGGCTTGTCCCCACCTCCCCGCCCCCCAGCATGTGACCAACGCCTGCAGTCAGAGGGGACAGGCCTCCAAATCAAGGGCCGGAACGCATTCCCCATTCTCAACCCACGGCCAAATAGTACAACCACTGTAGAAGTTTTCAGAAAAAAAGAAAAATCTTTCAGCATAAAAGGCAAATTTTATGCTCTGATCAAACTAACTGCCAAGTTTTGTAAAAATGCCACAGTTAAAAGGTGTTCTGTGAAAACGGCGCTCTGGGAGAAGGAGCAAGAACTGGAGGAATGTTCTCACCCAGACACTACCTCCCTGTGGTAAGAAAAACAGAGGAAAAGAAAATGAAATGAGGGATTTGCTTTTCGCTTTGGAGAAGGAGTAGCCAGCTCGGCACACAAAGAGCCCTTCTGAAATTTTGGGGACTTCTAATTACGACAAATAAGCCTGGCCTCGGGCTAATTGCCATTTCTAAGATTTACAACCTCCAGCTGCTCGGAGAGTTCCAGTTCTTCGGTAGGATCCTTCCAGTGAACGGCGTCAATTCTTGTTTGTGTTCAGTGCTGGGGAAACGGGGGAATCGCTAGTCTGTTAATTCAGGTCAGTAATAACAAGCAAAACCAGACGTCGTTTCAAATCCTGGGTCTGTTACTTCACGGCTGTGTGACTGAGGACAAGATCTTAACCTCTCTGAGCTCCATGTTCTCATTTGTAAAATGCGCCCGATGTGGTCTAACTCTAAAGGCTGGCTAGGAAAATCAGATGCCATTTGTTAGGTGCCTAGAAACGAGTGGCTTGGAATAATTCCATCTTGTTCCTTGACCTCTGCAAACCACACTCTAAGAGTTGTACGAAAATGGCTGAGGACCAGAACGTGAAAACCTAAGACAAAAGACATGGAAACTGAAGTGCTTAACATGGAGAAGACTTAAGGGGACATGAACCATCTTCAAATATGGCTGTTAGGTAGGAGAAGTATTGAACATGCATAGGTGACACGAAGGAGGCAAAAAACAAGGATTGGCAATTATAGGAGACATACTTCAGTTTAGAATTAGAATTGAGCTAATAGGGGATATTAATTAAAGGTGGGTTGTGAAGTCTGACAGATCTCAGTTCTTTTATGAGTTATGTGACTTTGAGAACGTTCCTTTACTTCTTAGGGGTCAGTTTGGTTTCTGAAAAATGGACCCAATCCTAATCCTCATGATCCACTTATGACCTAGATATTAAGTGCTTAGTGATATAAAGCGCTCTGTGCCTGGCTCATAAAATCATAATAAAATACAATGTAATCTAAAAATATAATAATAATAGCAGCTATTATAGTTTCCTGACATACAAAGAGAGAAGGAAGAGTAATGATTCCTAGTCTTTGATATGAGGCTAATACAGAGGTAACCACTTTCCAGGAGGGGATTCGAGACAAGATCATTGCCCTAACAGACTTTCAAGATTCATTCCGACCTCAGGAGGCTAGGATTCCAACGCTGCCGTTAACTAGGGATTTACCCAAAGGATACAGGAGTGCCGATCCATAGGGCACATGTACTCCAAAGTTTATAGCAGCACTATCAATAATAGCCAAATTATGGAAAGACCCCAAATGTCCATCAACTGATGAATGGATAAAGAAGATGTAGTTTATATATAGGATGGAACACTACTTGGCAATGAGAAACAATGAGATCTTGCCATTTGCAACAACGTGGGTGGAACTGGAGGGTATTATGCTGAGTGAAATAAGTCAGTAAGAGAAAGACAGATACCATTTGTTTTCACTCATATGTGGAATTTGAGAAACTTAACAGAAGACCGTGGGGGAAGGGAAGGGGAAAAAATAGTTTCAAAGAGAGGGAGGCAAACCATAAGAGACTTAAATACAGAGAACAAACTGAGGGCTGGTGGGGGCGGGGGAAGCGGGGAAAATGGGTGACGGGCATTGAGGAGGGCAATTTTTGAAATGAGCACTGGGTGTTATGTGTAAGCGATGAATTGTGGGAATCTACTCCTGAAGCCAGGAGCACACTGTATACACCATATACAAGTTGTGTAGCCAATTTGATGGTCAATTATACTTTAAAAACATAGTTTTTGTTTCGTTGCTTTCTTACTTTGTTGCTGCATTTTTTTTTAAATAACAGCTTTATTGAGATACAAGTCATGTATCATAAAATCCACCCTGTTGAAGTCACAGTTCAGTGGGGTTTAGTATCTCACAGAGCTGTGAAGCCATCACCACGATCGTGTCTGATAACAGCTTCATCACCCCCTAAAAGCTCCCATACCCATTAGCAGTCACTGCTCATTTCCACCAAACTTCTCCCTGAACAAACACCAATCTGCTTTCTGTCCTTCTGGAGTCGCCTATTCTGGACATTTCATATATGCAAGGAGTCATTCATCTCTTGGCAGTAGCTTCTTTCACTTAGCGTAATGTCTCCCGGCTTCCTCCATGTTGTAGCCTGTATCAATCAGTACGTTATTCCCTTTTCAAGGCCAAATAATATTCCATTGTATGGATATACTTTATTTTGTTCAGCCATTCGTCTATTGGTGGACCTTTGAGTTTTTCCCATTTTTTTTGGCTATTTGAATAAGGCTGCTATAAACCCTTGTAAACAAGTTTTTTCTATGGAAATATGTCTCCATTTCTCCAGGGTATATACCTAGAATTGGAATTTCTGGTCTTAGGGTAATGTTGTGTAGTATTTTTTCCATATCCTGGACAACCATATTTTTGTTGCCTTTATTTTAGCCATCCTAGTAGGTGTTCAGTGGTGACTTATTGTGATTTTTGATCTACATTTCCTTAATGACTAACGATGTTGAGCAATTCTTTCATGTGTTCGTTGGCCATTTGTGTCTCTTCTTTGGAGAAATATTCTATATTTCTCTGGAGAAATGTCTATTCAGATCTATTGCCCATTTTTTTATTGGGTTATTTGTCTTTTTATTGCTGAATTATAAGACTTTTTGGGTATTCTGGATAAAAATCCCTTATTAGACATATGACTTGCAATCATTTTTTCCCATTTTATCATTTGCTCACATTCTTACAGGTGTATTTTTAACACCAAACCTTGTTAATTGTGATGACGTCGAATCTATCTGTATGTTTTTCTGCAGTTGTTTATGCATTTGATGTCATAGCTAAGAAACATTCGCCTAACCCAAGGTCACAAAGATTAAGCCTTACATTTTCTTCAAGACTTTTATAATTTTAGCTGTTCCATTTAGGTCTATAATCTGTTTTCAGGTAATTTTTATAGGTTGTGTGGTGTAGAGAATCCAACTTTGTTCTTTTGCTTATGTCCAGTTGTCCCAGAACACAAATTGAAAAGATTACTCTTTTTATTGAATTTTCCTGTAAAAAATCCATTGATGGTAAATATAAGGGTTTGCTTTTGTACTCTCGATTCTTTTCCATTGTTCTATATGTTCATTCTTATGCCAGCGCCCCTGCTATCTTGATTATTCCAGATTTTCCTTGAGTTTTGAAATCAAAACACATGAGTTCTCCAACTTTGTTGCTTTTTTTCAGGATTGTTTTGGCTAATCTGGGTCCCTTGCCTTCCCATATAGATTTCATTGTCACCTTATCAAGTTCTTCAAAAGAAATCTGCTCAGATTTTGATAAGGGTTATAAGGAATCTGTAGATTAATTTGGGAAGCATTGCTATCTTGACAACAGTAAGTCTTCTGGTATAGGAACATAGAATATCTTTTCATTTATTGAGATCTTTCATTTCTTTCAACAATGTTATCATTTTATAAGTCTTTCTTTTGTTAAATTCATACTGAAGTATTTTAATTTTTGGCTGCTAGTGTAAGTGGAATTGTTTTCTTAATTTCATCTTGTTTTCATCTCCAGCATATGGAAATGCAATTGAATTTTGTCTATTGGTCTTGTATCCATTCAAGCTTACGGTGAGAGAGGGAGAGAGAGGGAGACAAACCATAAGCACGAGCCACACACGTCCTACCATGGTAATTAGGAAACAGGCAATCTGGTGAATTCGCACGTAAAAGATGCCAACTTTTTCTTTTGTCTCCTAAAAACATTGGTTAGAATTATATTTCAAGGCTAGATTTATCAGAAAAGAATTATATTTTATGCCTAGATTTATCAGAAAATTATTTTAATTTTGCTTTTGTTCCTGGGAGACTTTGTCTGAGGAGTTAGAAATCTGAATGGATGGCAGAAGTGGACAGGTGAGGACAGAAGCAGGACTAAGGACCCAGAGGCAAGAACGTGCTTCACTCTGCCTGGCTCAGCCAGCTCCCCTCAGTTTTATGCTCCCTTTGCATTCTTGTAATAAGGGGAAGTTGAGCATAGAAGCACTTTTCTTCATTAACAATGTGCCAGAAATGGGAGAAAAAAATCCTAAGTCTTATCCCACGTGTTGTCTTCAGGACAATGTCTTCACATTATAGCGAAACCCAAAGGAATCAACGATTTTTGTTCAATCTCTGCTTCTTGTTTTACGCAGTTTCAGTGTATTTTCCCCCAGACTACTTCTGCTTTTGTTCCCCAGGGACCTTATTCCATTTTCAATTTTAACACCATTCTTGTTTTCAGAATCACTCGTGCAGCACGCAGAAATAGAAATGTAGGCTACCTGAGTCAACCCGAAAAAGTACCTACCCAGGACTTCCCCATCCATAAGTGACCCCTGAGACCCTGCAACACTGCACACATCTCGCCCGTGGCCCTGCCACGTGTCAGAGCCACCAGCTCATGGATCCGCCCCCAAGAGCCCCTTAAGAAAAAGAAGCCTGACCTTTGTGTCACTGTGTCCATAGGCCTCCAGACCGTGTCTGGCCCATAGCAGATGCTTCGAAAGTGTTTTCCAAATGAATGTGCGAGGGAACTTTCTTTTGTGACGCTGAAAAGAAAGTCTTTACCTTTTCTGAGTCCCCAAACAGCTTTACAATCATAACCGCTTTGGCACGGTGTTTCCAAGGATTTCTTCTGACATTTCTTCTGGGAAATAATTTTACCAAAAGTCAACAGAGTTATTGAGCACCTGCTGTGTGAAAGAGTCTGCCATATGTCACGGGGCACACAAGGAATAGAGCTTTCGAACTAACTGGGGACACGATTTGTTCAGGTGCTAAAAATAAAGGCCAGCGTTGACCAAGTGCTTACTCTGTGCCGGGCATGGTGTTTGATAAATGTTACTCATTTGATCCTTGCAGCAAAGTCATGAGGTGGACAGTGGCACTGTCCTCTGCCACAGGCAAGGGGATGACACACAGGTGGGCTGACCAGCTTGCACAAGGTCACCCAACTCATCAGTGGCTGACCCAGTATTCATTCCCAGGCAATCTGAATGCCAGACAGATTCACTTGACTGAATGCACGCCCACGCACCCAAGGCCACAGATGACCACTAACAGGGACATATTTTTTTTTATTCCTCTAGCAATTTAGGGAAGCAGATGAATACTACAGGCTGGGATATCTATTGAAGGACTCGAAGAGAGGGTAGATTTGAGTTGGCTGCATAAACCTGAGCCAAATCGGAAGACCAAGGCAGGAAACCCTACGCAAGGGGGAAGTATGGGTAACACTAGGGAGGCAGGTGGGTGTTCCAACCATTCTGAGGTGATGGTTGGCACAGTCAGTGAAGATCAAATAAGATGAGGTCCATGTCCCTGGACCTTACAGAATAAATACATTCAAAATAAATAAGATTTACCCGGTCATGAAATGTGCTTTGAAAAAAAAAAATAGCTTAAGGAGATCAAAAGGGACAAAGGAGGTGTTGCTCTTTTATATAGTGCATGAAGGAAACGGTGTCTCTGAGAAGGTGACGTTTCACCAGACACCCAAAGGAAGAAGAGGGGGGTCACATGGAAAACTGACGATGAGGTATCTCCAGGAAGAAGGAAAAGGAAATCCAAAGGCCCTAATGCAGAGTATTCCTACTGAGTTTGAAGAAATTCAGGAAGCCAGTATGGTTCAAGTGAACTGGGTGAAGAGGTGGGAAGTGAGACCCAACAGGCAGCTGGGGCCAGGTTCTAGAGAGTCTGTAGACCGTCGCAAAGACTTTGGTTCCTCTCCTGCTCTAGACTTGCAGTGGCTTTCTGTCTGACTCACGGGGCAACATAGGCGTCTTTTGTTTGATAGCGACCACCTTGGCTGAATGTTCCAGGGCCAGAGAGTTAAGTGAGCAGGTACCCAGGAATGTTGCAGGCGAAATCTTCTTAACATAAATGCTTATGTAGAGGAGCAGTGAGAATTGAAGCCGGAGAAAGTAGAGTAAGGGTGGTCTGGGTTACCATGGTGACAAATTTGGGCTTTGACCCTATGGCAATCAAAGGGTTGGAGGAAGACACCATACCAAGTACATGATACAGTGCTCATATTCCCTATCTCAAATATCTTCCTCTTCTATGTATAACATGTGCAGTGGCGATTTTCAGATTTTTCTTAAAGTACATTCGACCAGGTGAGATACAGGAAATGAAAGAAACTCCAAACTAGCAAGAATATAGCCATCACTGACCCTGGGGTAGGTAAGATGCATTCCAGATGATTTTATTTTAATGATAGCAGACATCTTCTGAGAATTTCCTATATGTTAGGCATTTCCAGGCATTTCTCTGATGTATGTTTTCCTGTATTAGCTCACTGAATCTTTATAAGAACACAAGCAATGAAGAGTGCCTTGATTTCACAGATGTGGAAACGGAGACCAGGAAAGGGTATATAACTTAGCCATGGTCACACAGTTAAGCAAGTTGAAGTCTGGGAGCGTTTTCATTCATATTTATAGTCCTTTTTTAATATCACCATACACTAGTATGAATATTTACAGCCAAGTTACTTAACCCAGGGTTTATGAACATTCCCAGCAATTCCTAAGAAATTATTCATAATAGATGAACTAATAAATTATCTGTAACATATAAACTGAAAACCTATGTATAGAGGTTAGGAGAAAAAGTGGATGCATTGACACACAGGAGGAGACATAGAAAAATGTGGGACTTGAATTCCTTCATCTGGTCTTAGTGATATTGGATAATAATAATAATAATAATAATAATAAAATTGAGTTTTTATGGTCAGACTAAAATTGTGAAATATATAGTTTCCTTTATAAGATCCTTATAAATATCCAAATAATTACTCCGAAAGAAATATGTTGAGGATTTGGTCTTCATTCTTTACTTTCCAGGGGCTAAAAATGACTCGTCCAGAGTCTCACAATTGGTGAGCCTTAAGCTGTACTAACCACAGATACTCCCCTTCCACCCTGGGATTTTTTTTTAAGTTTATTTATTTACTTTGAGAGAGACAGAGAAACTGCAAGTGGAGGAGGGGCAGAGAGAGAGAGAATTCCAAGCAGGCTCCACACTGTCAGTGCAGAGCCCGACGTGGGACTTGAACGCACGAAATCGCCAGATCATCACCTGAATCAAAACCAAGAGTCGGACATTTAACTGACTGAGCCACCCAGCTGCCCCCATCCTGGGATTTTTTTAATTACCCAGCTGTGAGTTCCAGATCTTATCACCAGTGTAATTACCAATACAAGGAAGGGTCAGATTGCCCATGTTTACTCTCTATCGAAACCCCACATTTCTCTCCTGAAGAAAACATGACTTCCTTCTGCCTCTGGGTGTTGTGTTCCACTTTGCAGGCTGGAGATTTTTCCTATCAAATGCACCCACCCCAAATTTGTCCATAGAAGTCAGACATGAGAATGATGAGTTTCTCACAGTAATGATGCTGCAAATAAACCAGAAACATGGTGTCGGAGAACTTCCTCTTGACAACCTCTTTATCCATCAGTCCGATTTCATTTAGCAGAAGAGGCATCAAGGCAAGGGGCAACCTCTTCTTCCAGCCCTCTGGTGACTCATCTTCCTCCCCCTGTTTGTATAGTGGATGGTCTCCTACCAACTGAGCATTCAGTACCAGGCCTATCAAATACCATTGGCAAAAAAAACCAAAAAACAAAAAACAAAAAAAAAAAATCTGTTTTCTTACAGTCCTTCAAAGGGAAATGAAATCAGTTGTAGGTGACATAGCAAAATCAGGTGCCGATTAAATTCAACTACAACAAAAAATTGGTTGAGCTTCTACTTTTTCAGGCAAGTAGAGAAGGAAAGCAGCTCGTTCAATATAAATAAGAGAAACAGACCCTTAGAATTTCCCAAAGAACTGAATGGGAAGATCATGAAGGATAAAAGTGATGAGAACACTGGTTTTACATCCCTGTGTGACCTCCTCTTAGCTCTATTATCCACCTGTGTGCCGACCTGCCTGTAAATCCCACTGTCCACCGTCCTGTCCACATCCATGCCTCATCTACCATCCATGTCTGTCTATAAACTAAGTATGTAGGTAGTTATCCATCCATTTTTAAACTTTCCTCAGTTTATTTTCTTAAGTTTATTTATTTAATTTGAGAGAGAAAGAGAGTGCACAAATGGGGAAGGACAGACAGACTCCCAAGCAGGCTCCGCACCATCAGCGCAGAGCCTCATGTGGGGTCAAACCCACAAACTGAGATCGTAACCTGAGCCGAGGTCAAGAGTCAGACACTTAACCAACTGAGCCACCCAGGTGCCCCTAGACTTTCTTCATTTTATAGGGATACATGGCGATCGTGGCACAGACAGTGCTTCTATTGTATTAATAGAGACACCGTAGTCAATAAAGACCTGCCCTTAGTCAGCCTGTTGTGTCCATGGAGAGAGACTGACAAGTAATTATGGCAATTCTGTAGGAGAAACACTGAGGAAAGGGTTAGCATGTGTTCTGTGGGGACCCAGAGGGGTGAGACCTAAGTTGACTCAGTGGATGACCAGGCATCGAACAGTCAAGGAAGCGAGGAGAGACAGCATGCCGAGAACAGAATGCACCAAGATGTGGAGACATAAGACAGAAGTCAGAACCTGGTCAGTCAGGAAAGATAAGTGCAGGACCAAGTCAAATCTTTGGTTCCACTTTGAAGTTGTTTTTCAACAAAAGTCATGAATGTTATTGGAGCCCTGCTCAGAACACCTGTAATCCAAATATAAATACTGCAGTGTGTATTAATTCACCTTCCCAGAACGCTATCAGTACTGACGTCACGTAAAACCTTCCAATGGTCAACACAGACTTGGGTGTATCGTCAGTTTATATTATAAACATGAGTGCTGAGGTGTCATTTGACACTATCTGGGAAACAAGTCACTGTTCCCAGGAAGGTGTGGGGGGAAGAAAAGGAGGAAAGATAAAAGGGAGAAAGTCATTCCAGCACTAGGTGCTTGCATTCTGGATCACCACTTGGAGAGTTTGCTTTTCCATTGAATATGTTTCTCTCCCAGGTGAAAACCACAGAGAATTTCGCTTATCGCCCAAGTAGGATTAAGAATCTGGCTTCCACACTGACGCACAGATCTAACACTCTCTCCTTTTTGGATTCGGTCTTTTAAACACAGCCTATTAAAAGTTGCTTTAATTGGCATTTTGTGAGAAAGTTAATGCAAACGTACCAAAAATAGCTTGTGAGAGAAGCAGATAAGAACACAAAAGAAAAATACACTCTAATTGCACAATTTCTTTGCTTTCATTCAAGCTTCTTTTCAAAGGCAGTTTTAAAAATAGTGGCTCAATAACTTAGCCTTCGGCAGTCTTGTGTCTCAGTGGCTTCCATTATTCCTGGAGGGACCTCGTTCCCTTCTGTTCCTATTCTTCTGCTTATGTATTGTTGGTTAGAAGGCTTTCTTATTCATCCAACCAATACCATTGACGATGCATTGCAGAACTCCCCTTGCTACACAAAATCTCTGTTTGATTCCTTTCTGTTTACCCCTTTTCCAAGAAACTACATTTTCACATGTGTCCTCTGAGAACTGCTCGTAAATTCTATGTCAGGGAGGTTTCACAGACTCGTATTCTTTTCACAAAGGCAGAGTCATCTTGCCTATCTTGTGCCAGGTAACAAAGGTCAAATGTACACATAGTCCTCACCTCCAAAAAGTTCATTGTCTGGTGGGCAAGACAGATGAGCAAGAAATGACAGTAAAATTCAGTATGTGAAGTGTTAAAGAGCTAAGAAGAGACAAAGAGAAAGACAAAGGAACACAGCCCAGGAGAAGGGCAAAAGGAAGTTTTCAGTTGCCACTACCCAAGACATGGAAGGTCTTCAATGCCATGAAATGATATTAATCCTATGGGTTAGTGGACTTGTCCAAAGCCTCTCTGATATTTCCTTTGTTTATATACTCTTCAGGGGCATATTCTCTTTGAATAATAATTATCTATTTACTTTTTGTCTTGAAGCCACAAAGGAGTCATTGAATATTTAAATTAAAATCGACCTAATTTGGCTATTACCTCTTTCCTTGGCTGGATTTTTCTCCCCGTTCCACCTCGCATTCTTCTGCTTACGTGTACCTTGCTCCTGCACAAGCCCATGCACCTGCTCGCCTCTCTCTGGAGCAAGTGCACCAAGTATGACTCAGAGAGCAAAGTGGCCATCACGCACCGTGATCGATCTTGTGGCCATCATGGTGACCATCGTGCCTGTGGAGCACTCAGCAAAGATGTTCAGTGTGTAGTATATACATTTCACCAACACTCGTAAGAAAACCTCATAACAACTCCATATAGTTGGGATCATATTGTTTTGCACATAAGGAAGGAGGTGTTCAGGGAGTCAACACTTGACCAAGGCCATTCAGCTAGGCAGTACCTGAGCCTTTCTATAAGAGCTGAGTCATAGGCTGAGAATGTGGGACGGACTCTAGGTTAATCAAAACTGGAACAGAGTTCCAGCTCACAAGATTGGTGTGTCTAACAGTGGTTCTGGAACGGCTTAAATCCCTCCTTCCTGATTCAACTCTAAGAGTCCAGGCTGGGGGAATGAGGGTAGGAAGCAAATAGGACTCACAAGACAACTCTGAGTTCCCACCCTGCAGCTAGGAGGACTAGGTTGCCCCATCTCTGCTCACCAGGCTCTACACTAATCTCATGTGACATGTCAGGGCTATTTAACCTCTCATGGAGGACCAGCTTTGTTCAAGATTCTATAGAGACAAAGGGCCTTGCAGATTGAAAGCCAGGCCTCTGAAGGGGTAGAGCCTATGCCCCTCTGCTCAGCCAAAGCTGCAGGCAACGCATTAGCTGAAAAGTTCTGAGTGTCTGGTCAGCTTTGTTCTGCCCCAGTTCTAGAAATAGAGTATCCTTGTCATCCCCAAGACCAACTCCCCTCATGATGCAGTACTGGTCCCAGGCCCTAGTCTTTTGTTCTCCCCCTGAACTCCAAGATTGATACCTGGATTGCTACCCTTCCCCTTGGGCCCAAGGCTCTATGAATTACCCTTTACTTTCAATATCCCCAACTTTTCAGAGACTGAATCCCAAACTCTCTCTTCCATGACTTCTTTTTCTATTCTCTGATAGAAGATTCTGCTAAAGCCAAACATGACGCTTGAGCCCAGCCCCTTGATGTGAAACCTAGTTGATGTTACTGCCTTACCACCTACTAAATCCTAAGCACTCCCTGGCCTCATGTTCACATTATTCTGTCTTTCTCTCAAGCTTTATTTTATTATCTTACACACTTTGACCCTGTTGCTAAGTATAAGACAGGACCAGGAACTGACACCCCACAACCTGCATGATAAAGTCTCAACCTCTTCATACACTGAGTGTATGGTGACATGAACCCCAGCAGCCTCTCCAGCCTCCTTGCTTACCATCTTCTGCTACACCTGTGATGTCCCAGGACCACCAAACGGCATGCGCTCCCCTGGGTATACCACTCTGTATACCCTACTCCCCATTTACATTTCTTGAGATGTTCTTTCCCCTACTTGGCAAACTCTTATTCAAATCTAGAGCTTACACCACCTCCTTGAAGAAAGTGAAATCTGCTGTCCCTTGAGAAGGAGAATGGGTGCGTTTCTACTATCCACTGATAGCTGGTACAGTCTCTGCTCCTTTCATGAATTTCTATCATTCCATTCACCTGTCTGCAGAGTTCCATCCAATGGATACATTGGTAGAAACCTGAATGGAAATCCATTTGACTACTTAGCTAATTTATTCCAGGACTATAAAATGACAGCCCTGGGGGCCGTCATGGTTGTCAGCCATTCTTAATAGATCACGGTACTCTTTCCTACAGAGCCTGCCCGGACTCAAAATGCTTTGTAGAGTACTGCTCCAGGCAACCATCACCGATCAATATGAAATGGAAGACGAACCTGTGTTCATCAAAAGATTCCAGGAGAACAATAAGTAAGCAAACATCCTGGGAGAAGATATTTGAAATGTACCATACCAAATGTTCAGCATCCAGATTGCATAGCATGCTTACAAAGAAAGAAAGAAAAGACACATTTGCTACCTTCACTCTAGGAAGGAAGATTTCTGGTTGGGGTGGTGGGTGAAGTGGGGGAGACTTGAGTTCCCTAAGCTTAGCATTTATGAACAGAAAGAAAGAAAGAAAGAAAGAAAGAAAGAAAGAAAGAGCACCACGGAAACCCGCAAGTATTTGATGTCAACAGCAGGTGTGGGCCAGGCTTGTTGGCCCCACCTCAGTTCTGTTCACCTGCTTGGTCCCAGAGCCAGCAGGCTCCAGTCTCCTGCTGGCAACTTTGTATGCTTGTGAGTAGCTAGCAAGGACTGCAACTTGATTTGCTTCTTTTGGACCACTGCACCTGTCAAACAGACCAAGATATTTACAGATCAAGATCTTTACAAGGGAGCCAGAAAGGGATGCACTTTCTGAACAAACACAGACACAACGCTTTGACGGTGAAGGGCCTTTGATGGTTCTGTCTGTTATGGAAGCTGGGATTTGGCCATAATCTAGAAGACGCGTGTTGAATGCAGTTGCAAATCATATAACCATATTCTGTGCTAAACGGTCGTGCTTTCAATGGTAAGTCCATTACATTTTTCTCTTATTAAGCTTCCTTCAACTGTGAAAAGGACAAAATTGTCAACAGATCGGTCTCCTTACAAGGGGACCTGAATAAAGAGGGGAAGACTGGGCTGAGGGATGTCACGATTCCCTTACCTGATGGTATACTGTTGTTGCTGTTGCTATAATGTTCTGAGAGCTGATAAGTGTTAGCTCGAAGCCCAAATGGTGGAACTATAAGATTATCAGTAGGTCTATAGCATTGAGGGTAGCAAAATGGTCAGACTTTGGTGTCAGGTGGGTTCAGGTTGTGCAAGACCTGGGATTAGGGGTAAATTTCTTAATTCTTCTGATCTGTAGCTAACTCATTTACAAAACCATATGAAGGATGTATCTTCGTGAGATTGTCGCAGAGGGGAAATGAGATCCCACTGTAGTGTCAGCACCCAGTAGGTACTTATTGGGTCTGTCTCCTTTCCTTATTAGCGCTCCTAAAAGAAAGCAAAAGAATATGCCGACCTCATGGGCCGGTGGCAAAAGCCATAGACTAACTTTAAAAATGCACTTTAGGGGAGCCTGGGTGGCTCAGTTGATTAGGCATCTGACTCTTGATTTCGGCTCAGGTCACGATCTCATAGTTTGTGGGTTTGAGCCCCACCTCAGGCTCTGTACAGACCATGCGGAGCTACTTGGGATTCTCTTCCCCTCTCTTTGCCCTTCCCCCACTCGTTCTCTCTCTCCCTCTCCCTCTCTCTCTCTCTCAAAATAAATAAATAAACTTTTAAAAATGCGCTTTAGGAGCGCCTGGGTGACTCAGTCGGTTGAGTGTCCGGCTTCGCCTCAGGTCACAATCTCACGGTTGGTGAGTTCGAGCCCCGCATCGGGCTCTGTGCTGACAGCTCAGAGCTTGGAGCCTGCTTCGGATTCTGTGTCTCCCTCCCTCTCTGCCCCTCCCCTGTTCGCGCTTTGTCTCTCAAAAATAAATGAACATTTTTTAAAAAGGCACTTTAAGGAAAGGCTTCGGTGACATGCATCCGGAACCAGCTATTTAGAAGAACGGTGCTGATGCACGGTGGGCATGCAAGAAGGTCAGCTCTCTGGGGCCACAGAGACCTCACTGTTTATTCTCTGCCGATCTCTAGCACTTAGCTCTACAGCAACACAAAGCAAAAATTCTCTGAAAAATGATAAAAGCACTTCTGGATAAAATATAATAGGCAGTCGGTAAACAGCTCCTCTAATCATGACCCCCCGGCAAGAGAACTTGGAAGACATGGTGTCTGGCCCATAGCAGATGCTTGGTATGAATAAGTAAAGTAATGAATGGGACTTTCAAAAACACATAGATGCAAGTCAGGACAGGTAGCAGATAAAAATAGTAACCATACATCCATATTCACTGATGTGCTCAGCACTTTGATACACTCATTTCCTTAACACCTACTCTGGAAAAAAATGGGGAGTATTCTAATTCCCATTTTATAGATGAGAAAACTGAGGCCCAGAGAGGTTCCCTAGCCTACCCGGTATCACATAATTAACACATAACGAAGCAGGAATTTGTCTCCAAAGCCATCCTTCTGAAGGCTAACCCCAGCCAGGTCTGATGGGGTCTGATTCTGAGTGGACACTGAAGGGGAGAAGGGGCACTGTTGTCGGGAGTGACCAGGGAGGCAGTGGCCTGAAGGGTACGGTGCTGGGGGGGAGGCGGGGAGGAGGACTGTGGCACAGAGTGGATGGGCAGACACAGGGGCTGTGCTAGCTTCAGGGTCCCTGCTCCCGACGTGAAGGGGGTGAGAGCCGATGGCAGCAGAGTCACCTCCAGATAGCAGCTGTGGAGTCAGGAGGGTGTGGCTAAAGCGTGGAGGGCAGAGGGGCCCAGAGAAGACAATGTCATAGCGATGGCCACAGAGAGAAAGGACTCTCCGGCAGATGATCCCCGCCCCCCTCCTATTTGAGACTCTTCGTCAGCTTTCCTAATCTGGGGTTGTGCTCTCTGAGAGCTCTTGCACAAGGAATTTCCTAAAATGAAATGTTGCAACGTTTACTTTCCTATTCACTCAAGGCCGAGGAAGGATTGGCATAAATAACTCACGCTACCCTTTTTAGGATCATGTTGGCAAAAATATATTAGCAGATATAATTGTCTGACACTTGGAGGAAGTGATGTTTCAAAAATAGGAACTCATGAAGAGCGAGAGAGAGAGAGAGAGAGAAAACACCTGACTCACTTTGCTTCCTGTGGCTATTTATTTTAAAGCCAAACCTTTCTTTTTTTTCCTGGCCTCAAGTTGCCGGCATATTTCTCTATCTTATAATGCTCCAGATAGCGCTTGAGAACCTCTTCTATCTGTCCTCGAGGACTTCAGGCTCTTTCGTGATCACCAAATTTCAGAGTTGAGAAGGGCGGTCCCCTTCCAGAGCCTGAATCATCTCCCAGTGTGTTTACCCAACTTCAACCCAAACCACTCAGCGACAAGGGGAAACCTTCGTCCACAAGAGGCCTTTCCCAAAGACTGTCTGATCATTTGCCTCTGCTTTAATACACCTACAGGGGTTTCCCTTGTTATTCGGAAGAGGAACAAAAAGCCTCAGACATCTTGCCAAGGTCCCTCTCTTCACAGGGACTCTGCATATACTACAGCTACCTCTGTGCAGCCCCCATGCCCGGTGAAACCCACCCTGTTGGTGCGCTGCTGGGTACAGCTTGAGTGGGCTCACAGGGCTGGCCGGTAAAGTGGCAAGAATGTTTTCCGCTGGTTGTTGAACAGAGCTTTTATTTTAAGATGAAGGATGTCATAATAAAACACAGGCAATAAACACTCAAAGGGTAGCATTTTCTGACGATTTTCCTATGTTGCTCTACTGTCTCCGCGTTTTGTTTGCCAAGTTTATTGAGATATCATTGACATATAACATTGTGTAAGTTCAAGGTGTACAACAGCTGGTTTGATGCATTTATATATTGTGAAATTGTTCCCACTGAAGTGGGAATCTCCATCATATCATATAATTACTAACCACTTCTTTCCTGTGGTAAGAACATTTAAGATCTACTCTCTTAGCAACTTTCAGTGTGTGTACAGAGAGAGAAACTTTATATATATATATATATATATATATATATATATATATATTCACGTATTATGAAAAACTTTATATATATATATATATATAAATATTTATATATATATATATATATATATATATTATACATATTCAGATATATATCCACAGTATTATTAATCAGCTATAATCACTATGCTGTACATAATATCTACTGAACTTACTCATCGTATAACTGGAATACTGTACCCTTGGACCAACATTTCCTCATTTCTTCCACCCCACCCCCAGCCCCTGGCAACCACCATTCGATTCTGTTTCTAGGAGTTCAGCTTTTTTAGATTCCACCTTAGACAGAGATGCTATCCCCTAACCTCTCTGCTCATAAGGTCATTTCTGGGTGGTAGAAATGATGAGTGGTCACTGTGCTCGCCTTTCCAACTCCACGTTCAGCCAAGCCACACTGATGCCTGAATTCAGACACAGAGAGAACATATACACCATGGAAATTGGCATATGCCTCACATCAGGACTTATTCCCTTTCTTTCTTGCAAAGTCTTCTGCTCGTTTTGTAATTACACATGAACAGTAAACGGCACTGTTAAATATATAGAATGTACACTCTAGGAGAACAGAACTCTTGCTGGGTTTTGCACACTAGCATGATGCTCCTGGCAACAAAATGATGCCAAACTCATAAGTTCTTCATAAACAGGGGCGCCTGTGTGGCTCCGTCAGTTGAGCGTCCGACTTCGTCTCAGGTCATGATCTTGCGGTCCGTGGGTTCAGGCCCCATGTCGGGCTCTGGACTGACAACTAAGAAGCTGGAGTCTGCTTCGGATTCTGTGTCTCCCTCTCTCTCTGCCCCTCCCCTGCTCATGCTCTCTCTCTCTCTCTCTCTCAGAAAAAAATAAACATTTTAAAAATTAAAAAACAAAGTTCTTGATAAATAACTGTAGGGTAATAACAAACTCAAAATACTACAAATATTTAACTTGAGTTGAAAGCCTCATGCCCTTTTGAGGTAGAATGACAATTTATTATCTTAGCACATCAATGAGAATTCTTCGGAAGAAATTATGCTCTTTTGGAGTCACACTTATAAACTCTTTGAGGTTAAAAGGAATGCCTCCTGAGGACTGCATGTTAGCAGGAGCTAAGGCACAAAGGACTTAGCTAAATGCCCCGCATGAGAGATAAGCGATGGGTGTCCGACAGCATGATGCTGGAGGACAAGGGGCTGTGAACTCAGCAGTGAAAAATCCCCTGTGGTTGGGTGGCCAGAGAGGGTTTAAGAAAAGGATGTCTGTTTGAGAGGGAGAGAGCCAAACCATAAGAGACCATTAAAAAACAGAATAAACTGAGGGTCGATGGGGAGTGGGAGGGAGGGAGGGTGGGTGATGGGTATTGAGGAGGGCACCTGTTGGGATGAGCACTGGGTGTTGTATGGAAACCAATTTGACAATAAATTTTGTATTTTAAAAAAATGTTAAACAAAAAGAAAAAAAAGAAAAAAAAGAAAAGGGTGTCTGGTATCGCATTTGGAGTTTTGTTGACACGAGGTAATTCTTGGCTCTAGCCTTCCTAAAGAACCTTTGGTGAGGACCACCTTGTGCACAGACGCTGTGTGTGTGCACATGCATGAAAATTAAAGGAAAGGCTACATTTCCTGCTTGAATTGATAACACAGTCTGTGTATGATGGCAGAATAACTCAGAAATGATTGGACGCGTACAGGCATCAAGAACCCGGGGTGGTCATAATCAAGGAAGATCAGGAAGGTAAGGAAGGCTTCTTGGTGGTTTTAGACTTGCAATTCATGAGGCAGGTAAGATTTTAAGTTGTCTGTTGTCATTATGGTTGTTCCTCAGATCTTCAGGTGCTGGAAGACTGGTAGCGTTCTCATTTTTAGACCTAGAGACCAGAAAATGCTTCATTTGTGTCTGAAATACCCCTTTGAGGTAAGGGAAAGGGAAAGTTTGGAGCCAGCCAGACCTACATTCAAATGCAAAATTAAAATTGCATTACCCCAGTTCAAGGTCATTTTAGCCATCCAACAAGAGCTACTGGAGGCTGAGTTTAATGGGAGCAGGAAGAGAGGAGTGGCAGCTTTTAAGGTCTAGTTTAGAGATCACATCATCAGTAAGACTTGTTAACAGATTAATATTTATTGAAAATGAGGCAAACAAAGGAGTTGTAAAATCACCCAGATTTCTGAGTATAGCTTCTGAGAGGATGGTGGTATCACTTAGTAAAATGGGAAAAACACGGGAGCATCACAGGGCAGAACAGAGGTCTGCACAGTGTCAGCTCAGGTGGAGCCGCCATGGCTCCTGTTAGAGCAAGGACGTCATAGATGCTGGGTGCAAACCTTTCACTTAGCAGGTGGGTGCCCAGAAATGCTCATGGTGATGTAGCATGACTAGAGCCACACAGCCACTGCCAGTACCCTCGCTGGTCATGTCTGTTGGTTTCTACTCGTCAACGCATGCCGTGCTGATCAGCATCCTGTGGGCGTGCTTGGGCAAAGTTAAAGGTTTGAGTCATATGAATAAATGTTTATCTTTCAAATTTATTTCTTTTTGAGAAGCAAACGGCAGTAAAAATATTGGCCAGAGGATGCCTTTAAAAACTGTTCCGGGAAATTTCTAATATGCATCTTTCATGACTTATTTATCTCGTCTTTTCCTCCTTGCAAGAACTAGACATGAAACATTGAAAGAAATGTGGCCAAGTAAATATTATGAAGGAACGGGGGCAGAGGGGACAGGTAATTGTATATGAATTACCTTTTTCAAAAACTGTAGGATTGTTCTTGTAGTTC
The DNA here is from genome assembly GCF_018350155.1 of Leopardus geoffroyi. NCBI lineage: Eukaryota > Metazoa > Chordata > Mammalia > Carnivora > Felidae > Leopardus > Leopardus geoffroyi. Next base: position 198,294,144 of record NC_059327.1, read on the forward strand.
AAGTCTTAATAAACATCAAGCACCCGGAAAATACAATTCAGATGTGACTTCAAAGAGTTTACAGTATCGAGAAGCTACAGAGACTCTTATATTCAAAGCTACAGAGTGCCAAACGAGACATAAATAGACAAAATCAGAAGAGGGAGAAACCAGTCTCACTTAGCAATGATCCAAAGATTCAAGTACGAGATACTAAAGGTGGTTATGTACTGACAGGAAACCAACAGAAATCATTATATAATACGCATATGGATTGAGACTTAGGGCAAAAATATACATATATATGGCTCCACAGGATAATAAATTGCTGTATAAAGTACTTAAACTAGGATAGGTTTGGTACATGATAAATAAATAATAAAACCAGAAACATATTTAGGTCAACTACACAAATGTAATATAACTATACAAAACGTGTGGTACGCATACTTCCTTCTAAACACAATTTCGCAAATTCTAGCTTGGACGATACAGAGAGGTTTTGTGTGGGAGATGTGTCAAAGCTTTCTAACGTCATCACTATTGACATTTAGGGCTGGATAACTGCTATATGGAGTTGTTCTGTGCATTGTAGGATGTGTAGCAGCACCCCTGGCCCCTACTCAGCAAGAGACCAGAAGCCCCCTCCCCAGTTGCGACAACCAAATAAATCTTATCTTCAGACATTGTCAACTATCCATTAAGAAGCAAGAACTGTTGAGAATCACTGAGCTAAACCCACGAGACATGAAGGATTTGGGAGACTCCTAGAAGCTCCTAACCATAAGAGCTGGGGCACAATTCCTCACCTTTCCTGCTTTGATCACCTCATTTCTGAAACAGACAGGATGTGAGCAGGTGTGTCACGGGGCTACTGGGAGGAGGCAGGAAGGTGGCGAACGCGACGCAAAGAACCGGGTCTAGCACAAGGGAAGGACTTAATCAGTGCTGTTCTAGTTGCTAAGGATCATTCCCGTCTTGTCTATGTGTTCGAGCAGAATCTCAAGTGCAACCCACCCCTCAGATCATGGGACAACATTAGCATTTATTTAAAGGGTCAAAGCTTCTTTCTTTCTTTCCCTTCATCATTCATTTCCTCTCATGCTTCCTCTCTCATATGGAAGAAACTCAGAATGGGGTCTCTATCATCAAATATTTTTGTGCATGTGTATGCTTTTCATTTAAATAAATTCTATTAAGTAAGAAACTTCCTTCCTTCCTTCCTTCCTTCCTTCCTTCCTTCCTTCCCCTTTCCTTTCTCCTCCCTCTCTCCCTCCTTCCTTCTCCCTCTCTCCCTCCCTCTATCTCCTCCTCTCTGTCTCTTTCTTTCTTTCTTTCTTTCTTTCTTTCTTTCTTTCTTTCTTCTTTCTCTTTTCTTCCTAAGACTATGTTTTAATATTGATCCGTGGGTACTTCTATTTCAGTGGTTCCTGATCTCAAACATACATTGGGATCTTAGGAGATCTTGTTAAAACAGTTTGCTGGGGCCCACCCCAGAATTTCTGATTCACTAGAGCTGGGATGGGAACCATGAGTTTATGTTTCTAACAAATTCCCAAGTGATGCTTACCCTGCTGGTCCCAGTACCACAGCTGGAGATCCATTGCTCTGGTCCATGGCTTCTAGCTGCTGCCACAGTGTTGTACTCATTCATTCATCCAGTAGTGAAGGAGCTAGCTTCTCCATCTCCATTTCTCTGACCCCACCAACAGTGCTGTGGTCACCATCACTCTTATGCCTGTCCCTTCACACACAGGGTGTGACTTTCCTTAGCTCTCTACTAGGAATGGCCTCACTGGCTCATAGGATGCTTTATTTCAGTAAGTACTGCCTGATCACTCTCCAGAATGACTGAGCCCAGCTATGCTCCCGCTGTGTGTGCCTCTCTCGCTTTATCCCCACTTAACAGAGAAGAAGTATAAATCAGGAAGTGAACTAACCTGACTCTGTCTGCTCCCATCTTTAACACAGCTAGTGAGTGAGGAGTCCTGGTGCAAGCACGAGTCTCAGTCCACCCTGCTGGTTGCTTAAAAGGTAATCTTTCAGCGGCTTTGAGTTCTGGCACAGAATTTTCCACAACTCTCAAACCTCACCCTGAAGCGTGCGTATTTACACTCCCTGAACCTCATGCCAACTTTATGTTGGCAAAAAAGCCATCATTCTGTTGAGAATTTTTACCAGTTAAAGAGCAAAGTCACCTGGTCTTCATGACATGCTCCCCAAGAGTTTGATTGGATCTCCCAGCCTGATCAAATTCCAGTTTTTGCATGGCATGAGAATTAATCGCTGTGACATATTCCCCATCCCTGCTCATGCAGCCTCGGACCTTTGCCTTGACCTCCAGACAGGGTGCTGTGTCTAAGGAAAGAAATGCAGACCTGATGTGATATTCCATGGATACCTATGGCATGTTGGCCTGTCACTTGCATTGTGACCTTAAAAAAATTACCCTTTACTTATATATGTCCATTGGAGTTGATAAAGCATCTTCATGGCAATGGTCCCATTTGACCTTTATTGCCTCTGCTAGGCAATGCCAGGTGATGTCATATTCAAGTGGAGCATGAAGTTCCCAATAGGTGATTCTAGGTCATGTGGTTTGTAACAGATGGGGTTAAAATTCTGAGGTGGCCATGTCTTTTCCCCTCCATCGTACTCTGAAACATCTCTGGGCTTCAACTTTCTTCTTCATCAAATGAGTAGGAAGAAGAACCAGTTGGTTTTTAATCTCTAATAATTTTACAAGTGAAATCTTAATTACACCATACATAAGTTGAATTGTGTCTCCCCCAAATTCATATTCATAACCCCCCATATCTCAGAATATTTGGGAATGTGATCTTTGCAGGTGTAATTAGTTTGAATGCGGTCATAGGGGCCCACCCTACTCCAATATGACTGGTGTCCTCATAAACAGGGGAAATTTAGGCACAAACATACACAGAATGATATGGCAGAGATCAGGGAATGGCAGATAGCCAGCAAACCACCAGAAGCTAGAACAGAGGCCTTCTCCTATAGCCCTCAGAAGGAATCAACCATGCAAACTATGCGAGAATAAACCTCTGTTGTTCTAAGCTCCCCAGTTTAGGGTACTTTGTTATGTCAACTCTAGGAAACTGCTGGGGTGATGCACACCCCAGTACATTCACCACATCCCAACTCGTAGGCCCCTTCCTTTCAAATCTAGCTCCTACATGTTAGACAGAATGTCTCTTTAGCTCCATTGGGAGTAGTGGGGGAAATAAGGGTAGAGCTTTCTCTGTCTACATCTGGAACCCATCTGGGGGTAATCACTCCTCATCACTGAGGAGACGTACAGGTGTTTTTGCAGGTGCTGTCAAGCCAGAGACTAGAAAGAGGAGGGCACCATCTTCTTCCCATTCCAGAGACTGTCTTGCTCACCCATCTTTACTTTGAATTCACACTACACCAAATGGAGATTAAGACCCAACAAATGTTCCCTAAGGTGATGTAACCCCATGAATCCAGAAACTAGAGGTTGTGTGCCTACATAAGGCATTAGAATTATACAATCTTTTTTCAGCGCCTGGGTGGCTCAGTTGGTTGGGTGTCCAGCTCTCGATTTTGGCTCAGGTCATGATCTCACGGTTCATGGGATTAAGCCCTGTGTCAGGTTCCATGCTGAGCATGGATCCTGCTTGGGATTCTCCCTCTCCCTCACTCTCTCTGCCCCTCCCCTCTTTCTCTCTCAAAAGAAATACATAATTTAAAAAAAAGAATTAATCTTTTCAAAAAACATCTCACCTCATGGGTCACAGTTAGTCAGCCCTGGCTTAAGCAAAAAGTATCTTTAGCGAAAGGACCCATTTGCCAGCCCAATGTGCTACCAGAATCTGGAGAATTATGCCCTTTGTCTGGGTTGTTTGGCCCTTCCATTTCACAAGGGAAATGGGCTGTGAGCTCAATGACAGTGGATAAGGGACACACCCATTTGTTCTCTGTCACCCCCTGGATGTCCTTCAGATTCGACCCATGGGCTTCTCCCTTTCTTCACCTCTTTCTCCACAGGTGTACTGTCTCCACCATCTCCCTAGAACCCAGCAACCCTCTTCTCCAAAAGAATACACACTGTTTGCCTGCCAGCACCCTCTAGGGTCTTAGAATTTTTTCAGTCCCAGACAATTGTATTTGAGTGGATTTTCTCATCGCCCATTGCTAAGCCCCTCCTGAGGGAAAGCATAGGTTTGGGCGTGAAGTCTGCTGAGTCACCAAGAAAAGGGAAGGCTCTTCTTTCACACTTGGAAAAGAAATCATGGGGTAACATAAGCCCTGGGCTGTATCTGCTCCTGCCGTGGGAGGTCTTCAAGCAAACTCGTCTCTACATCATTGGGGCTCTTTCTTTCCCAAAGCCCCATCTGATTAATTCTTTTATTGACCCAATATTGAGCCCCTACACCTACTGCGTACCAGCCACTGTTCTAAGCACTTAGCACGTGACAGTGAACAAAACAGTAAGGTTCTCTGTTCTAGTAATGTTGGTGCCCCAATGGGGGTGGGGACAGAAGATAAACGACAAATAGAATAATCAAGTGAGGCATGTATTCCAGGAGGTTATTTGAACCATAAGAACAGGGAAAAGTAGAGAAAGAAGAAGAGGAATGAAAAGTGTGTGTTGTAGAATTAAATAGGATGGTTCTCTCCAAGAGGGTGACATTTGAACAAAGACTTGAAGGATGAGGTGAGGGAGTTATCCATGCAGATATCTGGCAGAAGAGCATTCTGGGAAGATAGAATAGCAGGTGCCAAGGTCAAAGATAGGACCATGCCTGGCATGTTTGGGGAGCAACGAGGAGCCCAGTATGACCAGAGTGAAATGAAGGCAAGGGAGAGACATCTATGTGACCTACACGAGGAATTCATATACACAATACATAAACCTTCATATACTGCCCTTTTCTAATAAGAGGCAATTTTGTTGAAAGCATCCCTCAACCCCTTGTATCTCTGATCTGAAATGTCTCACAAAATACCCTACACTGAAATTCCTGGGCAAACTCATGTCCCCTTCCTCACACAAAAATAACCAAAGCCACACTGCGTTCCCTGCTCTCTCTCTCTCTCCCTGGCCCCTGGAGTATTCTCAGGCACTTCAGAGAGCACTAGAATTTCCATGAACATAGATTAATGTGATATAACTGGAAGAGGCACAAGAAGTCCTACCATTTAATGATTTCCTAACCAGCTGTTTCAGCAAATATTTATCTACTGTGGACCAGTAAGTAATATGTTGAATGGCAGACCTGATTATTATTAGCAATATTATTATTACTGTACAAGAGTCCAAAATCTGGGAATCCTAAAATGAACAAGAAATAGCCCCTTGCTTGAGTTTAAAAAAAAAAAAAAGTGGACAGAAATGCAAAAAAAAAAAAAAATTCCCATAATTTTTTATAAGACAATAAGTACTAGCATCCGTGTGATATTCCTCTTATTCCTCATCTCTGTTCTGAGACATAATCCTATTTGCATCCATCAAGTCATAATGAAAAAGAAACTCTGAGAGGTTAACAAGCTTCCCTGAGTTAAAACAATAAGTGTGTGGAAAAGGTAGAATTCTTCCTCTATCCGATTCCTGAGCCTCCTAATACACTTTGCTGGCATATGATTAGAACCTGAACAACACATATACCCAAGAGCTGCAGAAAAAGAGAGAAGCAGCCATCCACTATCCCTCTGTGGAATAACATAAAAGTCACCACAAGCTACAGAACAGTGGTGCTTTAGGTTTACGAGTGGAGAAAGGGCATTTCTGTGAAGGAAACGCACACAGAGGACATGCGAAGCGTAAGGAGTCTAGCTGAGGCACCAGGAGATGGGGTGGGAAAGGGGGCCTGGGGCCATGTTGCGAAAGCCTAGGGATCCCCATTTAGAAGCTTGCATTTCATACCTGGTGTCATCAAATTCCATCCTGCTGAGTGTACAATTTCATTCCACCCTTTACAAAATTGGTGAATTCCTCTCCTTTTCCATTCTATATCTCCCTATTATTTCCCCGATTGTCAGAAAGCTGATAATTTGGCACCCAGCTCTGAAAACAGACTTCCTTTATGTAGTCAATGAGCAGTTATAAAATTCCTGATATATATATATTCATATTTTTGTGCCAAACAACCTGGGGAGCCTTGGGGATAGAATAGGCACTTATCAACATTGGATGGTTGATTGGTTTGTGGTCTGGTTGGTTGATTGGGTCGGTAGTGTACTTGGTTGATGGAATATATAAATGAATTACTATAAGCTCTCTAAATTCAGAGCCTTCCTTTTCCCTAGTGCTTAATACCATACCTCATATACAGTTGGTCTCACTAATTACTGTTTGAATGAAAGAGATGATGAACAAGTGAATGGATATGTTTATATATGAATGAATGCATGAGCATATATATGAGTGGACAAATCAACTGCATGAACAAAATGGGTGAATGAACAAATGTGTCAATGTTCCACCTGCTCTGTCTTTCCCTACAGGGAGTAGAGACTTTTACCTGCACACACCACATTCTCTCTATAACTTCTCAGCTCCAAGACACAATCCAGAAGCAGCACCGATTGCTGGGAAGAGGGCTATGTTACTGTGTTTTCATGATTTTGTAATTAAGCTTTTAAAATTTGAGATTATTGTAGAATCTCATGTAGTTATAAAAAAATAGAACAAAAAACTCTAGTGTGTCCATTACTCATTTTCCCCCCAGCGGTAATATCTTGCAAAAATATAGTAAATTATCACAATCGGGATATGGACATTGAAAGAGACAAGATACAGAACATTTCCATCACGGCCAGGATCCCTCATGATGCCCTTTATAGCCACACCCCCTTCCCTCTGCCTTTCCTTCCCTATATCTACACTCTTCCTTCCTCCCCTCCTAATCCCTGATAACTATTTATCTGTTTTCCATTCATAAATTTTTTTTTGTTTCAGGAATCTTAAATAAATGGAATTGACTTGTTTCACCCAACGTAATTCTCTGAAGATTCATCCAAGTTGTTGTGCCTATCAATAATGTATTCCTTCTATTGCTGCATAGTATTTGATCTTAAGGACGTACCACAGATTATTTAATCATTCGTCCACTGAAGGACGTACACATTCTTTCCAGTTTTTTATTAATACTATCAAGAATAATAACCTGTATTTGTGTACACATTTTTGTGGGAGTGTAACTTTTCACTTCTCCGGGATAAATGACTGGGAGGCGGGGGGCAGCTGTTAGACATTAGTGTTTTAAGAAATGGTGAAACTGTCTTCCAGAGAACCTATACCCTTGTGCAAGAGTGACGCAGAGAGGGTGTGGAGAAACCAGATCACTCACACATTGCCGGTGGAAATGTAAAGTGGCCCAGGCTCTCCACGCAGTCACTTTGTTGTATTTCAGCCATTCTGATAGGTTATGTATGGAAATCTCATTGAGGTTTTAATTTGCATTTTTTCTAATAGCTAATGATGTGGAACATCTTTTCATGGGCTTATTTGCCATCTGTGTATCCTCTTCTGTGAAATGCCTCTTCGTGTCTTTAGCCCATTTTCTAATTGAATCTTTTCCTATTGAGTTTTGAGAGCTGTTTAAATAGCCTCCATATTAGTTCTTTGTCAGATATGTGGTTAGCAAATGTTTCCTCCCAGTCTATAGTTTGTCTTTTATCCTCTTAACAGCCTATTTCAGAGAAAAAGGTTTTCATTTTGATGAAGTCCGACTCATCCATTTTCCTTCTTAGGAATTACGCTTTAGGTATCAAATCTAAGAGTGCTTTGCCTAACCCTTGATTCAGATTTTGCCCTATTTTTTTCCTAAAAACTTTATAGTTTTACATTTAAGTTCATGACCCATTTTGAGTTAACATTTACATAAAGGGTGAGACTTAAGTCGAGGTTTATTTTTCTTTTTTTGCCTTTGGATGTCCAATTACACCATTACCATTTTCTGGATACACTATCTTTCTGCCATTGATTCACTTTTGCATCTTGTTGGGATGAGCACTGGGTGTTGTATGAAAACCAATCTGACAATAAATTTCATATTTAAAATGAAATTCAGTTGGGTGTATTTGTGTGGATCTATTTCTGGATTCTCGGTTCTACTCCTTTGATCTAATGCCTATCTTTCTCCCAATCCACACAGTCTTAATTTTGGAAGCCATACAGGTCTTGCAACTGGGTAAGCTGATTCCTATATTTCTTCTTCAAAATTGTTTTGGCTATTCTAGTTCCTTTGCCTTTCCATATAAATTTGGGACAATCTTATCTATAGGTACCAAGAAAAATTATTGTTGGGATCTTGATAGTAATTGGGTTCAGCAAGTTCCCAGCAAAAAACACAAGCATAAAAAATTAATTATACTCCATACACTAGCAATAACATGTAGACACTGAAATTACAATACCAATTATAATCATTAGAAACAATAAAAGCATGCTGAGGTATAAATCTAAGAAAACGTGTACAGGATTTGTATGCTGAAAGCCACAAAATATTAATGAAAAAAAATCAAAAGTGACCCAAATAAATGTAGAGACACACTTTGTTCATGGATTGGAAGATTCAATACAGTGAAGACCTCCATCTCTTCAATTTCCTTAATACTTACAGGGCAATTCATATGATCTATTTCATATTGAGGCAATAGGGGGATTTTGCATTTTTTGAAGAATTAGTCTGTTTTATATAGGTTGTCAAATCTATGTGTGTAGAGTTGTCCACAGTATTCTCTTATTACCCTTTTGATATCTTCAGGGTCGCTAGTAATATCCCCTTTCTTTCCTGATAGTAGTAATTTCTGTCTTCTCTTTCTTTCTTTGTCAATATTTCAAAAAGTTTGTAAGTTTTTTTGATCTTTTAAAAGAAACAGTCCTGTATTTCATTGATTTTCTCTAATGTTTTTCTGTCTTCAATTTCATTGATTCCTGTTTTTATCTTCATTATTTCCTTCTTTCTGCTTCCTCTGGGTTTATTTTGTTCTTTTGTTTTTTTTTTCCTAGTGTCTTAAGGTAGGAACTAGATTGTTTATTTGAGATTGTATTTTCTCATATATGTACTTAGAGCTATAAATTTCCATCTGAGCATTGTTCTAGCTACATTCCACAAAATTTTGTATATTGCACTGTCATTTTCTTTCAACTCAATGCATTTTGCTAATTTCCCTTAAGACATCCTCTCTGACTCATGAATGATTTAGAAGCATGTTGTTCAGTTTTCAAGTGTTGGGAGATTTTTCTGTTGCCTTTATTAGTGATTTCCAGTTGGTTGCACTGGGTCAGAGAACACGTGATATAAGATTTGAAGTCTTGAATTTGTTGAGGTTTATTTTATGGCCCAAAATGTAACCTATCTTGATATATGTTTTATGAGTCCTTTAAAAAAAATTTGCATTGTGCTACCATTGGGTGCAGTGTTCTATAAATGTTGATTACAGCCTCTTAAGTGATGCTGTTGTCAAGTTCTTCTATATCCTTGTTGATTTTTTATTTGTATTTTCTATTAATTTTTGAGAGAGGGGTGCTGATGTTTTCAACTACATCTGTGGATTTGCCTATTTCTCCTTTCAGTCTTATCAATTTCTGGTTTCCATATTTTGCAGCTGTTTTTTGGTGCATATACATTTAGGATTACTATGTCTTCTTTCTTGGTGGGTTGGTCCTTCTATCATGTATGTTCTTTTTGTTGGCTTTTTTTTTCTGAAGTCTTCTTTATCTGACATTAATATGCTCACTCCTGGGGCGCCTGGGTGGCTCAGTCGGTTAAGCGGCCCACTTCGGCTCAGGTCATGATCTTGCAGTCCGTGAGTTCGAGCCCTGTGTCAGGCTCTGTGCTGACAGCTCAGAGCCTGGAGCCTGTTTCAGATTCTGTGTCTCCCTCTCTCTGACCCTCCCCCGTTCATGCTCTGCCTCTCTCTGTCTCAAAAATAAATAAAAACATTAAAAAAAAATATGCTCACTCCTACTTTCTTTTGATTAATATTTGCAAATTAATTAAAATTAGATTAATACCTTTTTCCATGCCCTCACTTTCAACCTGCCTGTGCTATTTTATTGGAAGTGAGTTTCTCATAGACAGCATGTAGTTGTGCCATACTCATGTTTATCCAATCTGTCAATATATGTCCAGATTAAATGTGAATCTGACCATTTACATTTAGTGTAATTACTTATGTTAGGGTTTAAAACTGACATTTAGTTTTTGGTTTCTGTTTGTTCCTGCTATTTGCATTTATGACTTCTTTTACCTACCTTCCTGTGGACATTTTTTTATTACATTTTGATTTATCTACAGTGTATTTGAATATAATCTTTTGAGTGGCTTTTTTGGTGGTTGCTCTAGGTACTAACATTATATCTCAAAACTGATCATGTTCTACTGGTGGTACCACTTCAAGCAAAATGTAGAAGCCCTACCTCCCATCACATCCCTCAACCCCTTCTCATTTATAATCTCACTTAAATTTCTCCTCTGCATACATTTATAGCAACACAGTGTTACAGTTTTCACTTCAACCCTCAAATAATCTGGAAGTCTCAAGAGGAAGAGGAAGTCTATTTTGTGTGTCCATATGTCAGTGTACTGTGTTTGTCCTCCCTGGTGTTCCAAGGCTCTTTTCTTTATCATTTCCTTTCTGTTTAGAGAACTTGTTGAGCCATTTGTTAGCATAAGTATGCTAGTGACAAATTCTCTCCATTTTTCCTCAGCTAAGTATGTCTTAATTTCCCCTGCATTCCCAAAAGGTATGTTTACTATATATAGTATTCTGGCTGTATAGTTCTTTTTAATTTTTTTCAACATTTGAAAATGTTGTGCCATTTCCTTCTGGTCTCCATGATTTCTGATGATAAATCCACTCCCATTCAAATACCACCCCCCCCCCAAGAGGTCAAATACTATTTCTCTCTTGCTACTTCTAAGATATTTTGTCTTTAATTTTTAGAAATTTGACTATGATGTGTCTTGGTGTGGATTTCTTTGGACTTACCTTGTTTGGGTTCACTCAGCTTCTGGAACATGTAGGTTTATGTCTTCACAAAATTGGGAATTTGTGAGTAAGTATTCCTTTAGGTATTTTTTCAACTCTGCCCTCTTTCTCCTCTTCTTGTGGGAACACTCATGACAGCAGTATTAGACTTTTTGTTATAGTCCCACAGGCCTCTGTGGCTCCCTTTGTTTGCTTGTTCCAGCCCATTTTCTTCGTGCTGTTCAAATTGGATCATTTCTATTGTTGTCCTTCCAGTTCATTGATTCTTTCCTCCTCCCCTTTCCATCCTGCTTTTGAGCTCACCCATTCAGGTTCTCATTACAGCAATTGTATTTTCACTTCTAAAATTTCTATTTGGTTCTTCTTTATACCCTCTATTTCTCTGCTGAGAATTTGCATTTCTTTGCTAAGATTCTTATTTTTCATTTGTGTCAAGCATGTTCTTCATTGCCCACTGAAGCCTTTTTGTGATAACACTTTAAAATCCTTGTCAGATAACTCTGGTATCTCTGGCATCTCTGGCATCTCACTATTGGATCTATAGATTGCCTTTTTCTCATCAATCAGAACTTTCTGGTTCTTGGTATGATGAGTGATTTTAAATTCAAACTTTACAACCTGGGTATTATGTTACAGGACTCTGGATCTTATTTAAACCTTGTGTTTTCACTGGCATCCTCTGACACTACTCTGAAAAGGGAAAGGGAGGTGCTGCCTCAGTAGTCCCAGAAATAGTTTGAGCGTGGAAGTCCAGATTCCCCACAGTACCCATTGGAAGGTGCACCTTGTTACTGCTAAGTGGAGGTTGGAGTTCTCCTCCTGACTGGGCCTCACTCATACCCCCTTGTTTGGGGGTTGGGAGGTAGGAGAGCCTCATTACAACTCCCACAAGGCATCCTTTGGCACACTCAATGTGTGGAAGTGTGATGACCACCTCATTACTGCCCAGTGACATTAGAAATCAAGTAACTCTACATGGTCTTTATAGACACTATGATGGGGAAGGGGCTCATTACTGCCTGTCAGGAATGAAAGTTCCAGCTCCTTCCTCAGCCCCCTCTGACATTACTCCAGCAGGAGGTTGGGACCCCCTCCTTACAATCTGGGAGGATGAAAGTCTAGCTCCTCATTCAGTCTTTCTGGCTTGGGTGGGTCACAGGTTGTGTGTGTGTGTGTGTGTGTGTGTGTGTGTGTGTGTGTGTGGTTTTTGGCTCTAATAAAGTGGTTATTTTCTAGATGTTTTCTGTCTTACTAGGCTGCCCCTTTCCTGTTCCTCTGGGTAGTGAGGTTAGGCATTTGTTGAGGCTATTCTTGTCTGTGCCTGTTAGCATTTCTGAGTCGTTGGCTTCTTCAGCTTCAAGTCTGGGACATGAAGCAAAAAGAAAAGTCAGGACTCATCATCTTGTTCCTTTTGGTGGTCTAGAGGTCCTCAGCCAGTCTATCATCTCCTCACATTTCAGTTTCCCTATGCTTTTGTTAACATAACATCTCAAGTGCTTAGCTACACTTGGCAGAAGAACAGGTCGAAGTGCATTTCCACCAGCTTCCCAGAAGGAGGAGTCTCAAGACATTTTCCAAGGTTCCTATAGAAATATTAAATTGCTCACACATTTGGCCTCAACTGAGACATTTATGTGTTTCTAAACCCATTTACTTGATTTTGCCAGAATTTCAAATCTCAGAGCAAACAAAAAGTCAGCAGGAGGGGAGGGGACAAAGTCATGGAAGTTTTCCTGAGCCAGGAGAGTGTTAATGTTGCCGCTGATAAAAAAAAGAAACCACTTGAGAATTAATTCAGATAGAAACTGCTTATTTTTTGATTTAATATTGCTGAAACCTCGATTCTGTGGCATTCACTCAGAAATCCCAATTTTAAAAATAATCTTGCATGCTCAACTTTTGGTTAGATATCATTAAAAAACTTCCCTACCTTTTCAAACAGTAGAGACTCAGGAAAAGGAATTCACTTCTTGATGACTCAGATCCTAATTCTAAGCTGCTAGGGCAGTTTTGCTTTCTCTCTGCCAGGCAACTGCAAGCTCTCAGTACTCTTTTCCACAGATGCCGTTCCTACATCCCTAACCCGTGCTCATAATGTTCTGGGGAATTGGAAATGAGACGACCATACCTGGCAGAATTGCGGGCAGATCAAGAGACAAATGCTTGAGCTGAGGACACAGGGTCTCTCCTACCATGCGACAGGCAGGGAATTTGACTCATAGTGGGTTTGACAATAATTTTAGTGTCACTAAATAATTTAAACTTGATGCAATATTCTTAGTTATACTCTGGGTGGCTGAGATTGCCAAACAAGCAGAAGTGGAAGGAGGAGGAGGAAGAGGAGAAAAAAAAGAAAGTGAAATTAAGTGTTATTTTTACAATAGTGGGTATACTGCTATCCTGTTGGAAATATATTTGTACATGCTTGGTATGAACTGGATGATATACAAGATCCATTATGGATGCTATTATTTTGAATATGTCCTACTTTGTGGAGTCAAGGTAAAGAACATTATCCACATTTTTAACCTGAGAAAGCCAGGTTGAGGAAGCTAAGTGAATTGCCTGAGGTCACACCCTTTGCAAACAAAGTAGCCAAATTAAACCCAGTTCTGCATTTATCTTTCCCAAGATGATGGTGCGGGGTGGGGACCACAAAATCTAGTTAAGCTCACAGACAATATATCCCATGCTCCATGTAATATGGCTCTCTACAAGAGTGCTTTTCAAACTAATGGGTGTAGGGATTCTAGTGCAGTGGGTTTCAGACAGGTGCTTGTGGTGTATATTTGTGCCAAGGTCCTGGATTTTTCTGCTGCTGATGGTGCACCATCTACATTTAAATAGCAAGGATTTAAAAGATCCACTTTGATAACATGTAAAGGGCAGGAATATGGGTTTGATCTTTAATTGAAGGTATTTCAGGCAATTCATTGTTTTAGGGTGTTTTTTTTTTTTTTGCCTTTAAAAAATGCAACACAGTCATAAAAATTACATGGCTGCTTCATTACGGATACTGAAACTGAATAGGAATGTTGATATAAGGCAGAGAAAAAATCTTAGGGCATATAAATGAATTAAAAGGAAAATGTTTGAACATTAAAAAGAAAACTAGTCCCTTACCTATTACCAGTAGTTTTCAATATTCTTTAGCTGCATTGAGCATAATTACTAAATCAAAAGTCAGAATACATGATTTGATGACTTGACAAAAGATTAAAAAATGAAATTTTGGTAATTTGGGTGACTTTTCAATTGAGATCTGGAATATTTTACTGTTAAAGACATGGAATAAATATGAAAATAAGCCACACACACACACACACACACACACACCTCACTACAAATGTGTTATCTATAATATTTTAGATTAAAAGAGATCTAAGGGCCTAAGGATGTTTATATACCAACTGCTATCCTGATATTTGAATCTGCAATTTGTGTAAGTCAAAACAATAACCCTCTGTATATGGATATGAAAAAATATATTTAGCCCTTTGAACAAAGTATATCTAAGTACATTCTGGATGATTCTATTTTCCATGGCCCTGCCTCCAATTTCTCTTAAGTAACACAAAACATTCCAGTCTAACTTAAGTCTCAAGTACAATCTTGCTTTACTATTTAAAAAGTGTATTTCCAATTGAGAAAACAAAATTTCAACTTTGATTTAGAGTCTCAGCTCCTCCCCCGCCCCCGGTGGGGAGGCTGCAGTCAAGGAAGGGGCTCTGGGTGGCCTTTGCTCTTTCCCCTCCTTAGCATTTTCTCCTATCACTTCCCTCAGTGTCTGCCTGTCTAGGTTTAAAGCATGTGGAAAAAGAAGAAAAATAGAGGATGACAGGGAAGTTCTTGTTTGCCCGATAATGGTGTGAGCTCATAGTCTAGGTTTAGCCCATGAGGTATCCAAAAGAGGGTCAGTCTCAGAGACACCACTTACCCTTGTGACTGTTGTTGGCCGTCTCTCCCTATAGTTCTCTGATGTCGATGATGCCCTCATTTTCCTCTGGCTTTTCATCTACCTTCTGTACCTTCTTTTTGCAGAAGGCATTCGTCCCTCTGAACGCCATCTTGGTCATGAGCTAAAATGGCTCCACACCAACTATCTCTTACTCATGACACACCTTTGTCCAGGAAAATACTCATTGAACCATCTTTTTCACAGAGATATTCTTGAGGCTGGTTTCCGTAATGTAGTGGTTATCACGTTCTCCTGACACAGAGGTATTCTTGGAGTACAGGATATCTAGCACAGCCAACTCCCCTTTCCAGCACCTCCCCTTGCCCCCATTTCATCCATGTCCAGCTCATCAGCTTGTCTCTTACACTTCAGATTTGTCAAAGTGGACTAAAATTCCAGAATATTCTGACCTCTACAGGGGACTTACCCAAAATTCTCTGAGCGGTCCTGCCAAAGACCACCCTCCACCAGATGTGAGGTGACGAGCACCTGCCTCCTCCCTTTCCTCTTTGTGAGGTGTAAGGGTCTCACAGCTCAGCAATGTATTTTCCAAAATTACATATTCAAAATTTTTTTCTCACTCTCCGCTGCTACCCTTTTGATACCCTTATGTGGCATGACATCCAACTAGCTTTTGATCATCTACTTTGAACTTTCTGCATAGGATCTAGTACCTCCTTTGAAACGCAATATCCATTGTCTCCTGGTGCCTCGGCCAACATTCTGTTAAATATGCTAATGGACCTCCAGAATCCCCAAGAGTGTTTCTGAAACTTCTTCCAGCTTCAAATCTTTTCGTGGGGCAGATCACAGAACTGGTTTGGAGCACTTTGTGTAAATACTTCAGTAGGACGCTGGCATTGGAAAGGACTTTAGAAATATCTCACTTCAATTCCTTCCTTTAGTAACGATTATCTAGGGCTCAGAATATGTACTGATGAAGTGAAGTCACCCAGGTTCTGAGCAGGAGAGCTGGAACGAGGCCAGCTGCCCGACTGGCAGACTCCTCCATTGTGCAAGGGCCAGGAAAGGGACAGAGGTTTCAATGTTTGAAATTTTTTTAAATTGAAGGAGAATAAAAATAGCGTACCTTTTTAAAGTGGAATTAAACCAGCCTTTCAAAACAAAAAAGAGTTGGTGAGAAAAATATGAGCAGTATGTGTTTCTAAGACTCTCTGTTGCAGGATCTCTGAGACAAAATCTTGTTTAATTCATTAAAAAAATCTTCTTTTCTGGATTAATATATACTTTTTACGTTTCAAAGTTACCTGGCAGCCATTCTTTGGGAGAGATGTGACTCAGCAGTGTTAGCCTAGAAGATATTCTGTAAGATTAAGGACCAGAGTCAGAGAGCAATTTTTCCCCCTAAGAAAAACCAGTGGTTCTTGTGTTTGTGTTAGAAATCAGGTCCAGCACTGCATTTAAGAAGCTCAGTGCTCTCACTGCCCCTAAAGCCCACAACATCAGATCCACGAAGCAGTTAAGAGCGAGGATGCTTTAGGGTTTCAGACATAGGTTTGACCACCACTAGCTCATGGCTTTAGAGAGAGGAAAGTATGTTGCCCACAAATTCAGAATCTATTGCATTGGTCTTATAGAATTTCCTCTTTACTAAGGGGCTAAGATCTTTACATCTTGAGCTGGAAACCACCCATGAGGCCAAGCCAGACCCTTGGGCTATAAATACCACTCACCCTATACTAATGGTCAGAGACTTCAAGCCCAGAAGGAAACATCAGATGTCACATTCAAAGCAAATTGTCTCTCCTACCCAACTGTTCTATGATGCCCGCTCATCAACTCATTCACTGAGCTTTTATCCAGCAGGGAATATGTGAAAAGGACCATATAAAAGTTAATAAGACAGTCCAGGAGCTTGAAGAGATGACAAGTGTAAAGAGGGGCACCTACCCTAAGTGTCAGGGAGGCCCCGGATGGTTCAAGACCAAGACGAGCACCTTGACTACCTTGACTTTGGGGTTGAACACATCACAGCTCTGTTTCCAGGATGCAGTGACTTCACTTCCTCACTCAAGATCCTTTATCTCCAAAGCCACAGTGTCTTCGGCCATAAAATGGGGATGGGGCAGTGCCTGCCTCAAGGAGGTATTGGAAGGATGAACAATTGAGTTAATGCCTTCAAACCAGCTAGAACGGTGCTTGTCACACAATCAGTGCCCAACACGCATTATCTATTGTCATTGGAAGGACTAAGCTAGGGTGCATGTGCCAAATAAACACACAGGAAAATCTGGTGTTCTTTCACCTCTTGATGAGTATTTCTGTGGCTCACCATTTCCCCCTCTCCATTGTCATTCTGACCAGCTTCACTTTCATTCTCTTCCCGGGAAGCTGGACAGCCACCCAAGCATGAGCCAGTCTCTTATACCTGTCCATCCTGATCACTCATTGCCCTCAGACTGAGGAGCACAGAAAACCACCCATTTTTAAGGGTTCATGCCTCTGCTCAGAAATCCAAGGGGCAGCTACTACCCAGACCCTCAATCTCTGCACTTTCCTGACTTACAATCCTCAGAGAGAGGGAGACCTGGAGTTGCTCTCTTTTGCTTATTACCTTTCAGAAATCCTCCAGTCTAGATAATACACCAAATGGTCATCATATCAGTTTTCAGTAATACTACCTAACAAACTCCAAACCCAAGGGCTTAATAAACATTTGGTGAGCTTGTGAGTTGGAGGGTTGGCTGGGCAGTTCTGGCCTGGTCCAGGATGCACTGATATGACCCGGGTTCATGCCTGAATCAGTGACATCAGCAGGAAAGTATGATGATGACTTGTTGACATCGAATGGCCCTCACAAGTCTGCAGTGTCAGCTGGAGGGGGGGCACAGCTACCAAGCCATGTGTCTCCCATCTTCCACAATATAGGATGGTACTATTTACTTGAGTGCTTACAGCCTGAATGTCTATGTCCCTCCACCCCAATTCATATGCTGAAGCCCAAATCCCCCAGTGTGATGTTATTAGGAGGTGGGACTCCATGATTGAGACTAGTGTCCTTCTAAGAGGAGGAAGAGACACCAGACCCCTCTACCTTTGCCATGTCATGTGTCATCTGCAAGCCAGGAAGAGGGCCCTGACCAAGAACCACATTAGTCAGCACCTTTATCTCAGACTCCCCATCTCCAGAACTGTGAGAAATAAATGCCTGTTGTTTAACATCCTCCTGCCACCCTGCCTGCCCGCCCTTGGTATTTTTGGTTACAGCAACCTAAGCTGACTGAGCCCGTCGGCTACTTGACAGCATTCAGAGAGAGTTGAGGAATGTCTGCAAGTTTTCTTGAGACCTAGGCTTGAAACTGGCACAATGTCACTTCCAGTACGTTCTACTGGCAGAGTGAGTCTTGACGCAGCCCAGATTTGGGCGGCAAGGAAATAGATTTTGCTACTTGATGGGAAATTATGTTGCAAGGGACCTGCTAAAGAAAAGGGGATGAGAATTATGGCCTCTTTTGCTATCAGTTTACCCATGTCATCAAACTCAGAAGTAGGAGTTTTAGAGTCAGAAAGATTCCAGTGTGAAATTAGCTGTGAGGTCTTGGGAAAATGACTGAATCTCCTGAAGACTCCCATTTCGTCACCTATAAGGTAGGAATAGTAATCAGGCCAACTTCACATGACAGTTGTAATAGTTAAACAAGAAAAGAACCATGAGTGTGGTGTCTAGACATATTTATCTATTAGGTATTATAGTGGTACTCAATAAACATCAGCTACATAGATACTTTATGTAAACTATCTTCCAGTGAACAAAATCTTTGAGTCTCCCAAGTATTATCTATTTTACAAATGGGGATACAAAGTGATTATAAGACTTCAACTCAAAACTCCTGATTCCTATATGGTACCATATCACTATCCATGATTAATGGAATCTTATCAATATGAAGCTTACTTACTAAAACTGTTAATTGAACATCTTTGCTTAAGCAGAGTAGTTGAATGCTATTTTCTGTGTCAACAGACGTGTTAAGCCAGGATTTTCAATAGACCTGTTTGTTGCATAGAAAACTCTGGAAAGACAGCTTTATGACATAATCACAGAAGTGGTCTCCATGGCATTTTGGCAGTCCCAAGTAGAAGCTTGGTCTCTCTTCCTTTAAACTGTGACACTGTAACTTCTTTCTGTGACACTTTAAAGTCTAGGGATAAAGGTTCTTGACTCTCTTTCAAAAAACTGAAAATTTCCTTCAATGTCTTGCAAAGACAATGTTCTATCTTATCTCCTGTCGGCCATCCTATATGTGGCCACCAGAGTGATCATCTTAAAATGACTATCTGACAAGTCATGACCAACCTTCCTTGAGCTCTTAATGGCCTATAGGATAAAAGACAAGCAGAACCCTTCACGATCTGGCCTCTGCCCACCTCCTCTGCTCAACAACACCTCCTCTGCCTGCCATGCACTTACTGTATATTGGTGCTCTGTGTATATTTTCTATACACGTTGGTTAAAAGCATGGCTGGCTCTGCAATTCTGGTTCTTCTACTGAATCGCATGTAACCTTGGACACGTTACTTATTTTTCTCTGGTCCCTTATCTATAGAACAGGGAAAATTGTGGTGTATAAAACAAAAATTTGAGGGGGCGCCTGGGTGGCTCAGTTGGTTAAGCGTCTGACTTCGGCTCAGGTCATGATCTCGCGGTCCATGGGTTCGAGCCCCGCGTCAGGCTCTGTGCTGACAGCTCAGAGCCCGGAGCCTATTTCAGATTCTGTGTCTCCCTCCCTCTCTGACCCTCCCCTGTTCATGCTCTCTGGCTCAAAAATAAATAAATGTGAAAAAAAATAAAAATAAAAAAATAAAACAAAAATTTGAGAAGCTTCAAGAATTAATCGGTATAAACCACTTAGACTAGTGTCTGTAAATAACAAATATTAGGTTAGCTATTCTTACTATTATCCAACATAATCATAATGAAATGAGGCAGAATCATATTTCTACTTCCAGATGTGAAATTCTGGTGCACAGAAAGATTAAATGGCAGCAATAAATGACACAGATGGTATTTGGGCCCAGGCCTCTCTGACCTCAGCACTGGATGCTGTCCACTGTGCCAAGCTCCCTCCTGCCACCCCTCCTGTCTGAGGGAGCCACCTACTCTTCTCTGATGGTACCAAGGCATCTCTCTTCTCTGTTCCACTTGCCTGGAAACCTTGCATCCCATCTTGGTCCTCCCATGTTCAAGTCAAGTATCATTTCCTCCCTGGGAAACTGCTAACCCTCTCCACACGGGCTCAGGCAACTTCCTCGGGTCTAAACACACCCTGCACTTTCCTCCATGGGGACACATACTGCCCTGTGCTGCCATTACTTCCTTACCAATTTTCTATAAGATGCTTGAGGATAAAAACCAGGTCTAATTTATTCCCTTATTTCCTGAATGAATGGGTGAACCTTAGCTGTGTCCCAAGGAAGACACTAGAAATGATAGCTCAGAGACTTCTGTAGGTAAAGGAGATGTATGGTGCCTTGGTCTGATCAATGGCCAAAGGGGTAATGTAGGCTTCACTTGTTTATCTGTATGAAGGTAATAACAACACCCCTCCTGTATAATTTAATGACTTGGAGGAGGGATCAAATGAAGAAAATGAACAGGACAGCCCATGACGTCCATAGGAGATGTACACAAATGCCATGTACTCTTTTCTCCACCTCCAGTCCTCATAGCTGATCCCAGACTCTGAATATTTTCAGATGCTTCATAAAGGATTGAAATGGAGTCTGCCCCTTGCCTACCAAAGCCATAGTGTTTATGTTGGCATCCTGCTTATAAACCAGGGAGTCCTGGCATGTTGCCCTTGACTGGGAACTTCAGTGTGGAATCAGCTCAACACAGAAACAAATCCTGGGATGGTCTCTAAGTTTCCCCCAAGTAGGCCCCTTTAGCCTTGGATTTACAGTAATAGAAGCACAGCCCTCGGGAGGGCACTGGAGGTCCAGGAGTTCAGACTGTGCGTGACTTTGCTTTCTTTCTTTCTTTTTTTCCTTCTTTCTTTCTTTCTTTTTAATGTTTATTTATTTTTGAGAGAGCACAAGTGGGGCAGGGGCAGAGAGATGGGGAAAGAGGATCCAAAAGGGCCTGTGCACTGACAGCATCGACAGCAACTAGCCCAATGTAGGGCATGAACTAACCAACCACAAGATCATGACCTGAACCGAAGTCAGACATTCAAACGACTGAGCCACCCAGGTGCCCCTCTACATGACTTTTCTACAGAAGGGCCCAGATGAGAAGCAGAAAGGAGGTGACTTGCTTCAAGACACACTTGGGCTGGTACTCTTTGATCCTGAGGCAAGCAGGCATCCCACTATACCTGCTTCCCTCATTCTTCCCTCTTGGCAGGTAATGTCTGCAATTTCTTTATAAATGTGCAAATGCGTTAACCCATCTAGAGAATAGACCAAGACATTAACCCAGATCCACCCCATTCCTGCTGCCTCCTCTTCCTACACTTGCTCTGTCTCTGGACAGGGCTGCCGATCCACAGGTGATGAAACAGGGAACCATCCAACAAAATGGCTCGCTGCATCACACAGGTCATCAACAGTTATGCCAAAACCAGAGCCCATGGCTTCTGACACTAGTCCGGTCCCCCCTCACCCAACATAAACAGCACACATTTGATTTTGTGGCAGTGCCGAAGACATCCATGCCCTAATTCCCAGGGACTGTAAATGTGTTATTGTACGTGGCAAAGGGGAATTAATGTAGCAGATGGAATTGAGGTGGTTCATCAGCTGACCTTCAAATTGCGAGATTATCCAGGATTATCTGGGTGGGCCCAATGTAAGAACAGAGTCATTTAATGTGGAAGAGGGAGACGGGAGAGAGGGTCAGAGGGATGTGACCTGAGAAAACGCGACCACATGCTGCTGACTCTAAAGATGAAAGAGACGCCACCAGCCAATGAACAGAGTTGACCTCTAGGAGCTGACAAGGCAAGGACACAGATTCTCCCATAGAACCTCCAGAAGGGAACACAGCCCTGCCCTCGCCTGAATTTCAGCCCAGTGAAACCCATTCTGGACTTCCAACCTCCAGAACTATTAAATTTTTTTTTTTAAATGTGTTTAAGCCACTGAGTTTCTGGCAATTTGTTATAGCTGCAAATAAAAATGTAATACGGCGTCTAGGTGTAACCAGACATTTCCCAAGGCCATACCCACTGAGGAAGGACAAATGGGTCCTAACATGGAAGTGTGTGTTGGGTTCAATTCTTTCTCTACACTTACAACAGAAGGAGGCTCAGCCTCCAGACCCCATTCCCTCCACCCTATTATTATTGGTGGTTCTTTGCTTTATGAAGGTGCTTCCTTTGCACCTGCTTCCCACACTGGAGCCAAAGCATCCTGTTCTCTCTACACTTAGATGCCACACCGACCACCTTGGTCTCATTGAGACACCGGAGCCCTTGATGCACCAAGGAAAATGTTCCGTCGAGTCTTCCATTCACTAGAGTTTAGCCCCTCTTCCCAAAGACTCTCCTCCAGCCCCCCACGGACTCATATTGAAGAATAAATCTGCGTGGCAAATACCATCTGATTGAGGATGCTCTCAATTTCTGACCCCAGAAGCGTTTCCATTGATCAAGTATATAATACCTGGCGCCCGTGTCCATCCAGATAAGTTTATAGGGAGTTCCCTTCATTCTTCATGGGACTATGGAGTCTCAAATCCAGATGGATACATTTAGAGATGAATTTAAGACAGGTAAGAAAACCAGCAGGGACTAGGTCTGTTTTTGTTCATACACGCTGCAAACCAACTGTGTGCCAGATAGTTTACCTGGCACTATGCAATCATGTCATTTACGTTTTCCAGTTCAGGCTCTGAGCTTCAGAGAGTTAACTCTTCCCCAACCCCACAGCCAGGAAGTAGAGTGTCTGGAATGTCAGGAACAGGGAGCCTAGACTCCATGTGTACCGAGGCTCTGACTGCCTCTCAGCTGCCCTGAGCAGATATGTCCTCTCTGGAGTCAGGAGTGGCTGTGCTGTCCTGGCAGATCCTCCCTGCCCAACCTGGGAGATAAACACAGATCTCCTCCAGAATATGACTGATCAGGTGAGGGAGGGAACAGACCCGAAGGCAGCACCATCCCCAGGGGTTCAGGGTAGGCAGCTGACATCAGCCAGCAAGAAGAAAAAAAATCCATTTGTAAAACAGCAGAAGAAAAATTAAACTTGCAGTTCCATCATTTTATATAAAAACTCAAGAATGAAAATAAACATGGTTCCAAGTTATTTTATTCTGAATTTATTTTTAATGCCAATGACAACAAAATAGCTCTTTTATGAGTCATTTTACAAAACAGAACACATGATTTCCTGAAATGGCATTTTACAGAAGCTTAAAGGAAACCACTGTGTGAAATGAGACAGAGTGCAGCTAACTCTGTTCACTTGGGGATCTTCCCCCACCCCACTCCCTCAAAGGCCCTCCCCTCTTTTCTCTAGCTACCTCCCCCCCTTCTTCTTGCAACTCTCACTCTAGCTGTCATTTCCTCACGGAATTTTTCTCTGGTCTGAATACCCCCTCATTTAAATAAGATCCCCCCAGTTACCTACTCTCAAAGGACGTTGTACCATTTCTTCATTGCACTTCCTGAAATTGTGATCATTATTCCGTACGTGTTTATGTGCCAGGCTCTTAGACACGTGGATGTGCAGGCCCAGACAACCCTGCTATCTTGGAGCTTACAGTCTCCTTGGAGGAGCCATATAGTGTCATTGTCTCTCTCCATCAATTATACTAAGAAGTGCAGGATTGCAGAAAACAAATGGACTTCAGGCAAGAACCATGAGGGCACATAGCAGGGAGCACAGGCTACACATGTTTCGACATTAAACATACACATAAACATCTGTCTCTCCTGTAAGACATTGTCTGTTTTGTTTGGCAGGCATCAGGCACTCATTAAATGATTATTGAAACACCTCATGAAATGGAAAGTAGCCACTTAAGACATGTGGGCTAGTGGCTTAGTTGACGCCTGTGGCTCCTGGTTCCAAATTGAATGCAGCAGGTCTAAAAGATAAACATTGAGACTATTACCATTAATCCCACAAGGCACATGCCAACTTTCATCTCTGAGATGGATTCCAGACCTAATAAAACACTTGCCATCTTTCACTTAATCGTGCTGCTGCCTGGGTTCCGCCCTGTGGACACCACCTTCTTGAAGAAATGAGCCTGGTGTGACACGAGCTTTCGCTGATGTTCTGCTTAGTCTTTGGATGGCCCTTCTTGTAGTCTTCTTCAGCCTATTTCTAAGATGCTGGTCCTCCTCAGGCATCTCTATTTCCTGCCCAAAGCCCTATGTGTATCAAGCAAGAAGAAAGACCTCAAGCTGCTATCTAAGTGGGAGTTCCTTCACCTGTTTTGCTTAATAAGCACTTGCACAGCAGACTATGTGCAGTAATGACTACATTCCAGGCACTATTCTAGATGTTTTATTAAATAATAATTCAATTAGGGTTGATACCTTCCACAACTCAAGAGTAAAGGCATGGCTGGAAACAGAATTCCAGACTCAGATCCAAGAAATGGTGGTGGGAGTGGATAACACTGAGGACGTTGGCTGCCCCCAGAAGCTCCTACAGCACCTCCTTCCTTGAGAAGTAGCCAGCTGCCCATATCACTAAACACTGCTGTGAGAAGCCCCCAGTCACTTCTACCCACAGTGCTACTTGTCAGCCCCTCTCTCCAGGTGCTGATCCCCACCCTATTAATCCATAACGTGCATGCAGCATCCCAAGCATACATCCCAAGTACCTCGAGCCTTCAACATCCAAAACAGGGCTACCTTCCTTCTCCCTGCGCCATCTCATACATTCCTGTAGACACATCCAACCTGGCCACAGTCCTCGGCACCTTTCTCTTCACCTGTCCAGCCTATCAATTAAAAGCCTTCCGGTTCATCTTTCTCTCCCTCCGTACGTAGACAATCGTGAGAGGCTCCCCTCTGGTAGCTTTGCTTTGGGTCCCCTCTCCCTTCTCAAAATATATGCTTTCCTAGACACTAGATACTCCAGATACTCTACTAGATGTTCTAGATACTCTCCTTCACACTTCCCCCAGATGACCTCACAGAAAATGGGTATCAGGTCATGACGTGTCCATACCTAAGATGCTTCAACAGCTTCCTTGTGTCTCCAGAACAAAACAGGGAAGTCTTCACCTGGAAGGGGCAAGATGAATATGCTCATATGTCTAGCCTTACCTTTGGCATATGCGTCTTCATACCTGTGTGCCACAGGCATCCCAAGCTGCAGGCCTTCATCTCGGCCTCATCTTCCCAGTCTCCTATGCCTCTGAATAGGCAATTCCGTCTGCATCGAATGTGTTTCCCACATCCTCCGACTGGTTCACAGCTCCTCCTGCCCCTGACCACAGGCTGAGACAGTATAGGATAGCAGCTAAGTGGATGAGCCAATCTACCTGGATTCAACTCTCAGCTCACACACCTCTATGCTCCCTCACCTTTTCCATGCCTCAGTGTCCCCATCTATAAAATGAAGACTATAGTAATCTACTAGAGATAGGCTAACTCGCAGAGTTATTGTGAGGACCAAAAGAGCTAATATAGGCAAAGCCCTAATTATGGTGGCCCATGGCAAGCAAGGTGTGAGCTTTTATTATGATCAACTCCTGCATATTACCAGCTTTACCCCAACCCCTTGTGCGTATCTCTTGTTTGTTCATTCGCCAAACAATTTGTTTATTTTCGGTCTTTCACCTCACTGTAAGTTCCTTGAGAGGCAGGGATGGGTTTTGATTCATCCTGCTGACATCTAGCATAGAACATGGCAAGGGCAAGCAGCCTTTGGAAATTTACAGTACTAACAAGTAATGACAGTTTTTGTTTTTGTTTTTGTTTTTGTTTTTTTAAGTAATGACAGTTTTTATCTGTGCCCTTGCACACCCAACCTGGTACAGAGGGGCCAGGACACGTCATTTAATGTAGGACATTCAACCGCACTGGCAAAGAAAAGGCAAGTTTTAAGGAGAGGATTGAAGTTTATGTCTACTGACAATAGATGCCACCGAGCCTGAAACAGACAATGTCTGCTTGCAAAATCTGTAGCGTGATTTTAAGCATTTCCTGGTCAAAGTATTGACAAAAAGATAAAACAAATATATCTTATTCATGTCCAGAAAAGTTGGATGGTGATAGCCCCATGGTATCTTCATGTTACAAATGGAAGAATTAATCGAGGGCTTAGAGAAATGTGAACTAGGGAAAGGGGAGAGCTGCTAAGACCTCTTACATGTGCGAAAGATGATCACCATTTTCCACCAGGTTGAAATCATCTCAATCTGCTGAAGCGTTTTAGGCAGTAAAACAGTTGAATGATACGATTTCTAAATGCAAAGCCTCTGTGTAATTATAGATACACCATGCATACATTCTGCCATGACACTTGCATATTCCTGTTTGCATTGCTTACACAAAACCATGTTTCTTTTACTTTATGAAAGACAGAGATTTTTCAGGTAACTGTCCTCAATCCATGCTTGTTGTCTCACCAGCTCCAGTAAGAGTCTAAATTCCTTTTTGCACCCCTGGATATGGAGCAATATACATGACTTGGAGTCAGGAGGTCTGAGCTCCAGCATGGTCACGGCATTCAAGCTGCATGATTAACAGGTCTCTTCACTTCGCTGAGTCTCGAGGTTTCTTATCTGTAAAATTAAAAATAGCACCTACATCACAAGTCAGGTTCTGAGGTTTGAATGAGATAAAAAGTGTTAAATTTTGGGAGACTGTGAAGCACTGTGGATGTATAATAGGAACCCACCTATGTGTCTCAGGCAAAATAATGGATAATTCCAGGGTCTCTGTAAAATCACCATGAACATTTCTTTGGCTTTGGAGTTGGACAGGCTTGGATTCCTTTCCAGATTTCCTAGATATCTTTAACCACAGTGAGTTCTGTTTCCTGTAGAATGACCTGCAGTGTCCTGTAGCATAATCATATCAATCCCAAAGTTTTTACTGAGCATTTATGATGTTGGATGTGTTACATCAACTATCTCAGTTAATTGTCACTGCAATTCTCACCTTCTTTACCCACAAAGGCAACACCTTCACCTCCACCTCAGTCCTTTGTCAAATCTGTTGCTTCTCTAATTCCTATCGACATGCAAATATTTGATACATAAATGCATTAGTCGGGGTTCTCCAAAGATAGATAGATAGATAGATAGATGATAAGAAATTGGTTTGTGTGGTTACAGAGGCTAAGAAAACTCTCAAGAGACAGACCCAGAGGAGTCAAGGTGGAGTTCAAGACTGAATCTAAAGGCCTGAAGACCAGGAGAGCATATGGCTTAAGTTCCAGTTTGAAAGTTGGCAGGCTTGAGATGAAAGAACAGCCAATGTTTCAGTCCGTGTCCAAAGGCTGGAAAAGACCAATGTCCCAGATCAAACAGTCAAGCCAAAAGAGTTCCCTCTCACTCAGCCTTTCTGTTCTATTCAGGTCTTCAAGTGATTAGATGAGGCCCACCCACTTTGGGAAGAACAACCTGCTTTAGTCAGTCTACTGATTTCCACATTAATCTCATCCAGAAACACCCTCATAGATACACCCAAAATAATGTTTGGTCAAATATCTGGGCACTTCATGCCCCATTCAAATTGACATATAAAATTAACTATCTCATCACAACTTATGTTGAATAATGCTCCCTGACCTTTCCTTGCAGATTTTAGTTAGAAGGTGGAAATAACTGAGAAATAGGAGGATTTGAGAAGGTGCTCCATCAAGGGACAGGTGGGTCTAAGCATGGGAGGAAAAAGCAGGGAATACCAAGTACAAAATTAGCTTAACAGATTTTCAGAAATACAACCAAACCTGTCATATATATTGTCACGCTTTATTTTTCCATTAGTAATCTATTCATATATTTATATATTCACTTTTCAACTAACATTTACTGAGGGCATAATATAGTCTAGGTATTATACAGGTACAAGGGCCCAAACAATCAACTAAAGTATGAAGCTTTCCCTCAAAGCACCTCTGGAAGCTGAACCCATGTTTTCAAATTTCTTCAGAATGATATGTTCATGAAACTCTGGACCTGTTGGTTTAGAATTTGCCTTAAATCTTATGTAGTTCACCCACCACCACAAGTGACACCCCCATCTTCACCATGGAATTACAACTTCTAGTCCTATCTGCACAGTCTGGGGTCTCACAAGCCACCAACCAAGTCAATTTTCCTTTCTTTTTCTGCTCTGCTAAAGGTATTATTCTGAGTGGGGGGGGGGGAAATGCCTATTTCAGCTTTTATCCCCACAGTCCTATTGATATCACACAAATCAACACAAAACCATCAATAATTCCATAGATGCATATCCTGTTGCTGGCTTCTTGTCCCAGTTTAATCACCATGATGATGAGCTGACGATGACAACTTAATGACAATTTCTTAAATTCCTATCCTGTGCTATGCCCTTTTATAATTAGCCTCATGTTATTCTTGCAACCCACAAAGGCTAAAACAAAGTGTCCAGTGTCCAAATAAGTGGACCAAAACTTAGGCACAATGAATAGTTTGCTTAATGTTCCCAAGATAGTGAAGAGCCAAGTTGGGTTTGGAAGCCATTTCTGTATGACATCCTAGTCCATTCTTCACCTGCCACAGTAGGTAGTTTTGATGAAAAGGAAGCTAGAAAAGAGAAAATTGAAAGCAAATGTACCCTGTACATACCCAGTTGCCTTGCTTGCTACGTGAAGAATGTGTTCAAGTATGAAAAGCCACTCCTGTTGGACCCTTGAACTTTGAGGGTGAATTATTTGGGAGAAGTAGGTAATAATTATTTTCTCCCTCACAAGTTCATTCATGGCTGAAATTTTGTTTTCACGACCCTAACACTTGCAAAGACTATCAGTAGTTTCTTTTGCTCACAAAGAGAAATTTCCTGGCCACTCCCACACTAACTCTGTAGGGACTTTCTTAATTCAGTTGTGTGGACCTTTAGAAGATTGTCTTAGTTTTGCCCAAACCTCCACCTCCCCAGATTTTAGATGTTAAATAAATCATACTAAGACACAGCAATTCCTCATGGGTAACTTTGGGATGGAATCAGGCACAAGGCCAATCCAATGTCACTGAGATTACTGCCCTGAACCTATGTGGTAGCCTCTGGTGACTTCAGGTACGTACCTGACCTTTCTTGAATGGGCTTTAAGATTTCTTTTGCAGTCATGTGTGTCTGGAATTGTTCACCTGTGGCAGGAAATGTATCATAGTTTGGAAGATGAGAGGTGGGTTTGCAAGCCATAGCTGTACATTTCTTAGTTGTTCCAAGCAAATAAAATGTTGAGGGCACATACCCCATCCTTCTTCCTCATTTTACCCTAGACTGGAACACTGGAACATCACAGTTCTGAGACTGAGAATCACCAGTGGAACCTTTTTGGAATGCACAGCACTAGATCTAAAACCCAGAGATTTTAATCATAGATCTGGAATGGGTCCCTGGAATCTGTATTTTTAACAAGTGTCCCAGGTGATTCAGAGAAAATCCTATAAAACCAACCATAGGAGAAACTTGTCTTAACCTGGCTCCCCCAGAAAAACAGAGTTTAAAGCATTACTAGAAAATTTGATCTTAGGGAAACTGGGAGGAAGGCAAATGGGAACGTGAGGTTAGGAAGGAGACCCAATGTGATATGATGGCACTGAGCGGGCTCAGCATTTTGTACCATGCCCAAGTAAGTGTTCCATCCCACTATCACACGGTGCTATCTTCCTAAGGTCCTCAAAAACTATTGAGTCTTTGACAGTCCTCTGGAGGGGCATGAAAGGGAAAAGCTTATCTGCCAGCTTATATTTCCCAATATTCCCAATGGGATTTAACTCTCTTGTGCTTCCATTTGGGTTCTGCATAGGCTCAAGTGAGTACTGCAGTACTACATGCTTCAGAGGCAAGTGAGGTGCTCAGAATTGGAGGTGAGAGGCTCAAGGGGGTGAATATCAGGTTACGTGCTGGCAGACCATGAAGTAGATACAGAGTAAGTGCAGTAGAGGTGGCCGATGAAGCTCAGGTAGAATGTGACTGTAGCCAGAGTTGGGTCCTGACAGATGGCCTAAAGGACCTGTGGTGGCACATAAAAACCATCCAATACAGAGACCAGGGTCAACTTCCACCTTACTCCACCTACCTGGAGGACAAAGTCAATGAACCAGGACAAAATGGAGTCCTCAAAGATAACTAAGAGAACTGAGCTCCGTATGAGCTATTAAATGAAATGCTGAGCTGAAAACTCCCCTCTTCTCTCCTCACCACACTCATCTCCACTTTGGACAAGATGGACTGGAGAACCACATGCATGGAAAGTGGCCCTGGACCAGGCTTGGAAGAAGAAGGAAAAGAGCCTTGAGAGTGTGACTTGGGGAGAGGGCTTTATTGCCCCCTTTTATTTCCTACCTCTGTCACAATAAAATCCAGAAGGCCCCACAGAGCTGGTATGAGTACAAAGAGAGGTAGGCAGGGAACAGGACGTGTAGTTTAGTCTGGGAGGAAAAGCAGAGCAAGGAATGGTTTTGGGTTGGCCAGGTGTGAGTTAGGTCAAGCCTGGACCCATCTGCTTTCTGGTTTTGTAATACTGAAACTCTCAGAGATTCAATATCCTTCTTTTTAAAATGGGGATGATGGGGAGCCTGGGTGGCTCAGTCAGTTGAGTGTCTGACTTGGGCTCAGGTCGTGGTCTCGCAGTTTGTGAGTTCGAGCCCCACGTCGGGCTTGATGCTGTCAGCACAGAGCCCACTTCAGATCCTTTGTGCCCCTCTGTCTGCCCCTCCCCTCTTTGTGCTCTCTCTCTGTCTCTCTCTCTCAAAAATAAATAAATATTTTAAAAATTTTTAAATAATAACAATAAAAAAATAAAACAGGGGTGATGCCCACCTTGAGAAACAGTGCAAGTGCTTACCCAATTCAACATGAGTATAGTACCTGGGACTATACAGGTATCCAAACAGTGTGAGTGAATTTATTCCTTACCTTCTTCTCCAAGGTGCAGACCAGCAGTGTGAATGTAGGCTGAAGGCTCGCACTCGGTCCCACCTACTTGGATAAAAATCCAATGGACTCTGGCAATCTCGCACAGTCAGCAAAAGAAGGTTTATTGCACTGTGTTTATGTTGTCGGTGCTTGTGCTCCTCGAAAGGCTGATGTAGCAATTGTAGGGTCCTGGAAGATGACTCCTGGATGGTTTCCCCACATCCCCTGTAACCAAGAGCAAAGGCTGAAGGAGCTGGTACACCATGTCATGAAGACCGGGCAGTCTTTCTGTTGGAAGGCCTAGAAGAGTTGAATACATTATCTCAAAGGCTAACTAAAGAGAAATTATAGCTGCCGGTCATAAGATCGAGGACCACTAGCATTTAAAGCCATGGTTTATCTCTCTCTACAACACATGAAAATGGCCTATCATATTTGTATTCCTGAAAAACCTCAGATCATTTCTTTATTTACTTATGTATTATATAATTTGTTGTCAAATTGGTTTCCATACAACACCCAGTGCTCATCCCAACAAGTGCCCTCCTCCATGCCCATCACCCACTTTCTTCTCTCCCCCACCCCCCATCCACCCTCAGTTTGTTCTCAGTATTTAAGAGTCTCTTATGGTTTGCCTCCCTCCCTCTCTATAACATTTTCCCCCCTTCCCCTCCCCCTGGTCTTCTGTTAAGTTTCTCAGGATCCACATATGAGTGAAAACATATGGTAGCTGTCTTTCTCTGCCTGACTTATGTCACTTACCATAATATTCTCCAGTTCCATCAGATAATTTATTTAGAATCACATTATGGGGGCACCTGAGTGGCTCAGTCAATTAAGCGTTCAACTTCGGCTCAGGTCATGATCTCACGGTTCATGAGTTTGAGCCCTGCGTCAGGCTCTGTGCTAACAGCTCAGAACCTGAAGCCTGCTTTGGATTCTCTGTCTCCCTCGCTCTCTCTCTCTCTCTGCCTCTCCCTCACACATGCTCTGTCTCTTTCAAAAGTAAATAAACATTAAAAAGAAAGAAAGAAAGAAAGAAAGAAAGAAAGAAAGAAAGAAAGAAAGAAAATCATATTATGAAAACTTTGTTTCAACGAGGATAAAAAGGGGTTTGGAACTCGGTCTTACAGTAGGAAAATTGTTTTTCTATAGAAATTTCCAAAATAATGGTGTTTCAAAGTTATAAATGTTAAGTCTCTGTGTTAGTTTCTGAGGGCTGCTGTAACATGTGCCAAAAACTAGGTGGCTTAAAACCACAGAAACGTCTTCTCTTACGGTTCTGGAGGCCAGCTGTCCTCCATCAATGTGTCAGCAGGACTGTGTGCCCTCAAAGAAAAACAAAAACAAAAAAGAGGTTAGAGAGGGAGGGAGCCAAAACATAAAAGACTCTTAAAAACTGAGAACAAACTGAGGGTGGATGGGGGGTGAGGGAGAGGGGAAAGTGGGTGATGGGTATGGAGGAGGGCACCTGTTGGGATGAGCACTGGGTGTTGCATGGAAACCAATTTGACAATAAATTTCATATTAAAAAAAAAAAAAAAACCTATAGCACAGGATCCTTCCTTGCTTCTGCCAGCTTCTACCAGCCCAGGGATTCCTTGGCTCGTGGTCGCATCAGTCGGATCTCTGCTCTCATCTTCACGTGGCCATCTTCTCCCCGTGCATGGCTGTGTCTTCACAGGGTATTCTCTTTTCTGTGTGTCTCTCCTCTTGTTACAAGAACCCCCTTCACCTTGGCTTGGGCCACCCAAACCACCTCATCTTAAATTGGTTACATCTGCAAAGACCCCATTTCTTAAAAAAAACTTGCATCCTGATGTGCTTGGGTTATAATTTCAACACGTCTCTAGGGGGACACAGTTCAACCCAAAACAGGCTCTAAAATCAAAACATCGCTGAACAACTTCACTCTTTTTTTTTTTTCAACGTTTATTTATTTTTTGGGGGGACAGAGAGAGACAGAGCATGAATGGGGGAGGGGCAGAGAGAGAGGGAGACACAGAATCGGAAACAGGCTCCAGGCTCTGAGCCATCAGCCCAGAGCCTGACGCGGGGCTCGAACTCACGGACCGCGAGATCGTGACCTGGCTGAAGTCGGACGCTTAACCGACTGCGCCACCCAGGCGCCCCACAACTTCACTCTTTAATCACACCTCACTTTTACTCCTGAGCCTTGTCTCCCATCAACACCATCAGAATCACCATCACATTGCTTCTTACACATTCTCCTCCCTGTCACACCTGTTGCTATGAGAGACCAGGCTCAAAAAGAACCAAATAGAGTGGCCGTCTCACAAACTGTTCCAACAGCTTCCCTGACGCCCCAGAATGGGTTCTACTTCCCAGTTGAAATTCTATTACACATACACTCACAGGCCTATAATGAAAACCCTGTCTCCTCATTAATTTATTAGAATATATTCAATCCATATTGGGCAATTGTTCAGAACAGGGACCATGCCTTCATCTAAGACCTCGTACTGACCCTACGGAGGCTCAGTATTCAAGTTATTTGGCATCAATTGAAAAGCCTATTTAACCCTTTCTTTTCTCTTTTCCATCTGCTAATCTGCAAGGTTGAATACATCCTGTCCCAGGTGCCAGAACAGAGCATGAACAACAAAGATTAAAAGTCCAGGCCCCAACGAGGTGGTATCATTCCTTTGTTAATATTCATTGAGTACAACTCCGTGCCCAGGGATGCTCCACATGATAGATTCCAACAGGGACAAGCCTCACCCTCATGGAGCATGTATTTCAAAAAACTTTTCCTTGTTCTCTTTCACCTCTTTCATTTTTACACCCTTCTTCTTAGGATTGTAGTTGTTCTGGACTGAATGTTTACATCCCCTCAAAATTCATATGTTGAAATCCCACCCCTCAATGCAGTGGTGCAAGCAGGTTGCACCTTTGAGAGGTGACGATGATGAGATGAGGTCATGCAGGTGGGGAGCCCCAGGAATGCATTAGTGCTCTCTTACCGGTCACTAGACTAGTCACTTGCCCTCTCTCTCTGCTTTGAGGATACAACCGGAAGTTGGCAGCCTACAACCGGAAGAGGGCTCTCACCAGAACCTACCTGTGCTGACACCCTGAGCTAGGACTTCCAGCCTCTAAAACTATGAAGAACAAGTTTCCATTGTCAATAAGCTCCCCAGTCTATGGCACTTCGTTACAGCATCCCGAATTAACAGACACTAACCTTCCTCTGGCCGCTATAAATACCTTTAGGAGTTTTAATGTGTGATCATTAAGGAACCATGCTCCCACTGCCTCTTAGAAAACCCCAGAGCCATAGAAGTCTCCTGGCACAGGGATAGCATCATGGACTATATGAAGAGCGCCAGCCTTCAAATCCAAGCCACAGAACTGCCAGCTTCACAAGTGCTAACCGTGAACTCAGTTCTTACTTTTAACTTCACTGAGCCTCTGTTTCCTCCTTTAAAAAAAAAAAAAAAAAAAAAAAAAAAGGAAAGCTATTGGCTAGGGAAAGTTTCTCCTTGTCCAGTGGTTTCCCAGCTGCAGGATCCAGTCAAGACTTGTAACTTCACTGCTTTGAGTCCCAAAAATAAAAATTATGAGTGATAGATGCATTATAGACTGAAAGGCCAATGAAGAAAAGCAAAGTTCAAGGAAAGAGTCTGAAAAGTGTAGTTACTCTACTTATACCAGCTATGGTTTTTCCTATTTGCTTTAAAGACAGAAAAGCAATTTTACTTTCCTTCTCCTTCCTCCTAGAAAAGAAAATTTAAAAAAGGAAAAAGTCAGAGAGAGAGAGTGCATGCGTGCATGAGAGGTTAAAAGCCCTGTCTCCACTTAAAAGCCAAAGGTCCGACTCCATTTTTGGTGTTAGGCATGGCCTCCTTCCTCTCTTTTTGAGTCCCACCTTGTTCCACTGCTTCCCCTACTGATGGCTCATCCCACGTGTCAAGAGAAACCTATCAAGATTCCTCCGTGATGTTCATGCCATTTTCTTTTTTCTTAATCCAATTCTCACTTCAAGACCTAAATTCAGCCAATGTGAGGACAGATGGTGTGGGGCCCTTTGCCCTGCCAATTTAGCAACCCTGGCAATGGTTCAGCTCCTGCGTGGAGAGGGAGTGATTTTGCCTGCATGGTTTAAAAATACCACAGTGTTTTAACCTCCGGCAAAAGTGTTTGGCAAACAACCCATGGCAGATTTGGATGTGTGTGGATGATGTCACACTCCTCACCAGATTTGTCTAAACAAGTGTCTGCTCAAGATAAATGGCTGACTGTGGCTGCCATTTAAATGTAGCATTAGAGGCATAGCCTTGCCAGTCTTTAAAGAGATTTAGCTGAGAGGCTGAAATGGGTGCCATTGTCTTCATTCTTCCCCTGACTCGCCTTGGTGGTTGGTCAGGCTCCCTCCACTTTATCATTTGAAAATGAGAGGTGTAGTCTACAGCCAATTCCATTCACCCAACTGCTGGGTGATACTCATACACAGTGGGTTCTTGGTGTTGTCAAGGGTTCCAAGATGAAAAGCAACAATGGCCCCCTCAAGGAATTTGTGATTTAATAAGACATATGAAGCTCACCCCCAAAAGCTCATCATTTCCTTAACAACCTCTTATGGGATCACCTCCACTCAGAAATCCCTTCCCTCCAGAGCTGCATCTAACTGGGTCCTTTTCTTCACTCAGGCCTCAGCTCAAATGTCACTTCTGCAGAGACTCAACCTCACACTGCCTTATATGAAGAAACACCCTACCCCAGCCATCCCAGGCCACTCTCCGTCCTGCTAGCCTGTATCATCCCCTCAATGTGCTGCACTTTCTCTTACATATTCCTTTCTCACTGGCATTTCTCTAAGTAACGTAGCCTCTGCCATTTCTTGTTCCCATAGCCTTGGCAGGACAGACACACCAGCATTGTGGAGCCCTCATGATGCCAAAGCGGGGAGGGAATTTATGGAGACAGTGGGGACAAATAACTCTATCACCAGTGTGGTGAGAACTTGGTGGTGCTGAGACTCTGCTTTTTCACGTGGGTAACAGTAACAATGATGCCAACATGGAGGCGTTATTGTGATGATTAAATTATGCATTTATGCAAAGTGCCTAGAACAAGGAGGTCTTACTTAATGTTAGTCCCATGAGGCTCTTCTGGGAGAAAAGTAGTGTGAACTAAGCACTGAATTTATATTTAATGGATATTCATTAATTGATAAACCACCTAGCATTTCTATGAAGGCAGAGATTTAAGGCAAAAGCTCTTTCTGAATTTAGTTGTCACTTCCATGCTGTGAATGCAACAAAACTCGGCTAGAAAATAAATCCAAAAAGGTCAGAAACCTTGTTATGTTCACAATGGCCTTTCACCTCTGGCCCGTGATCTCTTACACTGAGCTCTGGGTCTACCTACATTGGGGTTTGCCTTGCTATAGGATGTTATTAGGAAGCCAGGGATTTCTGAAGGTCCTTTCTGGAGAGAATGGACCTTCTATGGGAACAAGCCCACCTGCTACAGTTCCCCAGACACCAGAGGAGCTTGAATATTCACTCTGTTTATATGTTGGGTTCTCCCTAGGGAGCTACTTCTCAGTAGTCATGAAAATTGCCAGGCTGAGGGCATAGACCCAGTTGATATGGAGCACATCTGAAACCCAGCACAGAACTCAACTCATGCTCACACCAAGATTCCCCTTTCCAGAGTGCTAGTGAGGCATGTGAGAGAGACCACAGCTAACTGAGAGGCTCATAATGTTCCTGGAGGAGATAGGATGTAGGATGTAAGGCAATTAGCATGAGGTGAGCCCCATTCAGGGGTCCTGGAATCAAACTGCCTGAGGCCCTGACATAAACAGGTGTGAAGCTATAAAAAAAAAAAAAAAAAAATGCTGGTGCCAATTAACCTAGGTTCTCACACAGGAGCTCTCACATAACTTATAAAAAGTACATGGATTTTGATCCGTTACAGGAGACAGTACCCTCAACTAGGAATTTATAAAACAAACACACCTACCATGATCGTGTTGAACAGTCCCTCTTGTGTTTGGGGGCTTGTATGTGTATGCAAGCTGTACATACAGCTTTCGGGGTTGACGTCAGGCCTTGACATGATCCTGAGACCAGGGGTGTGACAGGAGTCTGAACTTGGCAGTCACCACCCACAAAAGGAAAAAAACAAACACCAAACACCAGGATGTTTAGGATGCTTACCCAGGACCAGCAATTTTTTCTTAACCACCTGAAGTTATTTTTTTTTTTATTTTTTTATTTTTTAAAACTTACATCCAAATTAGTTAGCATATAGTGCAACGATGATTTCAGGAGTAGATTCCTTAGTTGTCCTTACCCATTTAGCCCATCCCCCCTCCCACTACCCTTCCCGTAACCTTCAGTTTGTTCTCCATATTTATGAGTCTTTTGTGTTTTGTCCCCCTCCCTGTTTTTATATTATTTTTGTTTCCCCTCCCTTACGTTCATCTGTTTTGTCTCTTAAAGTCCTCATATGATTGAAGTCATATGATTTTTGTCTTTCTCTGACTAATTTCACTTAGCATAATACCCTCCAGTTCCATCCACATAGTTGTGAAAGGCAAGATTTCATTCTTTTTGATTGCTGAGTAATACACCATTGTGTGTGTGTGTGTGTGTGTATATATATATATATATATATATATATACCACATCTTCTCTATCCATTCATCCATCAATGGACATTTGGGCTCTTTCCACACTTGGGCTATTGTCGATAGTGCTGCTATAAACATGGGTGTGCATGTGTCCCTTTGAAACAGCACACCTGTATCCCTTGGATAAATACCTAGTATTGCAATTGCTGGGTCGTAAGGTAGTTCTATTTTTAGCTTTTTGAGGAACCTCCATACTGTTTTCCAGAGTAGCTGCACCAGCTTGCATTCCCATGAAATTATTTTGTTCATAAAATTGCAAAAGAAAACCAACGAGAGAGCAAGAACAGCAGGAAAGTGGTGAGGCCAGGCTTTATGATTTTTTTGTTTTTGTTTTTGTTTTTGCCTCTCCAACACATCGTCTCCACTTTAGAGAAAAGCGAATTGAGAATTAAGCCTGTTTCGGTGTGGAATGTTTACTCACAAGAAGCCAGTTTCTCTGGGGAAAAGCGAGTAATGGGTACTCCATGGGATCTCTCTACATGATTTTGGCAATTGCTTGTGCGTCTATAATTGTTCCAAAATAACATTTTTTTTAAATCAGAAAATAATTTTTTAAAGTATAGATACAAATTTCCATTTCTCCTTATGTGCATTAAATTCATAGAAGTTGAAAAAATATCTAGTGAACTGTTTGAATGGGTTCCAGGTGGTTGACATGTGGTTACACCTTTCTTCTACCTATATTTATGTGATAAACTTATCATTTCATGCACGGAAAATGCCATGAGGTTACGCGTATCATGCTCCATTTTTTTGAGGGTGAGCAATGAGAGAAATCAGTTAAGTTACATAACTTGCTGAAAGTAATTCAATTAGTGGAGCCAGGAGGGATTTGAACAAAGCCAGAGTAACTCCAAAGCCTGACAGTCTTGCAGTCTGCCTCCCGGCAGGGCCTGCAAAAGCCAATAAAAGCTTTCTTTCCCTCCATCCCAGGAACCGTGGTCCTACTTGAGCATAATTAGGTCTTAAAAGTCTTGCTTTCTGGTTTTTTGTAGGGGGTTTTGGGGGGGGAGTTGGTTTTTCCTGTAATTCTTCCACACAATCTACCCAAGGTCTCCATACCCTGGGTGGACTGGCCAGAGAGTGAAATCTCAACAAACTCACTGTGTCAAGCATTGACAGAAATGTCCCATTTGGACCCACAGGCAACTCGGCACATAGCCTGCATCCTTTGTTCATAGGTGGGGTGGTTCACTTACCTATCCACCAGGTACTATTTCTGGTGGCCTCATATTATGCTGTAGTGGCACTGTACGAGGGCCCCAGGGAAAACCAAGGGACTGATACTAATTAGATGCCAGGCATAGTACAAGACACTTTGCAGGAGGTAATGTAATGCTCATAGTAAATATCATCATCCCCAATTTACATATGAGACAGAACGGCCAAGTCTTTTGCCCAAATCCAGGTAGACTCTCAGTGATAAATCTTATGACTTTTGATCTGGCCACTAAAACCCAAACTCCTCTAGGATTTCCCAATACCCCCTAGTATGACGCAGGGTCCATGGACCCCATAAACTATGCAGGTGGGGTATGGAATGTGGTGGGCAAGAGATAAGAACTCATGAAGCAACTAACACAGAATGAATTGTCACCCAAACCAAAGATGACTATCAGGGGGTCCTCCAGCCGAGGAATGTAGAATGGACAGCAAGAAAGAGGGAAGACATGAATGGGAGCCTGTGGGTGGCTGGCTCAGACTCAGAGAACGCAGCCAGTTTCTCAGGCTGTTTCTGTGCCACATTCGCCCTGTTGTTCTGCCTTTCAGTCATCTCTGCTTTTTTACATTCCACCAATGAGCTACAGATGCTGTCCCTTCCACCCAGGCATTTAGACAATCACTTTGGCCCTGAATGTTCTCCTTGACCTTTTGTTGCTCCCTCCTTCTCTCTTTCTTTCTGCTCCATTCCTTACTTCTTTCATTCTTCCTCCCTCCCTTCTTTTCTTTTTCTCCTTCTTTCTTTCCTTCCCTTGCTCTCCCTCCCCCCTTTCCCCTCTTTAGTTCTAGCAAATTCCAGCTCATCATTAAAGACCTTAATATCACCCCGTCCCAAAGGGAGTCTTCCCTGAGTCCCCAGAGTAGAATAAAAGCCACCTACACTATTAACAACTCTCTACTATACCAAACTGTCTTCAATTCTTCTTTGGTAAAAAGGAGGGACTTTTTTTTTTTTAATAATTTACATCCAAATTAGTTAGCATGTAGTACAACAATGATTTCAGGAGTAGATTCCTTAGTGCTCCTGACCCATTTGGCCCATCCCCCCTCCCACCACCCCTCCAGTAACCCTGTTTGCTCTCCATATTTATAAGTCTCTTATGCTTTGTCTCCCTCCCTGTTTTTATATTATTTTTGTTTCCCTTCCCTTACATTCATCTGTTTGTCTCTTAAAGTCCTCATATGATTGAAGTCATATGATATTTGTCTTTCTCTAATTTCACTTACCATAATACCCTTCAATTCCATCCACATCACAAATGGCAAGATTTCATTCTTTTTGATTGCCGAGTGATACTCCATTGTATGTATATATACCCCATCTTCTTTGTCCATTCATCCATCAATGGACATTTGGGCTCTTTCCATACTTTGGCTATTGTTGATAGTGCTGTTATAAACATGGGGGTGCATGTGTAAGGAGGGACTTTTCATATCATCAAGACTTACAATCCTGTTGTAGTCCAACTACTAACTAGATTCCAACATGAGCATTAGATTTTTTTTCCCAAAGGCGGCCACAGTAGCTCCCTGTATCTCCCCCTTGGGTGATGTTCTCCCACGTTCATTCTGGACTTGATCTTGTGATTTACTTTGGCCAAGGGGACCATGGCAAACAGGATGCAAGCAGAGACTTGGAAAAGACTTGAGCTTGAGACTTTTCCTTTCTGTTGCACTTGGAACCCTGAGGCTACCATATCAATGAGCCTGGGCTAGCCTGCTGGATGGTGAGAAGCCACTTGGAGGAGAACTGGGGCACCTGGCTAACTTCCTGCCAACCAACGGAAACATGAAGGTAAGGAGCCCACGTCCTCCAGCTGCATGCCAGCCAACAAGTAGAGACCAGATGATCAGGTCCTGCTGTGGGTTAAATTGTGCCCCCCACAGTCAAATTCATATGTTAAAATCCTATCCTCTAGTGCCTCAGAATGTGACCTGACTTGGAGACAGGGTCCTCAAAAAGTAGTCAAGTTAAAATGAGGTCATTAGGGTGGGCTGTACTCCTATGTGACTGGTATCCTTATAAGAAGGGGAAATGTGGACACAGGCATGGGAAGAACACAATGCGAAGATGAAAACCTCCATCTACAAGCCAAAAACAGAGGCCTGGAATAGGCCTTATTTCACAGCCTCAGAAGGAGCCAATCCTGCGGACACCTGGATTCAGACTTCCGGCCTCTAGAACTGAGAAGCAGACAATACGGTTGTGTTGCTTTAACCACCGATTTGGTAGAACTTTGCTACGGCAGCCCCAGGAAACCAACACAGGCCCAGAGCAAATGAGCTCTGGGCTCATTTGAGCCCAAGTGAGCCGCACAATAGTGAGCTAAATAAAATGGCTACTGTTTTAAGTCCCTGGTGCATCAAAAGCTAATTGATAAAGTGGGTAAACGTCTTGGATTTTCGTAGGCTTCAGTTCTCACAATTACAACTTGGGTTTAAGTGCCTTTTCCTCCCAAGATTATCAGTAAGATTTAGTAAGATAATGCCTGCAAATTGGTCAGCACAGTTCTTGGCACATAACCAACATTTAATGAGTGCCTACTTTAGTG
Source organism: Leopardus geoffroyi (assembly GCF_018350155.1). Taxonomy (NCBI): domain Eukaryota; kingdom Metazoa; phylum Chordata; class Mammalia; order Carnivora; family Felidae; genus Leopardus; species Leopardus geoffroyi. The sequence continues at coordinate 198,335,541 of NC_059327.1, forward strand.
TTACCTTGAGGGTATAAGTTAGGTCAACACCAGATTTATCTACCCAAGAAAAGATAAACTTCCACCTGTGAATTTATTTTCAATGATCTTGGGATTTATTGTGGAATTCAACATCGATGCATATAAAACCAGAGGGTCAAATGGTGAGAGCCAGATTACACCAGCCATTTGCAACGACTTACTGCCCGTTTAAATGAACCAGAAGCAAGGCAGAGAGAAATTAAATATGCTGAGCGCCAAATATGTTCCCCAAATCTCGCTACAGGTCTTTATTTGCATTATTTTGCTCATTTCTTGGGACAGCTCTAAAATATAAATATTATTGTCCCTCAATCACAGGAATGGAAGCTAGTTGAGAAACTGAAACTTGTCCGAAATCACACAGTTAAGAAGAAGCAGCTAGGCATTTCTCATGCCAGACCCGTGTTCTCACCATAGCACTTGACGGATCCGGTCCGCAGGTCTCGTGTGGCCTCAGGAAGCCACTGCAACATGAGGTCACAAGTTCATCAGTGTGCATGTGAAACAAGACTGGCAAGACCCACTTTTTATGGTCGAGTGTTGCTCAGCAATCCGTGTAGGTGTGTTCTGGTAATTGTGAAGGGACTCCGTGTATCTTTAAGGACATCCTTTTGGGTTGAGAGACCTTCACATACTGCACTTTGACCAAAGAGGAAGTCCTACCCACACACAGGTCCCACCACTCTAGTCTGTGGCTGCATTTCACAGGAAACACAACCTCAAACGGACCTAGCAGGGGCTTTCTGCTGAAGGACACTGCTTAGCATTGAGAACAGTTCACCCCACTGCCTTACGGATTACCAGCTGTCAGACGTCTCTGCAATGCCGCCTCGGGAACCCCTCGCAGGACACCAGCATCTCAGCACGGGACCTTGTGCACGGCCGCACTCTTCAGGTAAACTAAGTAGGCCAGCTCCCTCTGAATGGGCATCTCACTGGCATAAATGATCGTTAGGAAAGAGCTGAGACACCAAGCCAAAAAAAAAAATTTTTTTTATAACATTGAATGCTGGGCCTTCTATAAAGCATCGAGCGGCATAAAGAAAGCCAGCTCCCTTAACTCAGTTTCTAAAGATCTCTTCATTCTGCTGGAAGAAAGAATCAAGATACTTACCCATTAAAAATTAAAAGACTAGATGTTTTCAGTCTTCTCATCCCGGAGCTCGGACCCCCTGACTGTTTGCTCCTAAAATCCAAAGGCCAGGCTGGTTGCTGGCTTTCTTGGCTGACCTTCATTAGGACAGCCCCCTAGAAAGGCAGCCTCAATTCAAAGTAGGTCATTGAAAGTAGAAGTTAACTTAACTCCTGGAGCCCCTGTGGATACATATATATATATATATATATATATATATATATATATATTTAATGTTCTAAATTGAAATCGTTTCCTTTCCGGTTTGGTGTGACTTTGGAATCATGCCAACCATCCTTCCGCTCACAGGGATGAGGAGCCCAAGAATAAGAGTGAAGGTGGGTACAATCCTCACCCTCCAAGGTGCTGGGGAGGCATCTCTGCCGGGCTTTTCTTAGAAAGAAGAGACAAAACATAAATGTCACAGAAAAGGGAGTTAAGGGTCATCAACGTCTGTCCGCTTTACAAGCTACGGTCATGGAGGAAATTTATCAACACTGATGTTTTTCTTGTGTGCCAATGTTACTTATCCGAGCATACCCTTTGTGTCTCTTGTAGCATACCCCTCGGTGCTATCGCTCCCTTGGACTCCCAGGGGGCCCCTCAAACCACAGGGAATGGTTATTTCAAAACCTAGGAAGGCAGTGGTAGGACAGGCCAGTTGGAGGTCTGCCAGAGAAATGACAAAACTTCAGAAAGCCTCTGAGAAACTGAAGATAAAACATACCCCCAGAGAAACAGGAAAGGCGACTGGCATTTACAGCTCTATCTCTCGACGGCCAGTCTGTGTGCATTAACTCGCCTGATCCTCATACCCGACCTTGAGAGTTGGGTAGTATTTTCCCTGGTTTACAGGGGAACTCAAGGGGTCCAAGTAAATGTTCAAAGTTGTCCAGCCACTGATGTCCTAACAGAATTCGAAAGTACCCTGATTGCACCTGAGCTGACCGAGAGGAACAGTATTTCCTGGCAGCTTCCCAGAGTTCATCTTGCAGCCATTCCTGGAGCGGTGTTAGACACCGGCCCTCTATAGGCCATATTTCTCTTTCTTCTCTCCAAGGAGCCCTCGCAGATGACTCCACGAACAAGACCATTCTAAAACCAAAGATTATTCTTTTCTGTACCATCTGGCCAGCGCTGGCCTTCACATCAGGAGACCCTATTTCTAGCTCACTTTGCCTTGAGTCAGGTGCTGTCCTGGAAAGACTGTGGGGTTTCACATCTGACAAGTTGGTCGAGATCCAAACTCTGCCACTTGGACCAGACATGTTACTTTATCTCCTCCGATCCTCGATTCCCACATCTTTATGTTGGAGCGGCATCACGTAGCACTTGCACAGACAACTACTTAGCCTCGATAATATAATATTTACGTTAAATGAAACGTGGTACATATTTAACACTTGGTATGTACTCAATAAAGGTCGGCTCGCTCACCATTACTTTCTTCACCCCAGATCAGTGCTGGCCTCATTCCTAAAACATGCCATGAAATTTTGAATACAGATAAATTTATGAATGTTTTATTTTAATAATCTCATTAGAGAATAGTAATATACCACAGTTTCATGGCCTGTGCAAGCAGCCTCAACTAAGTAGAGAAGGCGACTTCAGGTCATTTAAAAGATGTTGCCGCAGAGGCTCAGGAGAGTTGATGAGGGCTTACAGCACGGTGCAAGAGAAAGAGAAGGAACTTTGAAGGCAGTCAAAGCTGTGTACGAATGTGAAGTGTGACTTCTGTGTCTTTGGGTAAGTGGCTTAGCTTCTCCGAGCTTCAGTTAGATGTTGTTGGCATCTTGTAATTTGAAAGTGGGTAAAATGATACACTTTGTGTGTTGCTGTGAAGATGAGAGCAGATGTACCTACAGCATCTGACACAGAGATGATATTCAGGGAATGGACAAGTGGTGGCTGGGCAGTGTCATTGCCAAGGTCACACAGTCAGTAGCAGAGCTAGATAGAAGGATCTTTTTTCTGAACACCACTACATAAAGCAGTTATGTTCATATGTCGACTATACTTCAATAATTTTTAAAAAGCAGTTATATGCACTAGTGCAGACAACTGCCGAGGTCCACCAAGACCTGAGTTCTGGAGAGTTCCTCCAGGCTATGTCTACCCATTCTAGCATGAGAAAGATGCAATGCTCAAAGGGGCTACATCTTTAAACAGAGATAACTATTCGAGTCTAAATTAGATTTATTTTTACAGATTGAAACAAAATCTCCAGTGATATCGTGAAGTGAATTATCAATAAGTTTGAGAAAGATCCAGTTAAATAAGTTCAATATCAGTAACTTAAGAAAGAAAAATTACCATGAAAAACAGAACAGTGAAAAAAAAAGTCATTATGGGAATATCCTTTGTGCGTTTTGTTTCATTTGTTACTTTTGTGGACAGAATACATTGGGAATCATCATCATGGTTCACTCTTTTTTTTTTTTTAGTGAGTATATTTATTCTTACTTGGTACGAGAGAATGCTGAGGTTCACAGCGATTCCCTACATTGTCCATTTTACACAGTGAATAAGAGGGGAAGTCAGAAATGGGACCCAGGTCTCCCTGAGTCCCAAGCTCCTGCTTTGTGCACGATGCTTCATCAGTGCTCTGATGGATGTATTCAGGGTTATGATCATAGCATCGCTTTCCTTCAAACTAACCAATAACATGTTAGGACTCCCAGATATACCACAAGCAATAGCAAAACAGGTGTATGAGTTTGGTTATTTTATTTCATTGGTGATGCTAATCGAGAGACTCCCAAAAACCCAAGCATTAGAAAGGGAAGTCCGTGGTGCACTGCTGTTGGCTATATAAACTGAGAGGATCCAAAAAATCTGGAAATTCAATATCCATGTGTTTCAAGGCACAGCCTTCCATGGTGGTGGGTTCTCTGTTGAATTTAGTGTGAGATAAATATAGGGGGTGGCTAATAGCCCAGGCCCAACCTCTAAGAGTCCCTGTGGACCCAAATTTAGTCATCAGCTTTGCAGATTCCATCCAAGGTATCCAAAGTTGATGAGACTCAGGGTGTTGTCTCTGGCATTCTGGCCCATACCTCTGTCTTTTGTGACTCTGCTTAAGTGTTAAAAGTGTACTTGGGTTATAAGTTCCTTTCCAGTAGGCAAATCTATGCAGGAAACCAAATTACTGCCAGGAGGCAGCCTCCTGAAAACAAAGTCAGAACTGGGTCATCATGGTCGTTCAATTCACTGAGCTATGGATGGTCTGATGTCTTGATAGAAACCTGAAGCTAGTCTGCCCCATGTCTACCTATGGATGGATGTTCATAGGTCAGTTTCCCCTTACTCCTGGGCATGGCTGGGGATCTCCTGACCAGCTCTACTTCTCTTGATATTCCCCGTAAGAACACTTCCCTACCCCAAACTCCTACTTCTCTTCTCAAACTCTACTCACTACACCACCCCACCCACTCTTTGAGAAATAAATAGCCTGTGTTTGGATTCAGACTGTCACTTCCTAGCAGAATGATTTTAGCATTATTTAACCTCTCAGGACCTCCAGTTATCCTTTATAAAATGGAATTGCAATACCCACCTTTCAGATTTGTGGGGAGAAAGGAGATGCAGTATATAAACATTATGTATTATGCTGCGTGGCAATTATTAAGTGCCAAGTAAAGGATAGTGGCTATAAAATCATTTTTAGCACAGTTATCTGAGTTTATTTGCTATTCAGGCAAACGTTGATTAGATTCTTTGGGCTTTTTTTCCTGCTTTTTAAGAGTCTTGACCTGGACGTCTGGGTGGCTCAGTCAGTCGAGCATCCCACTTTGGCTCAGGTCATGGTTTCGTGGTTCATGAGTTCGAGCCACGCAGTAGGTTCTGTGCTGACAGCTCAGAGCCTGGAGCCTACACTGGATTCTGCGTCTCCCTCTCCCTGACCCTCCACTGCTCGTACTCTCTCTTTCTCTCTCAAGAATAAATACACATTAAAAAAAAAAAAAAAAAAGAGTCTTGACCTAAAGTCCTATTTTAAGGTGATTTCTCCAGGAGGCTAATCTCATCATTTTCCTATTTATTTTAATCATTCATCTATCAGGGCCTTGGTAGTATCTTACAACTCCCCAAATGTACTGATCCTCTGAAAATATTAAGACTTAATGAAAAATGATAGAAATTCCTTTAGAACACTGTCCTTGCCAATTTCAAATCCTCAGTGTCCTTGAAAATGCTCAACAGTTGCCTGTTGAACTATACTGCATAACTGCTTATAGTTGACAAAATATTTTCACTTCCACCATCCCACTTGGTCTTCAAACCTATCCTATCAGTAAAGGGCAGGCAGTGTTTATATCCCCTTTTCGGGGGGCTGGAGAAACAGACTCAAGTCACATGGCACACCGTATAGTTCAGCACACCAGGGCTTAGGGATTTGCCAGGTGAGTGATCCTGAATAAAAGAAAGGGCAAAGAAAGAGTTAATTATACGGAGGAAGCTCAATTCAGGAGTTAAGTCCTAAATGCACTTGAAGTTACAAAGGAAGCAATGACCTCATCTGAATCCATACTGTGCATTTGTTCACTAGACAGATTTGGCTCAAGAGAAGTCTTGCTGAACAAAATGACAGGATTGCTCAATATTGAAAAATCTGGGTCATTTGGATTGTTGCTGTATGAGGGAATCTAAAGTAAACAGGGTGTCCTACATAGGGTTCTGGAATTCAGCAGATGGCATTACTATTATTGTTGCTGCCATCATTGTTGTTGTTATAGATTATATTACTCTCAGTCCAGTCTCTATTAGATTACCTGGCTTTTCATGCCCCATCTTTGGATTTAAAGATGCTCTCAAACTTCTTTGAGACCTACCTTACTGTGAAACAGCTCATCATAAAACAACCAGCATATAGCAGGTGCTTAATAAATGACTAGTTCAAGAATGACAGTGCTTTCACCAGCAGTCTTTAGATGTCCATGGGGGAGGTGGGTCACCAGGCCTATCTCCACCCCAAGGCCAGCCTATAAATTGTGGCAGATGATGACAGATAGATGGACAGATAAATAGATGGATGGATAGATAGATAGATAGATAGATAGATAGACAGACAGGGGTCTGGCAGTATTGGCCCCAATCAGTGAAATTCTGCCATGACTTATGAGAGCCAAATGAAAATGGGGTGAGGCAAACAGGCAAGCCTTTTTAAAAAATGATAAGGAAACATCTAATGAGGCTCTTGATCATCTACATTTTAGTTTTGCTACAGTCTAGTTTTATCTGAGCAGTAAAACAATTTCAATGATAAGAAAGCAAGAAGAAGGAATGATGGAGAGAAGGAGAAGAGGAATGGAGGAAAAGGAAGGAAGGGAGAACAGAAGGAAGAAAAGGGATATGATAAAACAACAGGAGTGAAAGAGAAAAAGGATAAAGGGAGAGACTATTTACTATAACATGGAAAAAAGGGGGGGAAGAGAAAAAGCTTACCATGGAAGGAAAGTAACCCTTTCTGCAAAAGAGAAAAGAATATGGCTCTTAAAAACAAAATGCACCAGGAGGAATAAGTTCCAAAGTCTAGAGTTTGCATCAGATCATTAAGGGTGTTTTCAAGATCATTTAAAATAAAAAATGGATTCACATGCACATTGCCTTGAGATACTTAAGGGAAGTTACTTGTTACCAAGACAGTTGCAAAATCTTTTTTAAAAATATGCCCATACTTAATAGCAGAAAAACTAGGAAAGCAGTTTCCCATATTCCTCCAAAAAAAATCTATACTAACAATCCATTTGACTCCAAAGGCTTCCATTTGTTGGAAATCCAATAAAATTAAATGTTATACTTAATTAAATGTAGCTGATTGCTCTGACCAGGGTACAGAAATAGAAATCCAATCAGCATACAGCTTCCTCTAAGTCTGAGCATCTCAAAGATGTCACTTTCTCATTTTTTATGTGAAAATAGAAGAAAATTGCATATAGTTGTGACCGAATTAATAAACATCTGAGTCTGAGAAATCAGATTTTCAACACACTTACTCAAAGCATGTGCAGGTGTGCCCACACACAGACACGTATGCACACACATGCACACACACACACACACACACACACACACACACACATTCCCTGGCCCTTTTCCCCAAACACACACCCAGTATCCCCTCCTTCCCTCCCTCGACTCCAAGTAACGTCCACCATTTTGGATCTGTTGGATATGACGGTATAGAGAATCAGATGTGTGTTGTATGACTTCTCCTGTTTTTGTGTTTTAATGAGAAAAAGAATCAAGCCTTCATTTTGACCCTCCCCTCCAGCCTTGACCCAGTCTTAGCCGCAGAGCTATGTCGTACCTTCTTGACTTTCTCTAATATTCTCCTCATGGTTTGCTTTCAGCCATTTCCTCTAGCTCTGCTCACGTGCACGGTCATTACGAGAATGCTGTTTCTTAAACTTTGAAATAAAGAGGCTAGCATTTTTATAAGCCTTATCTTCCAGGAATAAATGAGAAATATTTAAGAGCAAAAAAAACCCAAAAAAAACAAAAAAACAAAACAAAACAAAAGATTCCTCACTGTAAAAGCATTGTTTTTCCTTCATAAAATATTAATTTTGGATCAGGTGAAATGCAGCAGAAATATTTATGATAACATGGCTCTTTGCAAGCTTGGTTTGGTAGCACCAGCGAATTCCCAGTGGAGAACACGATTTCTCCAGGATAACAAGGAAACGTGATTTGTTGCTTTACATATTTCCAATTGTGTAAACTGCTTATGATACCATAAGGGTATTAATTATTTTTGGATTAAGATCCGCACCAAAATCCAATCCATTTATAAAACAAATCTTTTCTTCCTAACACATTCACTGAGACCCCAGGCGGGTTTCCAGCTCCGAAGCAGCCATACCGGTTTTAAGGCCCAGATCTAATGTATGTTCCTTGGAAATCTTATGCACCCTCCTATCTATAGGACCTTGCTTCCTTTTAGTTTTCTGAAATATTTATGTGTTTTAACCATCAAATCCATTACTTAAAAAGAAAAATTCTTTTCAGGGGTGCCTGGGAGGCTCAGTATGTTAAGTGTCTTACTCTTGATTTCAACTCAGGTCACGATCTCAGGATTCATGAGATCAAGCCCCGCTTCTGGCTCCATGCTTATAGAGTAGTGACTGCTTAGGGTTCTGTCTGTGTGTGTGTGTGTGTGTGTGTCCATCCCCTGCTCTGTGTCTGTGGGCCTCTCTCTTTCTCAAAATAAATAAATAAACATTTTTTTTTTAATTTTTTTTTTCAACGTTTATTTATTTTTGGGACAGAGAGAGACAGAGCATGAACGGGGGAGGGGCAGAGAGAAAGGGAGACACAGAATCGGAAACAGGCTCCAGGCTCTGAGCCATCAGCCCAGAGCCCGACGCGGGGTTCGAACTCACGGACCGCGAGATCGTGACCTGGCTGAAGTCGGACGCTTAACCGACTGCGCCACCCAGGCGCCCCAATAAACATTTTTAAAACAAACAAAAAGAATGCTTTTCAGTGCACAAAGTACTTAGTAAGATAACCAAATATAATAATTGGGACCATCCCCTCCAAAACTGTGGGGTTACTTGGTCAAAAAGGATGGTTAGGGCAGGGATTCCTCTACTCCCAGGACCCCAGCCACACTGTGCCCCTCTCTTTGGCAAGGCCCTCTTTATACCTTGAGAGCAGTGGATTACGTTTTAATGGGAGGCATCATAGGCTAGAGCAGTGTTTTTCAAACTGGGCTTCCTTCTGGACCCCAAAGATCTCCAGAGTCTTAGGTATCTGTAATTCCCATGAGAACTCTATCCCTGAAATGAAAGCACAGAATTCTAAGCCAAAATTAATTAAGAGTGTATTTTGTTTCTTTTGCCTAGGCTTTGAAAGCTGGTACATAGGCAATTATAGTGCCCAGGTTGGCATTTAGGATTAGATTTGCATTGGCATCCAATGCAGTTGATATCTCTCCTTGTTGAAGAAATAAACAGTCATCATGAAAAGAGGCGGTCTCTCCCTGTGACTCCCCAGGGCCCCAAGATCTCCTACCCCGTCCTTCCCTGACTGTGGGCCCTGCAGGCAGAGTGTGGTCTCTTCTGGAGACCCCCACTTGCTTCTGCCAGGATCCCCACCACCGACCCGGCTCTGGACATATTAGTGACATTTGCACTAGGTGCCCTGCTGTGACTGACTGATGGCACCAGAACATCACTTCTCTCTGATCACAGAAGCCACGCTTAGGCTTTGCTTCTGTGGCTAATGAGGAAGAGAAACTGAAATGAATGATTCCTATGAAAAGTAAGGGTACAAATACATGGTATTCTCTCCCTGGCTGGCCACAGCAGCCTCTCCATGTTGCTGAGTGAAGGCAAGAAAAGCAATCATCCATGATGCCCTTTTATCTTGGACAGTCCCTAGCCCCTGAAGCCCATCCTTCCATCATCAGGCACCAAGTAGAGGTCAGAGCTACCTGTAAGGAGCAGTAGAGGGTAAGGAAATCTGCTGACCTCCTAGGGAGCTGCGTGGACCCCTCTGGGCACACCTTCCCATGCGTTCCAACACCGGCTTACGTTCCTCTATTATTTACAGACACATATTTAATTTCACTCTGTACAGTTGCTTACAGCATCATGGAGAACACAGGCCAGGGTTATGAGGCAGGACCTTGCTCTGTGATCTCCAATTACTAGTATCTGGACGGTGCCCGGCGCGTAGCAGAACCTCAAAAAATGTTCGCAGGATACATGAACAAATTCCACCCGGAACAACAGCTGTGTGCGCCTGGATTTTGACTCAGTCATTGCTTATAAATAAGACCTGAGAGAGGAACGCTGCCTGGTGAGATTGGAAGCCTTCCCCGCTCGGATCTGTGGCATCCGTGTTTGGACGTGGTGGGTTTTCTCTACACGGTTCCCTGAAAATTAACTCAGAAACGACTCTAAGCAGATTAAATATTCTTTCTGAGCAGCGGTGTGCCTGCGTTTCCGTTTATGATGAGCCCGGGACAGCAAGGCAGATGGAAGTGTGGTACTTCGCCCGGGAACGGGAAGACACCAGTGAGCGGCACCGGGGGGCGGACAGAGCGGAGAAGGGGACAGAGTGGCTCTCATGTCCACTTCCTTCGCCTCCCTGCCCCTTAAAATCCCTGGGGCATTCTTAAAATATCAATACTTGGGCTCCACCCCAGAACAGCTGGATCAAACTTTCTGGAGCATTAGTATTTGTTAAAGCTCCCCAGGTAGTCCTGAAGGGCAGACAGATGTGAGAACCCGTCCTTACCCCCCTGGTCATCGTGAACGGCAGGGAAGAGCTTCTCATTCCTGGAAACTAAAACCTAAGTCATACAGGACATTTAGGGGCGCCTGAGTGGCTCGGTGGGTACAGCGTCCCGCTCTTGATTTCGGCTCAGGTCATGATCTCATGGCTTCATAGGTCCTACCCATGCATTGGGCTCTGCGTTGGCAGCGTGGAGCCTGCCTGGGATTCTCTCTGACCCCCCCCCACCTCTCTCTCCCTCTCTCTGTCTCTGCCCCTCCCCCACTCATGCTGTATCTGTCTCTCTCAAAATAAATAAGTAAACTTTAAAAATTTGGGGCACCTGGGTGGCTCAGTCGGTTGAGCGTCCGACTTCGGCTCGGGTCATGATCCCATAGCTCTTGATCTCAAGCCCCACATCAGACTCTGTGCTGACAGCTCAGAGCCTAGAACCTGCTTCGGATTCTGTGTCTCCCTCTCTCTCTGCCCCTCCCCCCGCTCGCACTCTGTCTCTCTCTCAAAAATAAACATTCAAAAAAAAACAAAAACAAAACAAAAATAAATAAATAAATAAAAGTCATACAGGACATTTCATCTTAAAGTTCAAGTTGACGGCAATCACTATCTTTCCACATCTTAGACGTCTTGTGCTCCCATGAGCCCTACCATAGCTGTTGTGTCACCCCCACTTTGTGGATAAGCAAACTGAGGCTCAGAGCAAGGAGATTATTGTCCCAACCGAAAACTAAAAGCATCGAGGGCAGTGGTTTGCAATACCCGCTTACTGTGCGTGCAATATAGGGCACGCTACTTACTGTCTGTGAATGTCCGTTTGGTTTCGTATAAAATAAGGCTGAGAATCCAGATCACACAGGGCTACTGTGGCAGGGCAGGGACACATATCAGGGCTTTCGATGTTCATTACATTCCTTCCGAAAACACGCCTGTCAGGAAGGGAAGGGCCTTGTCTTTCTTATAATATATTACCTTCCTAAAACCAATGGACATGAAATTCTTTGCATCTGACTCACCACACCTCATTCTCACCACATCCTTTATTAAGGGACCGAGATCAGTTAGAACCACAGCCTTCTCCGATGGGTCTTAGACACCCTGAAGAAAGCGAAGAGCTCTTTGCTTTGTGGAGCGCCATCTAATATGTCATGCTGATGCCACTGCCTGGTTGGCTCAGACTCTGCTGTGGCTCACTAAGACCCCAAAGTTTGCTTTTTAAATGCCAGAAAGTTTGGACTCCCTTCAGGACCATTTAAAATTCTTTTTGTACAACAGATTATTCACATCTCTCAAAAGCTGCTTTTCTGAACCCTTATTAAGTGTTATGCTAAGTGAAATAAGTCATACAGAGAAAGGCAGATACCATATGTTTTCACTGTTATGCGGATCCTGAGAAACTTAACAGAAGACCGTGGGGGAGGGAGAGGGAAAAAAAGAGAGAGGGAGGGAGGCAAACCATAAGAGACTCTTAAAAACTGAGAACAAACTGGGGGTTGATGGGGGGTGGGGGGGATGGGCATTGAGGAGGGCACCTGTGGGGGTGAGCACTGGGTGTTGTATGGAAACCACTTTGACAATAAATTTCATATATTAAAATAAATAAATAAATAAATAAATAAATAAATAAATGCCTTGTTCAAGGCCACATAGCGGATGGCAGGTGGAGCTGGAAAACAGCTTCCCTGGCCACCTCCCCAGACCTCTGATCCAAGGCGGTAAGCCTTGGAGGGGACTGTCCCGCACCCTGTGATTCCTTCACTGTGTCCCCGAGAGCTGGCCAACAGCCAGGCACAGAAGGAACCCCCTCATGGGAACTGTCTTCCTTTATCCCATCTCAACACTGCTAACCGATGCCTTCCAAGAAATGAAGTGACTGTGTAAGCAACACATTTTAACTGGTGGGTGGTCCCAAAGTGGGGAAGGCAGTGCAAATGTGTCCCACGTGACCATAATCACGTAATTTAATTCTTCTAAATATTAATACCCAATCATCGATGCCAATATAACCCCAAATATAACACAGCTGATGTCAAAGCAACCTGCAGACTTTACTTTGTTATACAAGCAATGTCCATGCTTCCATAACGTTTTACAGATGGACGTTTCAACTCATTTCATACTCACAATACAGTAAGAGAAAACTATGGGCATTAGTTAGCATCTATAAATCAGGAGACACCAAGTGCTCCTGAAAAGTCACACAATTAATGACAGTGCAGGGACAGAGCAGTGTTCTTTGACATCTAGAGTAGCACTCTTCCAGTATTTGATGGGGGGTTATTTGCGTTATACTGACGAAGGTTCAAGCCCTCTTCCCCACCTCCATGGAGGAGACAACTTTCAAAGAGACCAAGCACTAGATATGCCACACCACATCCAGAGAGGGCGGTCTGGGAACGAGAGCCTCGCAGCTGCCTCTGCTTTCCCTGCTGTCACTCACAGACTAGATGCAGCTGTGAAGTCACACACAGGGTGTCTGAGCAGCTGGAGCTTAGTCTGGCCCTTTGGTAACTTCCGTGCCGTTACTGGTCCCAGATCACACAGCTCCAGTCCAAAGCCCATCCGTTGTCATTCATGGTCCCTGACAACCAGAATCCAGTATCACCAACATCCAAGCTGCTGAGCCCTGTGGCCCCACCAAGCCGTGCCAAGCCTCTCTGGCCACCCTACGTATTCTAGCGCCTTCACCTCTCTGCACACGAGACTGAATTTTCCCAGCACACCTTTCCTAATTCTGCACCAGGAAGTTCTAGACGTGCTCTGCAAGACTCAGCTCCAGTATTATCTCCTTTTTTAAAAAATGCTTATTTACTTATCTTTGAGAGAGAGAGAGAGAGAGAGAGCACAGGGGAGGAGCAGAGAGAGAGGAAGACAGAGCATCCAGAGCAAGCTCTGTGCTGACAGCGGAGAGCCTGCGGCGGGCCTCAAACTCACAAACTGTGACATCAGGACCTGAGCTGAAACCAAGACTCAGACGCTTAACACTGAGCCACCCAGGCACCCCTCAAATATTACCTCCTTTATCAAGATTCCCCTGGGGAGCACCTGGGTGGTTCAGTCCGTTTGACTTTGGCTCAGGTCACGATCTCACGGTTCACAGGTTCAAGCTACATGTGGGGCTCTGTGCTGACAGCTCAGAGCCTGGAGCCTGCTTCAGATTCTGTGTTTCTCTCCCTCTCTGCCCCTCCCCGTCTCACTCTCTGTCTCTCTCACTCTTTGAAAAATAGACAGTTTTAAAAAATAAAAATAAATAAAGGTTCCCCTGGCCTCCAAAGCACAGAGGATTTGTTTTGTTTTGTTTTCTATGCATCTGGTTTTACAAAGCACTTTGATAACAGCCATCATGGAAAGATGCAGAATCCATATTATACTGAGTTTTAGGAGTGCCTTGAGAACAGAGACCGTGTCTTACTGGGCACAACATTTGCACAAAGTTCTCGGTAAATGGAAGATGGATAGATGGATGGTTAAACGATGAAAGACGGGTGGTAGAATGATCTAGAAGTGCATAACGCTCAGTGGGGTGTGATGTGGTGACGGGCCAGGAAATGGCATTTTTGAGTCCTGTGCACTTTTATGGCAGACGGATGATCGTGGGCACATAAGTTAACCTCCCTGAGCCTCATTCTTTTTAACACTGAAGTCCATTCCCAACCCTGCTCCACTCACAAGGATCCCTGGGAGGCTGGTGGATAGAGACCACATCCACGGCTCCTCACCCTTGGCTTCCTGTTGAGTTTGGCCAATGGGAAGCAGCAACATGAGACTGTGGCCAGAAGTGTGAGATGGGGATTTCTACTGCACCCCCCAAATCCCCCCTCTGGGTCCCTCGCACTGTGGGAGCCACAGTTCCCTTCCCACCAGCCCCATGTCTGGGTCCCAGTGACCCTTGGCTCCCCTGAACCCCCAAGCATGATAACAGCACCCCTACATCTCTCACTTTCCTTTGTGGATTCCCCACGCCCCGTCCACACCTTTTGAACTGTTTGTTAAACTGTTCTCAAGTTACCAATTTGAGGGTGCCATCTGTTTCTTGCTAGAACCCAACTGGTACCAGTATCCTTCATACCCCCCGGAGTCTTTGTGTAGATGAAATGTAATTATTGCCGTGAAGCCCCTACCGAATACTCCCAGGGTCTCTGCTGCTAATGTATTTGGGAAATGGAGTTAATAATCTCTCCTGTGTGGGTGAATACAAGCCACAAATAAAAAAAAAAAAAAAAAAAATGGTTGTGTCCTAGGTGACGCGGTAGAGAAATGTCGCTCCCAATAAATATTTCATGGCAGAGCCACACTTGGAAAGGAAGAGCACCCCTTCTCCTGCACGTGCAGGGGCGCCCTGCACAGAGCCAGCCGAGCAGGTGCCCAGGGGAAGTACACAATTGCACGCCAGGGAAAACCAGGCTCGGGGTGTGTGTGCTCAGCTCCCCAGGGCAGACGGGATGGATCCTGACAGAAAGAGGACAGCCTGTCAGGGCAACGGCCCCTCCCCCGCCCAGCTCCAGAAATAAACCAATTATCAACCCGGATTGATTCCCTTCCCGTCATTTCCTCTGAGCCGGCACCTGTACCCCATTCTAACAAGGAGCGACAGGCGCGTGTTCGCCGGAATTAAAACACGAAGTGTCGGGCTCGGTAACGGGTTTTACTTTTTGTTTCCACAGGCTGAATTCAAGATCCCACTTATTCGTGAGGCACCAAGAACTATGAACAGACAGTAAGTACCCGGGCGTCACTCTGAGTCCCAGTCTCCCCTCTCCCGCTGGGAACCGGAATGTAAGCCAAGGAAGGGCGTCAGCGTGCCCCCAGAAGGGCATTGCCAGCGTCAGGGCCGAGGCCCAGAGGCGGGGGCCGAGGATGTGCACGTCGGGGCTCAGCGAAGCATATTTCCCACCGGGACAGTGTTTTTGCGGGCTGGCTGCTTGTTCTCGCCCAGCATGGGTGTGTGGCCGGGACGGGGACGGGATACCCCAGCCCCAGAATGCCAGCTGAGCACCATGAAATACCATCCATCACTTCACACCCCGGTGTGCAAAGGCAGAACCGAAACAACAGTGGTTCCCACGCGTGCTGCCCCAGCAAAGACCCTGGAGTCCAATTCTGGGTTCGTGGAGCAGCCCGGGGAGGGGGGGGGGGTGATGCAGTCAGTTTAGGATATCCTAATGTGTGTCTGATTCAGCACAACATCATCCCTTTCTTGACGTCTAGGACTATGGTTAAAACAAAACAAAAAAAAAAAAAATGCAGGCCTCCAAGTCATAAGAAATATTTATAATGAGAAACAAGCAAACAAAACTTTTAAGTTGAGAGAATGTGGTGTATTCATGTTAACATCCGTCTACCTACCCATTTATTTGTTTTAGTTTGCCCATTGGAAAGGTAGCACACTTACCCTCCCCGTCACGGTGTACGTAAGAACATGAGCTTCAGACTCAGGCAGACCGGGTGTAAAAATCCCTTGTTTTTTGGTCCCATCATTTTATGGCTGTATGACACGTGGGGACTGACCTGACCTTCCCTCCAGAGAGCAGGATCCGGCCTCGAGAAGGAGGGCTGCCTGGTTTCTGGTGGATTCCTGGTCTTAGGGGGAGCCTGGGGGACAGTCCAGGGTAACCAAGTGATGCCTGAGTCTCACAGGCAGGTGCTGGAGGCAGGGCCGGTGTCCAGAGTGACAGGAGGCCGCAGTCCCAGCATCACCGTGGTCCCGGATGCCTACAGGCGTCACAGTGGCGTGATGTGACACACAGCCAGACCCAGGCCCATGGGACACAGGAGCTGGGGCTCCTGGCTTATCGAGCATCTCCTCCGTGTGAGATGCCAGGATGCCCTCCGCCTCTGACCCTGTAGCGAGTGGGGCCAGACAGCGGGCAGGCCCCGCTGACTTCTCTGGGCGTCGGCTTCCTCCTCTAAGTGACTCATCCGAGGCAGCACAGAAAGTGGGGAAGGAGTCGGAGCTCCAAATCAAGTCTGTCTGGCTCCAAATCCAGGGCTCCGTCTGTTTATCCCACCTCTGCAGGAAACTGAGGCAGGCAGTGAGCTGGGCAGGTGAGGCAGGAGGGGGGCAGAGAGCGGCCTGATCCAGGGTCGCGGGACAAAGGGGACGAATTCTCAGATTGCGGGTTACAACCAGGGATGAGTGTGGCAGACAGCAGCTCCATTGTCAGACCAGTAAATGCTCTGTGGCAGCGGAATGAATGGGAAGGCAGGTGCATCCGCTTCCCACCAGACTGGGTGGCTTAAAACAACCAAAAAAGTATTCTCTCGCACTTTGTGGGGCTAGAAGTCCAAAATCAAGGTGTGGGCAGGCCCCTGCTCACTTTGAAGCCGGGAGGGAGGATCCGCCCTTGCCACCACCGCCCGGTCTGGGCAGCAGCCCCAGGGGCTCCCTGGCTTGTGGCCGCATCACTCTGCTGTCTGCCTCCGCCCCCACTCACTTTCCGCTCTGGGCCTGTGCCTTCCTTCTTCTTCCTCAGATCTCCCTCACCTTTCTCTTATAAGGACATTTGTCCTTGGGCTTAGGGCTCCACCCCCTCTGGTTAATCCAGGATGCTTTCATCTCAAAATCCTTAATCACTTCTACAAAGACCCTTTTCCTTCATAAGGTCACATTCACAAGTGCCCAGGATTTGGACCTGGAAATATTTTAGGGCTGCCGTTCAACCCACTACAGCAGAGCTTGATTTTTCAGACCCACGCCCCTCCTCGCGGGTAATGTGGGCTTACTTTGACAATCTCAACAGAAATGTGCTCTGAGTCTCCACCTGGCTGTGCGGTGGAGAGCCCCTAGCCTGCAGCCCTGCTTCTGTTTGTCCCTGTGATTCCAGCCTGTGCCAAGGGTCTCCTCCATAAAGAAGACAGGTGTTGCCCCTTCAGGAGGACTTCGGGTTGCTTTCGTCTTTAGCCAGACAGTTGGCCTCTTGGCAATTACATTTCATCAAGCTTCCAAAGGGTGGCTTTAAGAGTTCAGCATTAGAGTCGTGTCAGATATAGAGCTCCCGGAGGACAGAACCGAATCACCATAACTCCATAAATGTTAGTTTTCTCCTCTCAGGGTGCCGGATCAGAATCTGTATTTCCGCAAGACCCCGGTTGATTTCTAGCCACGTTAAAGTATGAGATGCACCCGATTAGAACAGCGGCCCCGGAGCCGTCTCCCTCCTGGCACGCTCGAGAGGCAGCTATAATATTCGCCAACACAGGACTCGGAGAAGGCGGTCACATATGGGACACTGTGTGAGAATAGTTTGGAAATTTGTGGCCCTCCCTCTCCACACACACACACACACACACACACACACACACACAGGTTTTGTCCTGCGATGCCTTGGGGGAGCACTCCTTCCTCCGTGAAAATCACAAACCCACTTAATTCATGGAAATAGATTTTACACCTGACTGAAGAATAGGATCATCAAGGAGGCTCAAGATGAGAAGCAAGTTCACTGTCGTCCCCCAGACCAAAGAAATCAGAATCCCCAGACACGGACTTTACTTATAACGCTCATCTCAGTCCAGTCTGCAGCTAAGGTTGTGAGATGCTGGTCTAAAAGGACTTACAACTCTGGAACCTGAAATCCCTTGCTTTTTTATAACCCGGAATTCTAAATGGCCTTTGTAGCTATGGCTAATTCCTTGCATTAGCTGTAGGTTGGGCAGGTCATTTTAGTCTTACGCAGCAAGTGACAGCAAAGTGCCACCAATGTTTTTTCTTTTTTTTTATTCATCCAGATGTCGTAACAAACATCGTTATTATTGGTCTTTTGTTTAATTCAAATGCAACTGACTACCGTAAACGTTCTGCAGAATGGCACAAATTAAAGACCAAACGTGTACATATATATCAGAGACTTGAACTTGAAAAACCAAAGACTGCTCTAAGTACATTAGCGAGGATAAACAACTCTCCACAGTGGTTGTGAGAGAAGAAAACCAGGAAAGAAAGAACAAAGATGTTCCAAGACAGTAAGGACGGATGTCCCAGTTCTAAACTGCTTCTGAAATTAGCAGGCTACCTCACATTTATTCTCCCTGCAACAAAGCTTTCAGCTTCTCTAACAATCAATCCAACTGCTTAAATCCCTACTCCTTGAAGCACGTCCTCACTGTTAGGGGAGAGTAGACAGACCGGTTTACTCCATCAGGGCTGAATAAAAGGGTCTTGGGGTTTGTTTCCAGGATCTCTTCATCATTCTAGACAGAACTGATAAGAACTTGGTCTGCAGTTCTGAGCGTTTTGAAAGAGGCGGAGGTCACTAGAGTGATGGCTTCTAGCCCCTTCCAGTAAGCAAGCTCCCTGTGCTGACCAGGCTGCTTCCAGCACTCAAGAGGGAGACGCCCTCACACATCCCAGACTGGGGACTAATGGGAGGGGAAAAGTGTCCCTGCGGTGTCCCCACAGGCTGAAAAGTTGCTACGGCAAGCTGGCTTTGTCTGTCGTTAAAATTACTCATAGTCCTCTTGGAAATTTTAGAAAAGGTACAAAATTACAAAGAAGAAAACAAAAGTCACCATTTTTTCCTGGCGTCCAAAAATACCACTATCTTGCTGCGGGTTTCTGACGTCATTTTTCTGTATCTTTGTGTAATATTTTAAAATGTCAGGAAACCTACTTTCAGAGCGTCTACTGTTTTCATTCATTCCATAATACTGTTTTGTGTTCTGAGCCCACATTAGGGTCTTCTTCAAAATCACGGTGTTTGGGGGCTAGGGCTTAAATCAGGTTCATAATCCTTTATCCACAATTCCAAAGCCAAAGGCTTCAAACTACTGAAAACTGTTTGTAACCAATTTGGCAGCAAAACTTGACCTGCAGTGAAGTGATGTATGTTCTTCATTTTTCCCACTTACTGTGAATATATCTATATGTTTCACGATAGAAATAGGAGTATCTTTAATGACTGGCCATTGCTCCAAAACGTAGAGGGGAAATTACTAACATTTACTACATGTATAATATTACTTTCCTAAATTCCAAAATATTCTGAATCCCTAGCCCTAAGGAATTTGGATAAGGAATGGTGGCTGTGTATTTTATCCGGTGGTTTATTTTATCTTGACCTTGGTGTTGGACATTTCGGTTGTTACCCATAAAGTTTTATGAGGCAGTTTTATTGCCAAGATTAAACTTTATACTCTAGGAGTATTAGAGAAGGCTGTGTCACTATGGCCCCTAGCATGCAATGCTGTGTGTCCTGTCACATGGAAAACAAACTGTGACAGTCTATGATTAAACAGGGACACGGGTTCAATCAAATTATCTGACAATAACCTATTATCTCTTTTCTTGCTTCAGGAAACTTGTCTTTCATATTCATTTATTTCGGCAAGAGTTTTGGTGGTAGACAAAACAAAACAATAAAGTAGCTTGAGAGCTAGAAAGAGTCTCAGGGATATGGAATTCAGTTCTACCCGCGGCTGTAACCCCAGACTTGAGAGTCTTCTAGAATATTCTAGGATAAGGGCTCACTACCTTCTGAGACACTGAGCTTCAAAACTGGAAGAAAGATCCTCTTTATACTGACACCAACAAAGCCAACTTGAAGGCATGTTATTCATTGACCCTGTACATTCTGATAAGCAAGTAACAACGCTCCCCTGTCATATTTTTGCCACCTAAGTTCGGCATCTGGTTGTGAGAAAGGATAAAGAGAATAAAAGTTCTGCAGACCAGGAGTGCCTATGGCCAGCACACAGTCATTTGCACAAGGATCTGTGCCATGCTGTGCCTACCTACCACGAAACCCCATGCCCCCATCCCCACATAAGACCACCACCCTAGGTAACAGGTTTTCCCAATTCAGCGGCAGCTAGAGCCGCGCTTCTTGGATTCCAACATCCATGATCTTTGTGCCGAGTGGAACTGCTTCGCGATGATTAAGAATGTCATCATTACGTATTTCTCATCAGGGACACACCCCCAAACTGGATGACTGTTTTGCTTACGAGAGGCATATTGTCTCTTCGAGACCTCACATGATAAAAGCCAGTCTATCACTGGGTGGGGATACACATCAGCTCCACTTCAAAGAGCCAGCTCTGTGTCTGGTATGCAAGAGGTGCCTGATAAATGCCACCTCCCTCTGTACGTATGCCTGATAAAACTCCCTGTGTATGCCAGGTCATTATTTTCTTCCATGGTATATGCGAACAATGCCTGCCTTTGACCTCGGGGGACGACGTCGTTTTGATTTGCGGGAATTAATAAGTGTAAATCCCACTGAATCTTGGGGAAAGGAGAAGCAGCAATTTTAGCATCCTGAGATCACAGTCTTGTACCCAGCAGAGTAGTCAGTGTGGCTGGCTTCCTAGTTACCCAGGAGTAATTACGAATCCACTCTCGGGCCAACCAGGCCCATTCACTGGTGCTCTCAGAGTCACGTAGCTGGCATTCAGCATCGTGGTTGGCTGGTAATTAAAAAGCTGCACGCTGTGAGAGAACACAGCTGAGCCACAGGGCGAGCGTCGGCCACAGGTTGTAGACATGGCCAATGGATTCCGTGCAGGAACAGCAGGTGCGGTTGGCCCCAAGACTCATGGAGATGGCTGGGGATGGGGCGATGCAGGATTTCGAGATAGCCTTCCTTCCCTCTTAATGGCAAGATTGCCAGCTGGTGAAGGAACTCCCTGACTTAACTCACCTGCCATCACACGGGAGGTTTCCAGCTGAACAAACTGAAGTCTCCTGCTGACTCGCCACAAGTTTGGACCTTTCATGCCTGTGGCCTTTAAAAACATCACAAAGAATAGAGAAGGCTGTGACTTATTTTCATATCGGGCCTACCGTTATCACACAAGTCATGTATTGTCATTGTAGAAAAGTTTAAGATACAAAAACGTACAAAGAAAAAAGTACCATAATGGAACCACTGAAAAAGTGGTCAACATTATTGGGTATTTTTTAGGCTTTCGGGGTTGTTTTTCTTTTTTTTTTTTTTTTTTTTTTTAATTTTTTTTTTCAACGTTTATTTATTTTTGGGACAGAGAGAGACAGAGCATGAACGGGGGAGGGGCAGAGAGAGAGGGAGACACAGAATCGGAAACAGGCTCCAGGCTCTGAGCCATCAGCCCAGAGCCCGACGCGGGGTTCGAACTCACGGACCGCGAGATCGTGACCTGGCTGAAGTCGGACGCTTAACCGACTGCGCCACCCAGGTGCCCCTGTTTTTCTTTTTTTAATGTTTATTTTGAGGGAGAAAGACAGAGAGCACACACACACTCACATGAGCAGAGGAGAGGCAGAGAGAGAGGAAGAGAGAGAGAGAGAGAGAGAGAGAGAGTCCCAAGAAGGCTCCATGCTGTCTGCCCAGGGCTCAGTGTGGAGCTCGATCTCATGAACCGTGAGATCATGACCTGAGCCAATACTAAGAGTTGGACACTTAACCAACTGAGCCACTCAGACGTCCCTAAGACTTTCTTATAAAACTATGCATCCTATTTTGATTTTAATGTTAATGTATCACAACAATTGTCCAGCATTACTAAACTTATTTCCATAGCTATACAATCTTCCATCATTTAGGCAGGTCATATTTTATATTCTCCCACTGGTAGAAAACAATACATCTCATGAACTAATTTGACAAGGTCTATTAATACCTCCACGTCCTAAGACACCGTGTTTCACTACTTAGCAATAAGTAAAACCAGTGACCGTGGGGAGTCTCATGAGTCCGGCCAGTGTTTGGAGAACCTGACCCATAATGACAATTTATAATATTCACGTAGTGTTTGATTGTGTAAATGTGCAGAGAAATTGAAAGTAAGGTCCAGGATTTCTGGTTGGGGATTCCACGAAGGCCAAACCACCAGTCACCAGCTTATGTCCTACTTTCCATATATCCAACGTTCCCCCACCAATAAGATACAGGAAGAGAGCAAAGTTGACTTCGTGCAAACCTTTGGTCATGTCCAAATGCACCCGATACCAAAAAGCTGAAGAGCGTTTCAAAAGTTGTGGGTGGATATGATTTGGGGCCAAAATCAGGAAGTCCTAGAAAAAGGTACCCATTAGAAAGAGCAAAAGGAATTTCCCAGAGGCCAGGCTACCTGGAATTTCAGAATTCCTGGTGAAGAGAGGCCAAGTCACAAACAAGAGCTCAGGAGTTCTATCACAGACCAGACATCAAGTAGAAGAGTAGGAGGACCTATCGAATGGTTCTCTGTTCTCGCTCTCCATTCTTCTCTATTGTTTCTTTGGGGAGCACGGGAGATATTTTTTAAGGGGCCTATTTTAAGAGCTTAAAAATGAATCTGTTGGGTTAGTCAGAGAAAAGAAGTATTAATGTCAACTATTTATTCATCTTTCACAGTGAGGAAGCCAAATACTTCTGTGATGAAGAGAATGGATTCTGGGGGCACCTGGGTCATGCAATAGGTTAATAGGTTAAGTGCCCGACTGTTGATCTCAGCTCAGGTCACGATCTCACGATTCATGGGTTCGAGCCCCTCATCGGGCTCTGTGCTGATGATGTGGCACCTGCTTGGGATTCTGTCTCTCCTCTCTGCTGCCCCTCTTCCTACTTGTTCTCTCTCTCTCTCTCTCTCTCTCTCTCTCTCTCTCTCAAAACAAATAAACTTAAAAAGGTTGTAAAAGCCGGGGCGGGGGGGATCTGGAGTGATCTCACAGGAATATCAGCTCTACCATTTACTGGTTGTGACATTTAAAGCAATTAATTAGCCTCTCTGAGCCTCATTTTCTTTATCTATTAAATGGAAACAGTAGCTATCTCAAAGCATCGTTGAGAAGGTTAAGTGACTTCATATGTGCAGGATGTTTAGCGCTATGTCTGACGCAGAGGGCGTATTCCATAGATGTTGTAGCAGATTGTACTCCCGGATCGTGGCCACCTGCTCTGGTGCAGTGTGACCTGGGTGCTTCCCATTCAGAAGTGAATCTTTTTCTTCGCCTTCAACAACTTGTGTGGGCCTGTGACCGCACAGACCAGTGGAATATGACAGCAGGGACACTGTGCCAAGTCTGGGTAGAGGCTTCCTGCCCACTTCCTGCCTTTGGGAGCTGGTGTCCGCCAGTCACATGCTATGGCCGCCATGCTGTGAGAAGTAGAAGCCATGTGGAGAAGCTATGGAGAAGCATAAGCCAGGCAGGGGAAGCCCTCGTGGAGAGACAGGGAGGCCAGGGAACCAGGCACCAGACGTAAGAGTCAGGAAACCATCACGGGCATTCAGCCTGGTCCAGCTTTGAGACAACCATCTGAATGCAACAGCATGACAGAACCTCAGAGGAACTCACCCAGCTGAGAACCAGGAGAGATAAAAAGAAATCCCGGTTTCTAAGCCCCTGCTTTGGAGTGATGAGTTATGCAACAGCAGATGACTAGAAGAGATACTGCCTACTATTTTTATGATCACCACAATTATTACTTCATGCAAGACCCTTTGCTGTTGAACATCCAGAATATAATTTAGAGATTCTTATGATTTGATATCCCACCTTAAAGAACATCCGTTCTAGACGAGAATGACACTAAATAACTAATAGTAGGCAAGCAGAATGCTAATCAGGGGTTCTTTGCTCCAAGCGTGTGCAAAGTGCTAAGGGTTACTCTGGGAGCAAATCTTGGAAAAGGGGCACACTGGGGGTAGAGAAGACAACCTCACAGAGAAGCAATCAGTGGAGCTGAGCTTGGGAGACGATGGGATGTAACTGAGAATGGGGAGGGAGCGGGGATAGACTTCAAGTAACTACCACAGCTGGAAAAACTACAAGGATTTAATATGAGAGGTAACGTTAACTTGATAATTTGAATTTTGTTCCTTAAAAACTGATTCTAAGTCATTGGGCAGAGAATTTCTTGATGGAGGGTGGAATCCTGTTTCCTACACCTCTTTATTGGAGGGAGAAAGAAGGAGCCACAGTCTATCATCAGAAGGAGGATAAAGGCCTGGGTTTGAGTTGCAACGTTGAAAAACCCCGTATTGAAGGGATGGATTTTGCTGTTCCGCCATGTTGCTTTTTGGACAGGCTGTGATCATAGGCATTCACGCCGTTCTTCGTTGTCATTGTGGTTTGTCTGAACAGAAATTCTTTAAATAATGAAAATTCTACATCCAGATCCACTTCTGTGGATTTTTCTAAGGATTCATCCAAGATGCAAGAAATGTTATGAGGAAAAAATACGAGAACTTCCTCTGCCATCTTCGGCAAGGTCTTATTTTTTCCTTTAGTTTTTTTCAATCACTTTAAATATTGATTAGAAACAATACAATAGTCATAAACTATGCATAAGGTATAAGGAACAAGAAAACAATTCATATATGGGTGCTTATTCCGTTTTTAAAAATGACCACTGCTTTTGAAGTTTTCATCCGCTTCTCCGTGATCACAAACCCTCACTCCCCACAGGGAGCAACTGTCCTGAATTCTGGGTTCATCCTTCACTTGCTTTTATTTTTCATTTTGCCACATGGGTTTGTATCATTAAAAATAATTTGTTTGCTTTTGCTTGTTTTTGAACTTTAGGCTCCCCACAAATCATACCACACAGTATATTTTGTGCCCAGACTACCTGGGTTTTGACACCTGGTTCCACCAGTCATGAGTTGTGAGATCTTGAGCAAGTTAGTAAATATCACTGTGCCTGTTTTCTCAACTGCAAAATGGAAATAATATGAGGGCCTACTTCTCACGAAGAGAAACTCATTTGTGTACGACCTTGAAAATAGTGCCTGGAACACACAGTGTGGGCTCCATAAGTGCTAGCCATTATTCCACAATCTGTTTTACGACTGGCCCAGTTTACATTCCGAAGATAATCCGTGCTATTGTGGATAGCCATAAATCCTTTGATTTCATGGCTGTATAATATTTCCTTATGTGCATAAAATACTATTTAATTATCCACTGTCTACTCAGTAGACATCGGGCTGTTTTCCAGATTTTGCTCACCCCGGTGCTGCTAAGAACATTCTAGTTCATTGGAGCATATCTTCTAGTCTGGGGGCACATATTCAAGAGTTATCTGTACATAGGGCTCCATTCTCAGGATTAAAATCGCTGAGGCACAGAGTAGGTACACCTCCAACTTTACTAGACAATGTCACAGTTTCCAAACTCGCCAGGCCATTTTATATTCCCACAAATGTGTGTATGTGACTCATTCGCTTTACAGCCTCATCAACCCTCCATACTGGCAGCTTTCATTTTTACCCAACCGGTGGCTAATTTTAATTTACCTTTGTTGATGACAGATGCAGTTAAGCTCTTTTCAAATATTTATTGGCAATTGCTTTTTCTCGAATACACAGAGTGCTTGCTTCAATCTTTTGCCCACCTTTCTGTCAGGCATTTTGTCTTTTCCGCATTGATTTGTAGGAGTTATTTATTTATTCGGAACATTTTTCCCGGTTTGATATTTGAGTTTTCGTTCTCCTCGGATGTTTTCTTTTGGTGCAGTTGAGCAGAACAAACTTTTCTTTATGATTTCTTGAGTTTGTGTATTGTTTACAGAAACTTTCTTTCATTAAGTTAGTCTCCTATATTAAATTCCAAACATCATAAAATTCATCTTTCTTTTTTGGGCTTTTCATCAGCCTGGAGTTGGTTCATTTGTACATAATATGAAGTAAGGGGGATGAGTTGTTTGTTTGTTTGTTTGTTTGTTTGTTTGTTTATTTCTCACACAGCTGCACAGTCTTCTCAGTATCATATATTAGAAAGTCTATCCCTTCTACACTAGTCTACAATGCCAGCTCTGTCATAATTACCTGTGATACATGGGCTTTCTCTTCTTGGGCCAATATTAAAATATCTGTCCCATGTCAATTACACAAGTTGTAATTAACATAACTTTATAGTAATCAATGGTATCTGGAAATTTATGTTCCCCACATGAACTTTGTCAATGAATTGGCTCTTAAATGTTTACTTTTTAACCTAAACATTAGGATCAGCTTGTCAGTAAACATACACACCCACACACACACACACACACACACACACACACACACTTTTTGGGATTTAGATTGGAATTATGTTGATTCTATAGGTAACTTTAAAGAGAAACAGCATCTTTAAGACACTGAATTTCCAGCTCTTTAATATATTATATATCTTCCAAGAGAGGCAGAGATGGAGGGAAAACTTCTTCAACACTAACTATTCAATAATGTTTTATAATCTTCTCCCTAAAAGACTGGACCTTACCATCTTTTGAGAGATTCGGGGAAGAGGGGAGCAATTTACATATTTTAAAGGTATTGTAAATGTTGAAATAACAAAATTCCATGTTTTCATGTTTGTCATTAACAATACATTTCTAGAGATGATGTATGGTATAGCAGGCTTGCTCGTGTTTTATCAATTCTAGTATCGGTCCATTTATTCTTTAGGGTTTGCTATGTAGGTGACAATATAATCTGAAAATTGAATTTTATTTCTTCCTTTTTGTTTCTTATACTTTTTTTCTTTTCTTGCCAGACAGCACTGGCCAAGACTTCCAGAACAAGGCTAAATTAAAGTACAGATAGGGAGCACCCTTGTTCTTCATCTTAAAGGGAATGTTTTTAATGTTTCAGCATGAGACTTGTTTCCAGATTTCGGTAGGCTTCAAATACTAGAGTAAAGACTCTTGATTGCCAGGAGTCTTTTTATTCTTATAAGTATTAAATTTAATCAGTTTTTTCTGTTGCGATGGTTATGTATATGTTCCCTTCCCCTTCCATTAGTGCAATGATTTATACCAATAGATTTTCTAATGCTCAACAAAACCAGAATTTCTGGGATAAACACAAGTCGGTCATGATGTATTATTATTTTTAAGCATGGTGGTCCAATGAGTCATTAATGAGCACTAGTGAGAATGGCCTATAATTTTCTTTTCTCTTACTCTCCTTGCTGGATATTGGCATTGGGTTTGTACTAGCTTCATCAAATGAGTTAGAGTATTTACCAATTTCTATTCTCGACAAGAAATTGTGTAGTAGAGAATAATTTATTCCTTTAGCAATGAAACAGTCTTGGACTGGTATTTCCTTGGGGTAAGATTTTTCAACTATTGATTCAGTGTCATTGTCAGTTATCATTGTTGGTAAATAGTCCTTCATGGGTAATTTTTGTTCTTATATGTATGTTATATGTATGTATATATTATATGTTTCTAAATATATGCTCGTCACTGATATTCTTTTAGCATTTTAATGTCTGTTATACCCATAGATATGTCTCTTTTTTCACTTCCCATTTTTTTCTGGGGTGTCTTCCCTTTTATTTCTGATCAAACTTGCTACATGGTGTAGGTTTTATTAGTTCTCTCTGTTGTAATTCCTTACTCGATTTTGGTAACTTCTGTTCTTCACTACTTCTGCGTTCTTGGCATCATGCTTTTATTGTACCACAGATCTGCTAAGTTAGCGCTTCAGTAATTAAATTTTAGCTTTTCTCCTTTTCTAATATAAATAGTTCAGTTCTGTATTTCTATATTATTGCTCTGTTTTAAATCTTTTTATTCCCATTATCATTTATTCTTTGACTCATGACTTCCTAATTTCTGAATAAATTTGGATTTGTTCAATTGTCTTTTTTGTCACTGATTTCAAACCTCATTGTATGGTGGTCATAGGAAATAGTCCCCATGATATTATTTTGTGAATCTTTGTGAGAATTTGCATTACATCCAATTATAGGGCAACTTTTTGCATGTTCCATGTGTGCTTGAAAAGATGGTACATACCACCATAATTTGGTGCCATATTTTTGAAATATCCATAAAAAATTTGTTAATTGTGTTGTTTAAATCACTATTTTTTTCTAATAGTTATTAAAAACATATGTTTTAAGGAGAAAAATCTTTCAAAGTATTATACTTCCTGGTGAACTAATTCCTTTGTCATTATATAGTGACCCTCTTAAGAAATATGCTTTTTCCTAAAAAGCTTTAATTTTTTGAGGAACCTCCACACTTTTCCAGAGTGGCTGCACCAGTTTGCACAAACAGTGCAAGAGGGTTCCCGTTTCTCCACATCCTCGCCAACATCGATAGTCTCCTGATTTGTTCATTTTAGCCACTCTGACCGGCATGACGTGGTATCTCAGTGTGGTTTTGATTTGTATTTCCCTGATGAGGAGCGACGTTGAGCATCTCTTCATGTGCCTGTTGGCCATCTGGGTGTCTTCTTTAGAGAAGTATCTATTCATGTTTTCTGCCCATTTCTTCACTGGATTATTTGTTTTTTGGGTGTGGAGTTTGGTGAGTTCCTTATAGATTTTGGATATTAGCCCTTGGTCTGATATGTCATTTGCAAATATCTTTTCCCATTCTGTCGGTTGCCTTTTAGTTTTTGATTGTTTCCTTTGCAGTGCAGAAGCTTTTTATCTTCATGAGGTCCCAATAGTTCATTTTTGCTTTTAATTCCCTTGCCTTTGGGGATGTGTCAAGTAAGAAATTGCTGCGGCTGAGGTCAGAGAGGTTTTTCCCTGCTTTCTCCTCTAGGGTTTTGATGGTTTCCTGTCTCGCATTCAGGTCCTTTATCCATTTTGAGTTTATTTTTGTGAATGATGTTAGAAAATGGTCTACCTTCATTCTTCTGCATGTTGCTGTCTAGTTCTCCCAGCATCATTTGTTAAAGAGACTGTCTTTTTTTCGATTGGATATTCTTCCCTGCTTTGTCAAAGATTAGTTGGCCATACATTTGTGGGCCCAATTCTGAAGTCTCTATTCTATTCCACTGGTCTACCCTATGACCCAGCAATAGCACTGCTGGGAATTTACCCAACGGATACATGAGTGCTGATGCATAGGGGCACTTGTACCCCAATGTTTATAGCAGCACTTTCAACAATAGCCAAACTATGGAAAGAGCCTAAATGTCCATCAACTGATGAATGGATAAAGAAATTGTGGTTTATATACACAATGGAATACTACTTGGCAATGAGAAAGAATGAAATATGGCCTTTTGTAGCAATGTGGATGGAACTGGAGAGTGTTATGCTATGTGAAATAAAGCATACAGAGAAAGACAGCTACCATATGTTTTCACTCTTATGTGGATCCTGAGAAACTTAACAGAAGACCATGGGGGAGGGGAAGGAAAAAAAAGTTAGGGAGGCAAACCATAAGAGACTCTTAAAAACTGAGAATAAACTGAGGGTTGATGGGGAGTGGGAGGGAGGGGGAAAGTGGGTGATGGGCATTGAGGAGGGCACCTGTTGGGATGACCACTGGGTGTTGTACGGAAACCAATTTGACAACAAATTTCATATTAAAAAAAAAAATCTTGGGGCGCCTGGGTGGCTCAGTCGGTTAAGTGGCCGACTTCGGCTCAGGTCATGATCTCGCGGTCCATGAGTTCGAGCCCCGTGTCAGGCTCTGTGCTGACAGCTCAGAGCCTGGAGCCTGTTTCAGATCCTGTGTGTCCCTCTCCCTGACCCTCCCCCATTCATGCTTTGTCTCTCTCTGTCTCAAAAATAAACGTTAAAAAAAATTTTTTTTTAATTAAAAAAGAAAAAAAGAAAAGCTTTAGTTAGTATTTTAATGGTATATCTTTTACATAATTTTATATTAAAACTTTCCTATCCATACATTTTAGGTATGTCTTTGGTAAAAAAGTGTATACCCAGATTACAAATTGTTCAATCCAGGAAAATTGTCTTTTAACTTAAGAATTGCTTCCATGTACAATTATTGTAATTACTAAAATACTTAAATTTACAGTTCATTTGATGCCGTCTATTTGCTCATCCTTTACTTTGTTCTTTTTTGGCCTCCTGTTTTCCTTCTTTTGTTTGATGTGCATGTGTGTGCATGTATTTTTTCTTACCCCATTATACCTCTGCTAGTTTATTAGTTGTACCTTCTAATTCTATTTTTGTGATTCTTTTGATATTTTTAGAAGATAATTACCAACATGTAACGTTATTTACCTTCCTTTGGAGTGATATGTGGATCTTTTAATAATTTATTTCTGACCACTCATAATTTCAATGCTACTATACTCAAACATTTTAACTCTATCTTACTTGTTAACTCCTTAAGACTTCATTATTATTGTTTTAAACAGTCAGTCCTTTTAAATATTTACCCAGATATTCAAATCTTTAATATAATCTTGGTCAACTTTTCTTTTATCATCTCAGGTCTATGGAAGATCACTTCCTTTCAGTATGAAAAACACAATTTGGAATTTTTTTTTTAACGTCAAGGCTTATTGTAAGAAAATGCTTTTTTGGTGCCAAAAAAGGTCTTTATTTTGCCCTCATTCTTAAAATGATATCTTCATTGGACATATAATTCCAGGTTGACAGCTAGTTTCTCTTCAAACCAAGTTATTTTTCTACACTCTTTTGCCAACCACTGCTGTTATTGATATTGACTGTCGTTAAAAAATCAATTACCAATGTAATTGCCATTCTTTTGAAGGCAATATTTCTCTTCCTACTGGATGCCTTTAGGGCCTTCTCTTTAGCTTTGGTTTTTTACAGTTTCACTATGCTGTATCTAGGCATGAATTTCTTCTTATTTATCCTGCTTGGATACATTGGAATCCTGATTCTATATTTTGATGTTTTTCACCATTTCTTTTTTGTTGTTGTTATTGTTCTGCCTTTGCTTTGGAATCGGAAACCTAATTTTCATACCAACTCCAGATTTTGTGTTTCTAGTCGACAGATGAAAACTGTCCGGGCGCCTGGGTGGCGCAGTCGGTTGAGCGACCGACTTCAGCCAGGTCACGATCTCGCGGTCCGTGAGTTCGAGCCCCGCGTCAGGCTCTGGGCTGATGGCTCAGAGCCTGGAGCCTGTTTCCGATTCTGTGTCTCCCTCTCTCTCTGCCCCTCCCCCGTTCATGCTCTGTCTCTCTCTGTCCCAAAAATAAATAAACGTCGAAAAAAAAAATTAAAAAAAAAAAAAGAAAACTGTCAAGGCATTGTTTTGTTTGGAAGACTGGTTAAGGTCAACTTTTTTTTTTTAAATGCTTTTAATGTTTATTTTATTTTTGAGAGAGAGTGACAGAGCGTGACTGGGGGAGCGGGGGAGTGGGGACAGAGAGAGAGGAAGACACTAAGTCTGAAGCAGGTTCCAGGCTCCATGCTGTCAGCACAGAGCCGGACGCGAGGCTCGAATCCACAAACAGTGAGATCATGACCTGAGCTGAAATCAAGAGTCGGACACTTAACCAACTGAGTCACCCAGGCACCCCAAAGTCAACTTAAAAAAAAATTATATTTGAAACAGAGAGCACAGGGGAGGGGCAGAGAGATAATGAAGGAGTGAGAGAATCCGACGTGGGCTCTGCTCTGACAGCAGAGAGCCTGATGCAGGGCTCAAACTCACCACCCATGAGATCATGACCTGATCCTAAGTCAGATGCTTCACCAACTGAGCCAGGTGCCCCATTTTTCACCATTTCTGAGAGATATTTCTTATACTAAAGGCTCTTCTTTTTCATTTAAATATGATGTACACACTTAGTTTATGTTCTTTGATAACTTTAACCTCTAAAGACTAAGCAGCTGGTTCTGTCGTCTAGTGTTTCTTCCATCTTACTTTGGTGCTTTGTTATTTTAAGATTTTTCTTATTTTGTCTGTGTGCTCACTTTTCTTAGAAATTGATCTGTGGGAATTCTTTGAGGCGTGGATTGAAGGTGAGCTCCTCCGGAAAGGATTTGTGTTTGCTTCTGTCGAGTGCTTGAAGGAACTGCAAAATCAGAACTTATCTGCTCTGCATTCTCAAGTTGTGGGGTTTTAGACATTCTAGGCTAAAAACCCATGTGTACTGATAAATTCTCAGGGGGAGAAACTGTCCTCTTTACTATGCACCAATCTTTGAGAGTGAGAAAGGTGGGCTTCTCTGTAGTTCATTCTTTCCTTTAAAAAAAAAGTTTATGTACTTATTTTGAGAGAGAGAAAGAGAGAGTGAGCAGGGGAGAGGCAGAGAGAGAGGGAAAGAGAGAGGATCCCAAGCAGGCTCCGCACTGTCAGTGCAGAGCCTGATGTGGG
The DNA here is from genome assembly GCF_018350155.1 of Leopardus geoffroyi. NCBI lineage: Eukaryota > Metazoa > Chordata > Mammalia > Carnivora > Felidae > Leopardus > Leopardus geoffroyi. The sequence continues at coordinate 198,367,887 of NC_059327.1, forward strand.
GCTTGAACTCATGAACTGTGAGATCATGACCTGAACCAAAAACAAGAGTTGAACGCTTAACCGACTGAGCTACCCAGGCACTCCTTTTCCTAATTCATTCTTAAACTGAGGCTCTAAACCTTTAGAATCCAGTTTATATTGGGATGGGGTCTCATACTAGACTCTCCAGAGTGTAGACTGTCTGAGTCTTATTGAAAGTCCACTGCCTTTTGAGAAGCCATGAAAATCAAAGACCATTTTTCCCTGTAGTAGCAACGCCAGCAAGGAGAGAGCTGGCTTCTGTACTCTGCTTCTATCTCTGGGTTCTCACCTTCATTTAAGTCTTGGGCTCTCTCTGGAAAGTCCTTACTTTTGCCAGCAATTGATTACAAAATAAGTGGCTTTCTGTAAACCGTTTCCTGTGGAAGATTCAGTCAGGTATCTAGTTCATCACACTGCAAAAAAATCAAAGACATTCTCCCTATGGAATTCAATTTTTTTTATTTTATTTTGGCAAAAATTTAATTAAAAATAGAATAAAAGAGAATTTCCACGTTTCCAGTGTTATCAATGGTGTTCTATTTTTATGTAAAGAGAAGTAACACATCCCTGGGATTGGGGTGTTTCTTTCCTTAATGTGATTCATCAAAGTTTTGCAAATGCTCATTCAATGATCATGAATTAAGCTCTTACTACACGCCAGACTTTGTGCTATTCATATTTGAATACATCATCTCATTAGATTTAGTCTTCAGAAACAAAGAACTCAAGGGCTCCTCTATCCATTAAAATGGGAAAACAGTATCATACAGTCTTTGCAAAGCTATTATTGCCTGTCCCGTGCCCAGCAATATTAATAGGTTCATGTGTGTATGACAGATCAATCTTTGTATGCATAAGTGAGCAAACAAATAAATAAACCCCTCAATAAATAAATCTAAAATACATAAACAGCCCTGTCTGCTGTTATGGAGTGATTATGGAGTTTGGCTATTATATGGGCTGTACCAGTCCTTAAGACGAGAAGACTGGATTACTAACATCATCTCTCTGTGCTACAGTTTCCTGGATCCATGGGAGGTAATAATACTCCACCTCATGGAATAAAAATAAGGATCAAATAGGTAATGTATACCAAAAAAAAAAAAAAAAAAAAAAAAAAAAAAACACCAATGTGAGACACCCCCTCCCTCTTAATCAGTCAGATTATGTTTGATGACTTATCAGCTGTGTGACTTAAAATGAATTATTGCACCTATGTGTATCCCACTTTCTTCATCAATACGGTGTAGATAATAATAATACTAATCTCATTAAGTTGTCCTGGTTGCTCAGTAATGACTTCACATATGTCATGTTTAAAATACTTAGAACATTATCTTGAAGGTAGTAATCCTTTATAGATGCTTAGCCATTCTCAGCAGTTATTATTATCTCAACTTAAGAGAAATCCCAAAAGGTGCTAGGCTTTTTAATAGAAGAGATAAGATTTTTAAAGAAACTTTGTTTTCTCTGATTACAAAATAGGAGCGCATTCACGTAAAACACAAAGATGAGTCACAGAGGCACAGAAAAAAGGTCAAAGCAGCCAAAAATTGGCCCTCGTGTCGAAGACCATGTATCATTCTAGGTACAGAAAATTCTAAAAGGGACCACACTTAAATGTTAGCAGTGATCTCTGCATGTAGGATCAGGGCGATTTTTCTATGGGTAGATAATGTTGATGTTGATAAATATAGATGTGAATATGGGTATATTCAAGCTATATGTGCATTTGTAGAGATAGCCAGCTATCTGTTTCTTTATAATTCAGTCATTGAGGGGTGCCTGAGTGGGAGGTTCAGTTGGCTAAGTGTCCAACTTTGGCTCAGGTCATAGTCTCATGGCTCATGAGTTTGAGCCCCGCATCAGACTCTGTGCTGACAGCTCAGAGCCTGGAGCCTGCTTCATATTCTGTGTCTCTCTCTCTCTTTTCCCCTCCCCTGCTCACACACTGTCTCTCTCTCTCTCAAATATAAATAAGCATTTAAAAATTTTTTTAATTTATAATTTATTCATTGAAATAGGCTCAGTGAGCAGTGTCTAAATTAAGTGTCTAAATAAAATCCCTCATTATCTTCTTTATTTATCCATATGTTAATCCAATCCAGTGTCTATCCCTTTGTGCATCCACTGATCCATTTATTTCCTATGTACAAAGCCCCATGCTGGCTGCTAGGGGCCAATAGATGGAGACATCCCAGTTCCAAATTTAACAATCCAGTGGAGCCAAGACAGCAATGACCCAGTAAGCAAAGAGTTTCTAAGAGATGATATGTACCAAGTGCCAGGAGAAAGTGAAGGATAATGCAGGAGCACAGAACTAAGGGCACCTACCTCTACTCAGGTAGGAAGGACAGGTGGGAAGTATTATATTGAAGACAAGTACGAGTTTGCCAGGCATATATATGGAAGGAAATTTCTTTTTTAGCACAAGAATACTTAGTGAGACGTGAAAAAAAACACTTCCTTCTGTGCCAGTGAAGACCCCTGGTTCTATCCTTCCTGGAAAACCAGACCTCCCTTCTTTCAGGGATGAAAAATAAAAGTATTAGCTGGGTGTTTGGAGGGTTATTAGCAAATAAGTCGAGCTAATTTGTTTTCTCAAGCTGTGGACACTAAGGTCTAGGAGTCTAGAACAATAGAGCAGCCAATGGCTGGGAACCAGAGCCTGAGCCCTTATTCTTTCTCTGTCATTCACAAGTTTTCTGAACCCATATAAGATCTTTATGAGTCTTGGAATCCCTTATCTGAAAAAGGAATTTAATAGGACCAATTTTCTCCACCATCTTTCATATGTCAGATACTTGAAATGGCAGCATGTTTGATCCTGAAGATAGAGAACCAAGCTCTCTGTGAACAGAGATTATGTGAAAAGAAATTAAGCCTTGAAATCAACCAAAGCACAGCCCCAATCTTTCCTCCATCACTTTCTTGATAAGGTTTACATGATAGAAGGTACATAAAGTATATAAGAAATGCCTAGTATCAGGTGCCTCTTAATTGTTAGTTCTTCAAACTTGGAGTCACAGATGGTAGCTGTTCCAAAATTTGGTGGCATTTGAGACTCAGATAAATTGTCCGGTTGCCTCACTTTTAAAGCAGAGATGTCTCAAGATGGCGGTCCCCAGTTGTCATTTGAGATAATACGTGGGGAAAGTCTTAATTAGTTCAGTGGAACCCAAATGATGTGACATGTCATTACATGATAATTGGTACAAATAGATGCATTGCTGAGAAGATCAGTAACAAGGTGACGAGCCTGTCCTGTAACACCAGGGTGCACGTGAAACACAAAACATAATGACGGATTCTTCCAGTTTCTGACCTACACAGAAGGTGAACCTGCCAGGAGCTAGTGTCCAGAGAGAGGTCACAGCAGAACGAGTGAATCTCGCACAACTGGATGTAGTGAAATGAGCAGTGACTTAGCATAGAAAAGCCCAGCTTCCCACTCAGCATCTGACCCATGCTGGCCTTTTGAGGATCAGAGCAAAAATGTGTATGGGCTTTAGGGCAGCTAACATGTTTGCATTCTTTATTTTTGTATCGTTGTTACCTAGAATAGTGTCCCATATGAGTCAGCTGAATGCATAAAATGAAACATTTTTTAAGTTAACTCCCTGCTCTGTGAAATGGTGATTATAATACCTCTTAGAATAACAGGGGCAGACAAAAAAAAGTCTCACCTAGGACATAGTAGGAGCTTGAGGTTTTCTCCCTGCCCTGCTGATGACGGGCTCACCTCTGTATTGTGGATGGATTTAATATGGCCTTTTCCCATGAGTCTGACCAGAGATCTCAGTGGTATGTCCATAAACTAAGTGTTCTTCCAATGTTCAAAAGGCTCTGTCTTAAATTGGCACCTGCTTTATTGGAGTGAATGATAACAAACAGTTTCTGCTAATAATACTCAAGATTCGAAGGAGACAGATGCCTAGCTATTTCCCAGACCTAAAAAAAATTCATATTCATTATCCACCAGCTCAAATGCCTCACATAAAATACAGTTGATTCTTGGACAACATGGGTTTGAACTGTGCGGTTTCACTTATACGTGGATTTTTTTTATAGATACAGTACAGTACTATAAATGTATTTTCTCTCCCTTATTTCTTAATAACATTTTCTTTTCTCTAGCTTACTTTATTGGAAGGATACAGTATATAATACACATAACATATGAAATATGTTAATTGACTTTTTATGTTATCAGTAAGACTTCTGGTCAACAGTTAAGTAGTCAACTTAAGCAGTTAAGTTATGGGGGATTCAAAAGTCATGCATGGATTTTTGACCATGTAGGGGCTTGGCACCTACATAGTTCAAGGTTCAACTGTAATCATATAGGAGAAAGGAGTGGAAGATCTTGAAGGTTCCCTAACAAGCCTGATACTATACCTGCACTTGCCAAGTTCCCACTTTTCACTAGAGTCACAGAAGGAAACAGTTGACAGAAGGAATAATGCCTTCATGGACAGCAAGTTCTTGGTGGTAAATTCAGGGCTGGCATAGGATGAGCCATGTCTCCTGTGTACCACAGAACCTGGACCCACCCATTAAGTGCTGACAAGTAAGATCCAGCCCCTGCCCTTGGGGAGCAGACAGTCTAGAGCAAGCCTGAGAGGTATATAAATGAAGATCCACATGGACAACACTGGGATTGAAATGCATACAATGTTCAGTGATGGCAACACAAGAGTGTGGAAAAATCTGCCTGAGGGTTGGGAGGAAGGTCCAGGAAGGCTGCCTTGGAAATATTTTCTTCAGTGAACTTTTGATAAGAGAATCTTAGTTCAGCAATTTCTTCATGTTGCCAAATCCATGACTTTGAAAATAATGCTGGGATCAACCCAGTTTTTGTAGAAACATCTGCATAAACTCTATCCCAGTGGGCCATCAATAGTTACAAATAATGGTTTGAATGCTGGCTGCTTAATCTCCTATGAGCCAAAGAGAGTTTCATTTGCCCCTGAAAACACTCAAAGCTTTACTTACAAGATACAAGAAGAGACAGTCTTCCTCCATCACACCAGCATAGCCTGGAAGAGATAGGCCTTCCCAGCCTTAACCACAGCAGTATGGCTAGAAAGTCATGCTCCCTGCCAAATTCACCAACAGTCAGGAATTTCTTCTTGACAAAACAGATTTGCTTGGGCACATCTACTCCAAAGCTGACAGCATGTCTTGAAAACCCAGTATTGGGCCATTTCACTGGATACCACAAAGCTTAGGTTTATTTCCCCACTGACGTGTAAGTGACATAGACAGTCTCTTCTTCCAAAGCTCTCTGGGTTTGAAAATAAACCTTAACCTGGCACAGTTCAGCCTCTAAACCACTTTTGCTTATGTTTTATTTAAATGAAGCATTAAAGTTAACAAATGGAACTAGAATATGAAAATTTCCCAACAGATATCCCCACATAAAACTGTAATATGTGGGGGCATCTGGGTGGCTCAGTCAGTTAAGCGTTCAACTTCAGCTCAGGTCATGATCTTGTAGTTCGCGAGTTTGAGCCCCGCATCAGGGCTATCAGCACAGAACCCACTTTGGATCCTCTGTCCCCCTTTCCTTCTGCCTCTCCCCCACTTGTGCTCTCTCCCTCTTTCTCAAAAATAAATAAACATTTAGAAAAAAACCGTAACATGTGTGTATGTGCACATGTGAGCCACTTAAAAAGTAACCAACATGTACCTGTATACATGTGTGTCTATGATGTCATAGGATCATCCTAAAGATTAAATGCAGATTAAAGGTATTCTTGTCTCCAGAGTTACACAGTTAAGTATGTAAACTCAAGCGTATCTGATTTAAGGACTTATGTCACTTCTACTTAACTCTGCTGATTTGGAAGGTTCTTACCATCGGAAAGAGGAGGGATTGCTATTTCAAGAGGCACGCAGAATCTTAGAACAACAGGGCAAGCTAAAAGTCCTCCCAAGCACATTTACTCGCTTTGCAGGCATGTAGCAAGCTCTGTTTCAGGCTAGGCACTGACGGGACAGTGGGACAGTGACATGAACACATTGTCAATCGTCTCAGCTGTGCCTTCCCACCACATCACAGGTTGTGAGGGGCAACAAAGGGCTGGGTGCCCAGCTGCCCACTGCCTTGGGCTGGAGTTCAGACAGGAGGGGACCAGAGAAGGCCTTTTGAAGGAAGTTTGCATCTTTCATTGTACTCCTGCTTACGGCCCAAGGTCTCAGAGCACTGTTCGCAATGACTAGATGCAGAAACAACCTAGATATCCATCCATGGATGGGTAGACGGATAAAGAAGGTGTGGTTGATACATACAACAGAACATTATTCGGCCCTAAAAAAGAAATTCTGCCAGATGGCAGCAACATGGATGAGCCTTGAGACATTATGCTCAGTGAGATAAGCCAGTCACAGAAAGACATCCCTCATGATTCCACATGCACGCAGTGTCTATAACACTCGAACTCATAGAATCAACGAGTGGAACAGTGAAGGGCCGGGGGGAGGAGAGGATGGGAAGTTACTAATCAACAGGTACAGTTTCAGTCAAGCGAGCTGAAAAAGTTCTAGAGGTCTGCGTACCTACAGCAAACAACACTGTATTGTGCACTTACAAATCTCTTAAGACTAGTGTAGATCTCATGTTCTTTTTTTTAATGTTTATTTATTTTGAGAGAGCCAAAGAGCAGGGGAGGAGCAGAGAGAGGGGGAGAGAAAGAATCCCAAGCAGGATCCACGACGTCAGCACACAGCCTGACGTGGGACTCGACCCCATGAACCGTGAGATCATGACCTGAGCCAAGATCAAGAATCAGACACTGGACTGACTTAAACCACGAAGCTCCTTGACATGTCCTTACCACAGTCAAATGAACTTTTCTTAAGGGAAGACTCAGTTTGAGCACCACAGCCAGAACAAACAGTAGGTATAAATGCCATGAGACATGGGCTGTTCACCTGCCATTACCTGGGAGATCTAACCTCAGAGATCTAGCAGAGATTGTCAGCAACACCCTTTTCAAGCTTCATAGAAGTTTAAGGCCTTACCTTAGAATGTTGTGCATCCCAGCGTAAGTACCTTCTTGGAGGTATCTCTGCCTCAGTGTGGAGGATAAGAACGGAGAAGCAACAGGAAAATCAGGAAAATCTGACTCCTCTTAGGATCACACTGAGCTACACTACAGCCGGCGGGAGGGTGGGGGGGGGGATGGGAATCAGTAATACTCACATGGTCCTTATTTTAAATTTTGATTTTTTTTTTTCCGTAATGGATGTTTTGCGTTAATTTTTATTTATTTTTTTAATATTGCTTTCAAACTGTATTCAGCTTGGTCACTACTGAGTTTTTTGGCACCCCCTTAAATTTCGTTCCCAAGGTGAATGCCTTGGGAGACCTGCTTCACCCTGGTCTCCCTCCTGAGTCTCCACCACGGTCTAGGCTGCAGGGTATATATATCGCCTGTCTGAGCCGAAACCTGGGCTCCGTCTTCTATTTCCAATCATTAAACCTCACGGTGCCTCAGTTTCCTCGTCTATAAAATGGAGATAACAGCACAAAAACCGTTGTGAGAGTATAAGTGAGTCAGTGCCTGGGCTGTGATGACAGAGGACGTGACACCTAGTAAACACAATATTAAGTTATTCTCAGGGCACATAAGTGATCGGGAGCAATCAGCACCCTGAGACTGCCAGCCATTCGTTCATCGTCGCTTCTCACTGTAGCAACAGCCGGGATAAGCCCGGTCCCTGAAGCCAAGCCTGGAGATTTAGGAGAGAAGGACCATGGGAACTTCTCTCAGACTCGCCACCACCCGCAACAGCACTTGCAGTTCACAGACAGCCATCCCTTGGAGCCACATTCCTCTGCAGCTCTACCCCCACCACGGTGCACAGCTTCCCAACACGCCCGGCTCCTCCCTCTGTCCCCCCAGCCCCCCCTCATAGGAACCCCTCTCACCCCCGCTGCTCCTGTGTCACCCAAATTCCGCTCTATGTTATGCAGAACACTTTGACCTTCTCCAGTCCCTTCTTCTAAACTGTGTGGGAAATCCTGAGGCTGGTGTGCTGAATTAAGAATATGTAGATTAGGACCTGATGACCCGAGGAGGCACAAGCCACTGTGCGGTTGGCAGATAGCTCCCCCTGCAGGAAGTGAAGAACCCGGGGCCATTCTGATTGGAGGTGCAGTTTCAATAGACTCACTCAAAGGAGATAAGGTCACCAGATTTCTTAGGCATAGATCCCAGAATAGGGGCTCAATGGACCCGAGGTGGGAGCAGTCCTCTGTCCCAGGTCACCAGCGCAGGAGAGAAAGAGCACTGCCACTTATAAGACGGTTGGGGAAGAGGTCACTAACTCTAAGCGGTTGTTTGAAAAGGTGCCCGGGCAAAAGCAAAGCAGGAATGGGTGGCAGGCATCCTAAATTCAAGTGCTTATCTCAACGTCCAGACTCTGGGTGTGCGCACATTGTCATACTGTAAAATGCCTGGGCAGAAACTCAGGACGGCCCTATTCCTCATCACACAAACCCAGCATCAGGCCCACTGCCCATAGCCAAGGTCACTGGGGTTGACAGCAGAAAAAGGGATTTCCATACACCACGATCTAGGGACCTATGGTTGTAAACAACACAGGGGATCAAAAACGGAGGAACCTGACGATATTTTTGTTCTGGTTGACGTCAAGGGATGTCACGGTGGGATTTCTCTCTGGGACGTTTAGACATCCGTTTGGGACACCGAGAGTTTATGATTGCGTTGTTACTGTGGAGCGTCATGACCTAATTTTGAATGCCGGTTGAGGGTATGTCAGAAAGGGGAGGAAGTTTGAGGTTGTGGAGATGCTGGTATACACCTCCACCCTGTGACCAATCTGTTGCCATACACCTGCCTGGGGCAGCGTATCTTTTCCTGGTGTGTTGTTTTTTGTCACCGTGGCACCTATCCTGGGGTCGGCAGGAAATTCCAAGATGGCAGTGATCGGTAAGAGAAAGGAAATCAGTCAATGTAGACAATCATGATGGGCTATTTTCTTGCTGCTGGAAGGCAGGCACCGTAGGGCAAAGACTAAGTCTCTCTGGTCTCCATTGTGTCACCAGTTCATAGAACAGAACCTAGCACAAAGTCAGTGGTCATTAGGCATTTGTTGATGGGATTATTGTGAGAGCAACTGATTGAAAGGTGAAGGGAGGGGCGCCTGGATGGCTCAGCCAGTTAAGCGTTGGGCTTTGGTCAGGTCATGATCTCATAGTCCATGCGTTTAAGCCCTGTGTTAAGCTCTGTGCTGACAGCTCAGAGACTGGAGCCTGCTTCAGATTCTGTGTGTGTGCCTCTCTCTCTCTCTCTGTGCCTCCCTCGTTCTCTCTCTCTCTCTCTCAAAAATAAACATTTTTAAAATTTTTAATAAATAAATAAACATTTAAAAAAAAAAAAAGAAAGGTGAAGGGAAACTAAAGATGGAATCTTATGACTGTGAAGTTATAGGAGTTCCTCCCTCTGCAACCATCCCAAGGAGGAAGAAACTACAAACAGGTATCTGTCCCTGTCAGGAGTATCCATTCTTCTCCAGGTGGCCTAGTTAGCAATACCATTGGCAAAAAAAAAAAAAAAAAGAAGAAGAAGAAGAACCACAGGCCAGGATCATGTAATTGCCAGGATCCAGGACATTCACATCCTATGGCTGTTGGACCAGCCACTTTCAAGCATCGTGTCTGTGTGTCTGCCTACAGGTGCGCACATATCCCCGGGTTTTGCATTGCATAGATCCGTCAGCCATTCGTCAGCATAGACTTAGCAGATCCCCGCCGAAATAACAAGCTTTAAATTGTGACTTACAGCTTTGTAACACTTACCGTTTTAAGCGACCTTCAGTGTCCACTGTCTCACTGAGCCTTCCCGGTGGCTCTGTGAGAATATCAGGGCAAACTAATAGATTCCCATTTTGGAGTTGAGGGAACTGAGAATTACAGGTGATGGTCCCAGGGCCACCCAGATATTAAATGACAGTGCAGCCCCAGTGAGATGGGCTGGGTCATTGTGTTTTGCGTTGTTCTAATGTCTTTTTCCCCTTTCTGTTAATTAGATGGGGAAAGTGGAAGTCAAAGACTCCACGCTCACCCGAGTCCATACAAGTCTCATGGGGGACAGTGCCAGGACTAACTCTAGCAGAGTCAGATGACCTGGGATTTCTTTCTGAAACCCACCTCCCTCTGCTTCTGACCTGCTGCCTAGCAGCCTGCTGTGCCTGGGGTGGCCTCTCTCCCCAGCAGGTGCACCTCCGGGAGGTAAATCAGTGACTCTCCTGCAAAAGTGTGTCCCTCTTTCTTCCAGGCTTCCCTGGATGTCCCTTCTCTACCCACTCACTCTCACTTTCAGCGTGTTTGCTTTGCCCCTGTGTCTCAGTCAGCAGCCCCCTTGGGACAAGTGCAAGGTCGTGTTCGCTTTGCCCCTGCATCTCAGTCAGCAGCCCCCTTGGGACAAGTGCAAGGTCGTGTTCGCTTTGCCCCTGTGTCTCAGTCAGCAGCCCCCTTGGGACAAGTGCAAGGTCTTGGCCATTTGCATAAGGCAGAGCAGCTCCGGGCCTGTGTCAGGTATCTGGCAGGGGCACTGGGTGTGAATCAGAATGCATACGGCAGGGGGAGCTGAAAATGTAAAGGGCTGGACATATGTCAGATTGGCTTACTTGTGTTTACCCTCTTACCTTCCTTTCCAGAATTGACTTTAATATATTTATTTCCATGGATTAGTCACTATAGCTGCATGCTTGAGAAGGCCAAACTAACAGACAACGCATTTGAAGAATGCACTTTTGTCCTTCCCTCCTTCATTCACCTCTCTGGTCAGAGGAAGAGGTCTGACAGTTGTCTCCAAGCAGCGTGCCCAGACGCTGGGGGAATACATCTCTCAGACCCCCAGGGGATGAGGCATATTGGAGTATCCCCTACAGAGAGTCTTGGCATGGCTTGCACTCTATCCCAAGGGCAACAGGGGATCCATTGAAGGGAGAATGGCGTCCGCAGTGCAAGTTCCATTCCATGTAAACTCTTGTTTCTGCTGAGGTCATGCTGGGCCCTTAGTGCGGACCCAGATTTATTCAAGACTCAGGCTTTTGGAGCCACCTGGTTGCCCCCGCCTCCCCCTGAGTCTTGTGCTGCAAGCAGCATAACTTTTGCAATGCACTGCAACTAGCCGGGCCCTCAATGCCAGTCTTCTATCCCAGGGGGCCGGTGAAACCCCACTCAGAACCCTGCACACACCCCCAGCAAAGCTGCCAGATTCCCCCCCACCTGACCCCCGAGGGGCCAATTCTGCTCTATTCAGGGGTCCAAATCAGACTCGAAAGCACACTCTCACTCCCCTGCAGCCTTAAGGCACCGAAGGCGAACATCATACAATCTGACCTAATACTTGATTATCATTTCACATGAAAGATGGCCCCGGCGTGCTCAGAGGTTAGAGGGGTGGGCAGGCTTCCAGAGGCAGCTGCCATGAGCCCCTCTTAACTGTGGCTTCACCCCCAGCTGGAGCAAAGTTCTGCCTCTGAAGTTTGAAGCACAGGCTCCCAGGCGAGCACTTCCCGCTGGCTTCAAGCATCTGCTTTTCATCGGCCTGTAAATAGGTTTCACGTTGCTGTTTATAGTTGTCGCTGCGAGGACAGTTCTTGGGCAGCGAAGCAGAAGCCTGCAGCACTTGGGAGAGGCAGGCGCGTGTTGATGGAAGAATGAGGACCATAGTAGCAGCCCGTGCCTCCCCCGTCACCACACAGGCAATAGGATCCCTACTTTACAAGACAGCAGAAGTGAAGGGTTTTTATGCTGCTAGTGTTTTTAATTTTTTTTAATGTTTATTATTTATCAGAGTATGGGGTGGGGGGAGGCAGAGAGAGGGAGACACAGAATCCGAAGCAGGCTCCAGGCTGTGAGCTGTCAGCACAGAGCCCGATGCGGGGCTTGAACTCATGAACCGTGAGATCATGACCTTAGCCAAAGTCTGACGTTCAACCAACTGAGCCACCCAGGAGCCCCTTCTGCACTAGTTTAAGGTCGCTCAGTAGTTAGCAATAGAGGGGGAATTATAGTACAGGAGATGTGTGTGTGTGTGTGTGTGTGCACATGACAGAGAGACACAGAGAAAAAATTTTAGTCCAGCATCCTGCCCAGGGCAGCAATCTTGGCAGAGGTTAACCACATTGGCAGAAGCTCCAGGGCCAGAAGCTTCCTCACTGCCTTGCAAGTTAGAGTCCAGTGCTCTTGATTCTTAGGACTGAAGAAAACTAGCCTGTTCAGCTTTAGGTAGGAGATAGTGTGAAGTAATGAAACAGAACCCAGGCTTTAGAAACTGGCCGGTTCTGGAGTTGGGTCTCCGTCGTTCCACCCTAGAATGCAACGTGGAGGAAGAACATAGGTGGTGATGATTTCCTTCAGGAGAGATCCGGAAGGATCTCTGGTACCTGGAGCGGTGCCATCCAGTAGGACTTTCTGTAATGGTAGAAATGTTCCAAATCAGGACTAGCCAATATGGTGGCCATTCCCCATACACGGATGTCGAGAGCTTAAAATATGACCAGCGCAACGGAGGAACTGAATTTTTATGTTTTCATTTGCAATTAAGTAGAAATTAAGTAGCCGCATGAGCATGTGGTTGCTATATTGGGCAGTGCAGAAATAGAAGCCACAAATTTATGGCCTCATGTGTTCTCCATGACAACTTTGTGAGTTACATGATGCAGAAAGTCTGTTCTCATTTTATTGACAAGGAAATTGAGTCTCAAAGGAGATCCCACTAAGATCTCACGTGGGCATCTCTCCTGCCATCAGCTGGCTCCTGAGTTAGGGAGTTACAGGCAGCCCCCTCCCACTCAGCCCAGCAGGGCACATGTGAGCCCTGAGGCCACTCAGCCACTGCCTGAGCAGAGAAAGTGCTGTGCACAATGAGCCAAAGCCACTGACAAAATATTATTCATTGTGTCAGTGCTAAGGCATTCTGTCTAAACCATTTCCCATCACCAACGGGAGAGGGCCGGCTGGGCAAGACGCTCAGAGTCGTTCAATCAATCTCACGGAGCCTCGCTCAGCAGTGCCGGAGAGGGCTTTGCACTGGCCAGAAGGGTCTCCAACACACCAGATCAAGAGTATTTTTGAAATTCTTTCAATACAATGGGTTTTGGCCTTGAACTACACCAGTATTTCTGGGGATGGGGAAGGCATCTATTGTGGGCTGAATTGTGTCCCCTCCCACCCTACCTCACCAAAATCGTATGTTGAAGTCATAACCCCCAGCACCGTCGAAAGTCACTGGATTTAGAGGAAAGGTCTTTAAAGAAGTAATTAAGGTAAAATGAGGTCATTAAGGTAAAATGAGGTGGATCCTGGTCCAAGGTGGCTGGTGTCCTCACAAAAAGGGGAAATGCGGACAAAGAAGTACAGAAGGAAAACCATGCGAAGATTCAGGGAAAGGAAGATGGCCACCCACCAGCTAGGGAGGGAGGCCTCAGGAGAAAGAATCCTGCCCACACCCAGGCTGCAGAATTCTAGCCTCTAAAACTGTGAGGCGATACATTTCTGTTGTTTAAGCCACTCAATCTGCAATTCCCTGTTCCAGCCGTCCAAGCAAATGAATACATTTATTTATTTTTATTTGATAAATCTTCCCCGATGAGTCTAGCAAAACAACACAGGTAAAGAATCCCGGCTAAAAAAATGACGGTCATTAACAACACCAATGTCAACAGCAAGGACGATGAGAATCATTACAGCGTTATAGCTTTTCACAGAGAATATGCCACCTTCACATACATTTTCACCGAGTGGTTGTGACGATTAGTTATTCTTCCCACTCTACAGATGCTCACCTGGAGCCTCGGGAAGAAGAGCTTGTTCAAGTTCACAGAGTTCCTAATTAATAAAGCCATGTCACATACCTTTGGTCCTGGCCTCCTCAATCAGATTAGCTGTTTTTCACCAAAGCCACCTCTGAGCAAGGTGGCCGGTGCGTCCTGATTTGCCCAAGACAGTCTAACCCACACTGTTTCCCCAGAGCAATTAAGAATGGCGCCCCCCTTTCTCTCTCAAAAGCATCTGGACTTTTGCAATTTATAACACGGTCACCTTCCAGATAAGCCACATTGATAGTAAAAGGTTCCCTGGGGGGTTCCAAGTCCTCACAAGAGTGTGGCAGCTGTCTGTATGGTAAGGGAATGTCCTTGTGCAATCGGTGGTCCCACGGGCACAGTGAGCGGTGTGGACACAGGCTGGATGACGGGCTGTGGTGTGGAGAACCGGGTGCACTTGAACGCTCAGTGCGAGATGCCAACCAGTGCTTTGCCTTGACCTGCCGCTGGCTTGCGGTGGAAGCTTAAGTCAGACGAGAGACAGATCTAGACACCCCTAAGCTCCTTCAGATTTCATTCTCTGATCAATTGGCTAAGTGCTCAGTATGTTTAAGGGGCTGTGGGCAGGAGTGGGCAGTAAAAGAGGAATGACACGCGTGGTCTGGGGTCTTTTGCGGGGGAGGAGGGGGGCTGGGACATGTGTCTCATTCTGATATGCTGCCTCCAAACATCTGGAACATGTATTCGCGAGTTTGTCGCAGTAATAAGCAAGCCCCAAAAAGAACCGTGGCTTGTGGCATGAAGGTTAATTGTTGTGTTCAGTTTGCTGTTAGCTGGGCAGTTCCCCGGGGCCGCTCCCTTCGCGCAGTGGTGCAGGGACACAAGCTGGCATCTGAGCTTCACCACCTGGAGCAGGTGTCCGAGGCTCGGGGAGAGACAGCTACGGGGGTGATGACACGCTCCCCTTTTGCTCACACCCTGCCATCCAGAACAGGTGCGTGGCCCCACCTGGCTGCAAGGTTACCTGCCCACCCCTCCAAGTACAGTCCCAATCCCACACTTCAGCCTCACCACCTGCAACTTCCTGCCCGCATCCAGACTCTCGCCCAGTGCGAGATAGGGAAGCTGCCTGCGCACCCTGGCATGCTGTTGCCCCCTGCCGCCACGCCTCGTCCCTCTGCCCCGCACTGCTCAGGCCCCAAGGTCCATGGGGGTGGTCCCTGTGTGCATCAGTTTGGATGGTTTAAGGAAGCAGAAAGGTATTGTCTTGTGGTTCTGGAGGACAGACGTCTGGAAGCAGGGCTCCTGGAAGGGACGTGCTCTCTCTCCTCACCTCCGGTGCTGGCTCGCGGTGGACACGCCTCGGCTTGCGGCCGCCACACCCCGTTCTCTGCCTCCATCATCACAGGGCTTTCTTCCCTCTGTGTGTCTGTGTCTTCACGTGGTCTTCTGTCTGTGTGTGTCCGTCTCCCTGTCTCTGGGTCTCTTCTCATCCTGATCAAGACACCGGCCATATTGGATTTAGGGCCCACCCTACTCCAGGAGGACCTCAGCCCCAAGCTTCGTCACAACTGCAACGACCCCGTTTCCAGAGAAGGGCAGATTCACGGCTACCAGGATCAGGGCTTCGCGTTTCTGGAGGATACGGTGCAACTCACGTGACCGCTGGGAGGTCTCCCCAGCTGCCCCTGAGCACAGTCACTGCCTCCCACCTCCCTGTCTTCGTGGATCACAGGCCACGTGCGTGAGTATGGCATCGGTGCCAGCGTGGAAGCTCGTGCTTTGCACCCCTCTCTGTCCCACTTCGTGGGCAGGGACGATGCCCTCTGTGCACTTTGTATCTCCCCGGCAGCAACTAGGCCGCCTGACACTGTCCGGGGCAGCCCGGTCTGGAACGACCCAGGCTTTCTAGAGAGGTATTGATTTCAACACCGACCCTGCCATCTCCTAGCCACGTGATTTGGGGCCAGGTATTTAGCCAATGAGATTTTCAGTTTCTTCATCCTCAAGACGGGAATAATATCCCAACCAAAGCAGCCTGGGACACAAAATGAATTTATCCTTCCCTGAAGAATACCCAGCCCGACAGCGCATTTTACCAAAATTCCTTCCAGGCGTGACGTTCTCGGATCCCTCTTCGCCTCTAATGACTTTCACTAATCTGAATGAACCTGAAGGGAAAAGTCAAATTGCTCTCCTGAGCTCTGCACCAGAAGGAAGCAAAAAATCTTCAGAAGGCTGAACAAGTGACAGGTATTTCAAAAAAAAACCCAAGTTTGATTGGGAAAGCTGGGAACGCAGAGGGGCCTCCGAGAAGCAGTAGGGCGACCGAAGTCCTTAAATTAATTAGCACTAAAAATGCACAGGCTTTCAGAGAGCAGTGTGAGCCCAGTAGGCAGAATCCAAGGTGCAGCGATATTTTCTCTTCCGTTAGATCAAACGTGGGGAGGCGGAAGGCGTGAAGCTTGAGGAAATGACAGGCAAATGCAGTAAATAGAACTAATTAACTCCAGCTTCATTCCCAGGGTTACAAAGGGCGGAGCACACACAGCAAGCTGGCTGGGAAGTGGTGGGGTCTCTGGGCCAGCCTGTGACAGTCAAGATGCCTCCCAAAGTGACAGCTCAGGTGTTCCTTTTGTCTGAAGCTTCCTGGGGCTACTCTCACAGGGAAATATTCAGTCTTCCTCTCTCCTTGTCTCCTCGGTGTCCCTTCTTTGCTCAGAGCTGTTCCCTGAAGACCCCAGTGACCTCAGTCCTCCTTCTCTGAGCTCGGGCACCTTCCAGAAGCGCATGCCGACCAGGGTCAGGGAGCACCATGCACCGATTAAGGGCAGGGCGCCAGGCGCAACCGTCAGTCTGCACCCAGCTAAGCCGTGTGATCTTGGAGGGGTACTTCGCCCCCTGTGACTCATTTTTCTTGTCTGTATAATGGGAGTCCTAATGCCAACCCCACTGGTTGTCCTAAGGATGGGCAGGAATACATAAACCCCACCCAGAGCTGTCATCTTCGTGTGACAGGCACCCGACGTTGTTTACCCTGTCCCATGACTGCCAACTTGGAGGAGCCAACACAGGGAGCCAGTGAAATCGTGTATACGAACGCGCATAGCAAGACCTGCTGCCTCTCATGCCGCACAGGTTCATCCTGTGGGTACTACGTGTGTAGGTTCTGTCTGCTTGTTGCATTTGCACCCGTCAGCCCAGCTACACGGTTGCTGTCGGGAAGGGTGTGGAGAGACAGAGCATGGCATGGAAAGATGGCGGCATTCTTTGGTCTTCAGGGAACTTGCAGGCTTCCAAGAGGGCATCGGGGGCCAGAAGAGAGCGCTCTAGTCGTAGAAGCAGATGCTCACCACTGGGTTTGCCACCTCCGACAAGTCGCTCCTCCGCTGCCGCTCCCCTGCAAGCTTCGATCCCATGGGCAGTAAGAATTAGATAAGAGGGGGTGAGTAACGCATGAACGTATCGCCAGGCCCATCTTATGGACTCGGTAAACCCTGGCTTCTGTCAGATCCTGAGGAAGCCCCAGCCCCGTGAGGTACCCACAGTGAGCATCCCGAAGACAGCACTCTCGACCCAAAGGCGAGCGGGCCGCACCTTAACGGCATTCAGCGTGGCTTCGATTCTGGAAATGAAGCTGCAGATTTCTGTCAGGAGTGGCCTGGCCACATGTGCTTTCTTGGGCCTGAGTTTGAGGTATTTTAAAAGCATTATTCAGCTCACAATACGGAATGAGTACGCAAGTGGCGAGAAAGTCGAGAGAGGCAGCAACAAAAGCGGAGAATTTTCACGTGAAAAGTGAATAAAAAGGACACCTGGCACACCGTTGACACGGCATGACTTTTAATACTAGGAACGTTCCGGAAGTCTGTTGTGTCTGAAGCGGGTGGCCAGGGCGCAGCAACGGCGCTTAGGAAGAGACCGGGAAAGCGATTGCGGGACACACAGGGAGCCACTCCTCACCGTGTGACAACAGGGCAGGGGACGCAGATATCCTACAAATAGTCACTGAGAGAGCAGGTGTCCTGGATGAACGTCGTATGTTGCCAGGTGTGCGAAATGGGGTGCAGATCACCAGATCGAAATCAGGGGTACCCGCCGTCTTCTTTCGTGTTCCTTCACGCGGAGGCCCCGCGAGGGCTAGACGTGTCGTCTGCACCCTTCAGGGACACCCCTGGGCAAAGGCGAAGGTGAGTGTGGTGGAGGCCAGCTGGAGGGCAGTGAACAGACTCAAGAGGTGCTTCGAAGGGAAAATCTCCAAGATCGGTGGTGGCTTAGAGCACGACCCCTGGACTCCTCACTGTGCAACAGGGTGAGAGAAGGTGTCATTTACAGAACCAAAGAAACCTGCAGAGATGGACATTTAAAAGGCGTGCCTTAAGGGGTGCCTGGGTGACCCAGTCGGTTGAGCGTCCGACTTCGGTTCAGGTCACGATCTCACGGCTCGTGAGCTCGAGCCCCACGTCAGGCTCTGTGCTGACAGCTCGGAGCCTGGAGCCCGCTTCGGATTCCTCGTCTCCCTCTCTCTCTGCCCCTCCCCTGCTCATGCTCTCTCTCTCTTTCTCTCTCAAAAATAAATAAACATTTAAAAAAAATTGAAAGGTATGACTTACATTTTGGATATTTTAATTGTCAGATGCTTGCCAGGCATCCAATAGGAGGTAACAGGTGGCCACCCTACTCGAGGACTATTCATGCCTTCAAGCACGTCCAATACCGCAACTCAGTCTGCAAATCAGGCAGCGGACATGCTGAGCCCTCTGTTCGGTGAAGGAGGCTAGGGGTTCAAACAAAAAGCCCTCAGACGTAGGGGCGCCTGGGTGGCTCAGTCAGTTGCGCGTCCAACTTTGGCTCAGGTCATGATCTTGCTGTTCATTAGTTCGAGCCCCATGTTAGGCTCCATGCTGACAGCTCAGCGCCTGGAGCCTGCTTCTGATTCTGTGTCTCCCTCGCTCTCTGCCCCTCCCCCACTCATGCTCTGTCTGTCTCTCTCTTTCTCTTTCTATCTCTCTCTCAAAAAAAAATAAACAAAAATATTTTTAAAATTTTTTTTTAAAAAGGCCTCAGAGGCAGACACATTTGAATCCCTCCTCCATTGTCTGTCAACTATGTGACATCTGAAAGACAACTGTGGAAACTCCTGGCTATTTGAGCTTCACTAAAGAGTAGAAAAAATGTCTCTATTACAGAGCAGCTTCGAGAATGGTAGGACATCAAAAACTTTCTAGTTGCCGGATGCTGTCATTAAACTAATTCCCCTTTCACCTCACTGCCCTCTTCCTCCTCTGTCACCGTTACTTGGTGATAAGGCTGAGGTGAATTAATAGATGTGTAAAGATCATTGAAATAATTATATAATGTTGAAGGGTGGCTTTTTTTTTTTTTTTTTTTGCTTTACTCCAAGTTCCTGACTATTTCATACAGATAGACCAAGTGATAAATAGAAGCACATAAGACACAGAGAGAGAGATGATAGATGATAGATAGATAGCAATAGATACATCTATATAGATGTCTGTCTATACAGATCTATCTATCCAGATACAGATACATAAACGACACAGACATAGACCAAACGTTCTCCTCTTATTTTCATAAAGTTTTTTTCTTAACTTATTTTTGAGAGAAAGAAAGAGTGTGAGTTGGGGAGGGACACAGAAAGAGAGAGAGAGAGAGAGAGAGAGAGAATCCCAAGTGGGCTCCACACTGTCAGCCCAGAGCCCAACATAAGGCTCAATCTCACAAACTGTGAGATCACGACCCGAGTTGAAATTAAGAGTCGGAAGCTCAACTGACTGAGCCACCCAGGCGCCCCCTCATCTTGTTTTCAGATGACCTGGTGATCTGAAAAGTTTCTATCTCCCTGTAATGGTGATCATTCCTCTCTGGCCACGTCATTTCCTATTCCTTCGTCTGACACCTGCGGCAGCGGCCATGTCTGTCTCCCCTCCCACCTGCCTCTGGTTCCCAGCCTCCGCCTTACCCACCACTGCCCATCCTACCCCATAACACAATTAAATGAATCCCCACGGAAGGCAGCTGGAGGGCTCAGCCTTCATGAGAGAGGATGCGTACCTTAGGCAGCTTGAAAATCCACGTGCTCCAGACAGGGATCACTCAGACTCTACTTCTATCCTGAGGGATTCCTCAGGAGCTGACCTCATCGTGTTGACCCAAAGACAAGCAGATACCGGGAAGAGCCGGAGGGAAATGGAAGTCCAGGAGAGAAGGCTTTCATCATGGGATGATGGGAAGTGACAGCGGATCAGGAAATGCTGATTCCCTAGAGTGGTGCTGGCATTTGATGTGATATGGTAGAGGGTAGAGGGCATCTTCTTTCGTGCGTCTCCTCTATTCCTCCTGTAATCCCTTCATTACAATCCTTATTCACTTGCCCTGCCATTTATTTATGTATTCATTCAGCAAACGTGTGTGGAGATAGACGTACATGGAGATAAACCTCACCCTCGATTCTGTGACCTATTTTAAGAGACTGCCTGCAGTGGCATACATAGGACAATAGGGCTTCCTGGCTCGCAGTAGGCACCCCTTAAATAAAGAGCAATTGGTATTAATTGAGAAAGAAATGTAAGAATTTACGATTGAGTAAAAGAATGGACAGATGAATGAATGGGGTGAATGAATGAATGAATGAATGAGAGGATGCTCAGCCCAGCCTATGGGATTCTGTGCATAGGACATGGGAAAGAGGTGTGCCGGCAGAAGGACGATAAACCTTCCCACTCCCGCTGTGTCGCTATAATTAGTTTTATAATCTCCTCCCTTCCTCGAGTTCACAGTCTATTTGGAGACAGAGTAGCTCCATAATTTCTGACTCTACAACCCACCGTGCAGGGATGAGCGTAGAGTGAAGAGAAAGGAAGCACATCACTGGTGAAGCAGGTGCAGGATGGGATCCCAGCTCCCCCACCACTACCTGCGAGAGCTCGAACCTCCTGGAGTCCTGGGGTCTCCATTGTGTCCTCCATAAATGAGGGTCATGAGGGCTTCTCTCTGCTTAGCTCTCAGAGTGGTCACAGAGTCCAGACGGACAAACGTGTGTCGTGCTAAGTTGTCAACCACCAAGCAAACTTGTTTGAAAGAAGTTTGTTGCTTGTTCGGTCGGCAGACAGAAGGAACATGAATATGAGAAAAGACAAGTTCAACTTGGATGCACAACGTTTAATCGGCATCCACAAGGCGGATTTTCACAGGAAATAACCCGACTCCAGAAGTGGGAGCATGGTGAGACTATTCTCAGCGTGTCCCTTAATTGCTGCCAATCTTTTATACTTGGCGACCCCCGGCCCTTGGAGGTCTTCTGGCTCAGTGGCTGTCAGACAACGGACTTGGGCTGGGGTTGCCTGCAGCATCAGAAGCACCGGGGAGGGCTTTTCTATCTTCAAATGTTTTATGAAATATTTCTAAAGAGTTGAAAACCTGAGTTCCTGAGTCTCCCTCGTGGAGGCTGTGACTCTGGAGTCTTGAGATAGACTGCGATTGTCTCTTTATATAAGACCTTCCCAAGGGGCAGCCAGGGGTGGGGACCGCTGACCCACTTACCTCCAGGTTCCTTATCCCTTTGGGCTCTACAGTTTAGAAGATGTTACCCCAAAGCCTGCTTGGGCTGGTGAGACTCCAACTTGGGGTGGGGGGGTCCCCTCATGGATAAAGGGGAAAACTCCCTGAGGTTGGTTGAGGCTCTGAACCCTGAGCTGAGGCTCTCTAGGCCTGAGTGGCCCTTCTCACGCCCTTGAGAGAGGTCAGCACCTCATCCCTCTTGCCGTGTCTGTGCCCACTTCCGGTTCCTGGGACCTCTGAAACATCAGGGGGCCTCCCGAGTCAACACTCTGTTGCCTTGGATCTCAGACTGGCAGTATGTCCTGGGAAGATGAGCCCACCCCGTCCCTCTTGCTTCGAGCCCAGGCCAGCTTAGCTCCAGCGATAACCACTAGTTCTCAAGCAAGGCCCTTCTCGCAAGCCTGGGAGGGAGGCAGGTATGCAGTGTTGTCCTCGCTGAAGAGTGAGTCAGCCGCCAACACCACACAGCTGTCCCAAAGAGCTAGGAGTGTGAGTCCATTTCTACCTGCTTCCAAGACCCGTCAGCCCTCAGGGCCTCACCCTCTGTTCTACTCTGCAATGTCCCGGGTATCTTTCTATACGGGTCGCCCTAGCCTGTGAGCAATTGAGACACAGACCGGTCGCCCGATCCTGTGAGCAATTGAGACACAGACCGGTCGCCCGATCCTGTGAACAATTGAGACACAGACCCTGCCTTTCAGCAACTTAACATTAATTCAGAGAGAGGGGAAAAAAAAGTGAATAATCTCACAAATCAGTATTTGCTGATTCGCGTAAATGAGAAATTAGGCATCACGAGAGCTAGCCCTCTGGAAGAGACATCACACAAAGCTCTCCCTATGGTGCAGGCAAGGAAACTGAGGCACAGAGGTCAAGCAGATTGCTCAAGAAACCCATGAGCAGTCAGTGACAGCCCCAAGATTCACGCCCAGACATGTCATTAAAGTGTAAATCTGTAACCACGAATTTAGGAAATTGTTACAATGCAGTATAAGAGCCGTATTATGAAACGTTATGCAGTCGTCCAATATGATTTCACGGATGTATATTATGCACATACTTTTTGCCCCCAAAAATGATAAATGACATTTATTTGTGTGTGCGCTACAAGCCAGAATATGTCAAGATCCGTGTTGCATGATGTTTATTCTCTAGTTTTCCCTCGTATTTATTTTCTCAACGTTCTTCAGTGTCCATGCATTATCTTCGTAATTAAAATGTTATAGAAAGAAAAACGTGACAACCAAATTGCGGGGAAACAAAGGAAAGGAAAGGGGGCAGGCGGAGGGGCTGACTCTCCAGCTGCCGGAGAAAGAAAGCACTTTGTGTAAATAAACTAAAGGCTGCTCAAGAGAGTCAGAGGCAATGAAGATGAACTGATGCAGGTCAGTGAAGCAGAGAGAAGAGCAAGAAGGAGAGAGTGAGAAACAGAAAGGAGGAGGCGGGAACTGGCTCTCCAAACTCTATGATTCTTAGAGATGAAATCATCACCGTCACCATCAGACCATTGCCCTTGGAGAAATCTTCACATCATGGGTGTCGAAATTGAGATCTGAGGCTCTGACGCAATTGCCCCGTGACTTGGAAGGGAACGCGGCAGAGCTGGCCCCCCAGGACCCGTGGCCGCACAGTGGCAGACAGGAGCCCCAGGCGGAAAGACCGGGACGTGAGGCTGGAACAGCCACCTGCTACCTGAAACGGACGGACAAACCAAGGATGAGAACGACCATTCCAATGCCCAAGTACCCCCACCACGGTTAAACGAGCAGCTGAAATGAATGTGCCTGGTACAGAGCAGGCCCCATGCGTTGGCCTCCTTTCCTAATCTAGATGACCCCTTCTCCCCTCCAGACGGGAAACCACCCCCTGCCACGTTAGCCCTCAGCTATGTCAGTGCGCATGTGACTGGTCACACTGGGCGTAGAACCAATGAAAGAAGGCTTGGCTTTGATGCTTTGCTCTCTGTCTCTCTCTGTCCATCTGTCTGTCTGTCTCTCTCTTTCTGTCACACACACACACACACACACACACATCTCTGCCTGTCTCTCTGTCTCTGACCCTCTCTCTATTACGCAGACACATACCCACAGACACACACACCCTCGGTACAGTCAATGCTTGGCATTCTTCATTTCCAAAGTTCATAAACAATCTCACTGGCTCTAAAGGGAACAAACCATGTCTGGGGCACCTGGGTGGCTCAGTCAGTTAAGCATCCAGCTTCGGCGCAAGTCACGATCCCTCCATCCGTGAGCTCGAGCCCTGCGTCGGGCTCTGTGCTGACGGCTCGGAGCCTGGAGCCCGCTTCGGATTCTGTGTCTCCCTCTCTCTCTGCCCCTCCCCTGCTCACACACTGCCTCTTTCTCAAAAATAAATAAACACATTAAAAAATATATTTAAAAAAAATAATAAAGGGAACGATCAATTGGGAAGAGAATACGAGCCCAGAAGAGCCAAGGTCAGCATCGAAGCAGCAAGAAAAGCAAACACAAATTGTTCAAATAAGCTCATGGTGATGTCAGCCTGGTGTGTTTGCCTCCACTCTCCCCCATTAAACACGGAGCACCCCTCCAGGGTGGAGGACAGCCGGGCTTCCAAGTACGTTGGTTAATGTTTCCTTGTAACAGCAAAGCCTCAAATCCTGTCACACATCCCCAGGGCTCGGTTGACTGGTCTGTTAAAAGTCTTGGGTGGTTTTACGGCTCCGTACACAGGAGATCTTCATGTCAAAGGCATCTCGGAGCTCAGTGCCTGGGGCTTCGGGGATGAAACCTCGTTCACATTCAAGATATTATGATGGTTATTACTCTCCTGCCCAGTGAAACTATTGCAATTCATCCTTCTCGGAAACCGCCAAGAAAGACATTGCTGCTTCCTCACCCTGTAATCAGCGACGTTGCACCGAGGAAGGTTGGAGGCCAGCCCGGGCTTGCCACCAGCCCGGTTGGACATGTGGGGCCGGTCACTCCCCCTCTGCAGGGCAGTTTCCTCAGCCCGCAAAGGAGTTTGGACGGAGTCACCGCTTCCCAAAGTGCACTCCTCTGAGCACCAGTCACCGGGATTCCTCAGAAGAAAAAAACGGGCGGTTCCTTAGCCAGATAATATGGGAAGCGGGACAAACCCTCTCTCGCGCTTACTAGCACATTAAAGTTACTGAGAAGTCCTGCAGAAATCATGCTGTGTCTACTAGCCACTGGGTGAAAACCAAACCACTCGATGCTAGGTTGCTTCTCCTCGTGCGATGTCTATTATTTAACGTGTCTTGAGATGAGGGTCCAGCACTGCACGTTAGTGTTTCCCTGTCCCAGCCCCGACTGATGTCCCTCCAACTCTAATGCTCTGAATCGTTTGGATGATACAAGCCTAAACTAGGCGAGCTATTTACGTTTCCACCTACAGATAAGGAGGAAAGCAAGCAATCCAAAATGCTGGGACACGCACCTCTCCGTGTTTCAGATAAAACACACGTCTTGCTCAGTGTGATATTTAACCTATTTCCTCCCCCTCTTCACTGTCTACATTGTCGCCCTGGAAGTCTGGGCCTCTCCATCCTGAGCTCGAATTGCCTGTTCTTTTGCCCATTTCCTCCACTAAACTCAGAGTCACTAGAGGGCATTGCACAAAGTCTGTACGTATTGTATCACTGCGTGCCTGACACTTAGAAATGATATCCAAAATCCATTGAGTGCTTACAATACGTGAGGCACTGTCTTCTTTGGTCCTTTCAAGTGTCTGGTGACGTAGGGGCTGGTGCCACAACTGATGTACAGACAAGGAACCCAGGGCTCTCAGAAACGTGCACTGACCTTTCCTAAGTCCACACAAGTACAAGTTTAGGGGCTGAAATTGGACCCCAGGCAGTCGGACCCCAGTACTCTTGCTCTCATCACTGTATTACGTGGCCCAGAGGTGCTGATGAGCTAGATCTTCGACAAATGTGTTGGTAGGAAAAAAGAGCAAAACTTTATTAAAGGGATTTCCTGTAAGAGGGGGCTCCTCTGATTTTGCACCTTCTGGATCTTGCAGCCAAGGGTCATTAACCCTCTCCAACCCAGGACTTAATGAACCCATAGAGGGTTCATAGAACCCTCTATGAACCCACAGAACCCATAGAGGGACTCGTTATCCCTTGTTAAGTCAACACATTAAACCAACCAGTGAGTTGAGTTCAGGAGGATCCAGTCTGGATTCTCTGGAATGAGAATTGCCTATGCTATATATCTGTTCAATAATCTATATATCTTTATATAGTATGTATCTTTTAGATCATGTTTTAATAGCGCTGCTAAGGTGAAACTTACAGAATAAACACCATTGAATTGTACGCTTAAAATAGATGAATTTCATGGTAGGGATTTTTTATGTCCTGAGGCTCCCTCCACCAAACCACAACGAGGGGGTTTGATACCAAAGTCATGCTCTTCCTCAATAAAAAGCCAGCGGTGTGGTGGAGACATCTTTGCTATGGTGTGAAGGTCCTTTTCTGCCCCACAGCATTTTGACCAAGGGTGATACAAAGACCCTCTTCGTGGAGACTTCGCCCTCCTGCCTGTTACACTTAGCCATGAGCTGTTGTGACCAGTCACATCTAGTGAATTGTGAGCTCCCCGAAGAGGATGAGAGGAACCCTAGAACGAACAAAATAGCATACATGCCTGGAGAAGACGCGGGGCTTGAAATCAGGTTTGCTTTCCAGCATCACTCCTTTTAAGCTGCGTGACCATGAGCTTCAACTTCCCCAACTGTAAAGAGGAAATAATACCTATTAGCAGCCTGGGTTCCAGGCCGACTCTACCCCCTTAACAGTCTGTACGGCATTTTCTACATAAAGGGGTAGAGCCCACAGGCATTTAAGTATTTTCTACTCTTTGAAATTTTTCAATGCCTAATGTGCAAGGACTCAAATTTCCAAGCCAAAAACTTTTTTTTTTTGTCTAGCCTCTAAGTAGCTATTGTTCCCAAACCACTTGCTTTTATGATCTAGACAGCAAACACCAAGTCCTGTTTTGCCAGACGAAAGGGTGATTTGAGAACCATTTAACAGTGTGCATTTTCTCAGCATCTCACTCACAGAAACACCTGGGATAAATGGCTCAGTGCTGATCCGCTGTGAAAACCTGTGAAGTGTTCAATTACCCTTACAATTGTTCATCCCTTTGCCTGTGGAGCCCCAGAGTCTAGTCACGGGACCATGGGCCGCCGTTGGGAAATTTGGGGGCTGCACACAAAAGGAGCTCGTGGAGAAGCCACGGGCCCCAGGCCCCACCTGGAAAGTGAGCTGTCCTTTGCTTTTTAAGACACGCATCACCTTTCTCTTGACGCTTTGTTCTTAATATCTTCCTGGAGAGGACAGAATAATAACCATGGATCTGACGTTGGCTTATGGAATCTGAGGACAGAATGAATTCAAGGGCTAGAGATTCCAGTGGCTGACACTTGTGGGTCCCAACCTGGCGTGGCTCACTTCAGGCACGTTTCTGATAGCAATTCGCCCTCTCAAAGATTATGCCCTCAGCTCCACGGACCCTAAACTGGAAAGGCCCCAACGGCCCTCAGCTTTCTCCTTTTTAGTTATGGACTTATCCTTCCATTCCTTATTCCACAAACGGTTCATAAATATCAATTATCTCTCTCCCAGGGACTGTGCTTGGGGCTAGGAATGAGCAGCCGAACCAGACAGGCCCCTGTCCTCAGCGTCTCCCCATCTGGAGATGTGTCGCTCCCGTTGTGATCTCTGTGCGATGTTTCTACCCTGTCTCAAGGGACAGACAGGCAAGCCAGCCGGGGGTTACGGGGCAATATGGTGAGCACTGTAAGAAAAGTCAGAGCAGAGCACCAAGAGAGCCAGGCGACGGGCCATCTAACAGGCCAGGCAGACAAGACACACTCAGGGAGGCCGATGAGGCTCTCGGTTTTGAAAAGCAGATGAGTTACTCGCTGAGGAAGTTGGGGGGGGGGGGGGGGGGGGACCAGGAGAAATTCCGTAGGTTTGATTTGCTATACGCCAGGGGTAGAGCAGATGGTGCCTTTATGGGAAAATGAAAGGGGACAAACATCAAAGTCAGAGAGGGCCCAGCCCAGTAGCTCCACATGTAACCAATGACAATTCTTTGACAGTTAAGTCAGCGCCCGAGTGAGGAGACTTGATGAGCGGTGTTAACATAGACAAGCTGGGTACCAAAAACTCACTGAAAAGGAGCAAGCAATTGCCCCCTTCCCCCCAAAAGGCACAGACTCCTAATAAAGGGGTGCCTCTCGGGAACAGAGGTACCTCTGGCTATTGCCTGGCTGCAGGGCTGGGCCACCGGCTCTGTGTTTCTGGTCTTCAAGGCTCTCTTTTCACATGAGGTCGTGTGAGCTACGATGGGAGCATGCCCAGTTCTCTTCCTGTACCCCGATACATGGAATCTCCCACTTGGGCGTGAAGACCAAGGGGAAGGAGTATCCGGGCTACAGATCTCTCACCTTCTCCCGTAACAAGAAAATTGGGGCTAGTGGTTTAGGCTCCTTCTTCTGTGACTATGAGGACAGGGTGTCGTAGAAAGAATCCTGGGCTTTGACTCAAGCAGGATTAAGCTTGATTGTCAGTTCCCACTTACGGGACAGGGCATTTTGGCCCCCTTGGCCTCAGTTTCCTTATCTGCAAAATGGGCCTAAATACACCAGTAGTCTGAGAGGATTCCCTGAGACGATGTGAAGCACATACCACACATGCATGGCTGCGTTAAACACGTTTCTATCTGTTTGTGTTTCCATGTCTGTTTTTTGAGGGTCATAGAAATGTATACCTTTTTTTAAAAATTTTTTTAATGTTTATTTATTTTTGAGAGAGAGAGAGAGAGAGAGAGCATGAGTGGGGGAGGGGCAGAGCGCGAGAGGGAGACACAGAATCCGAAGTAGGCTTCAGGCTCTGAGCTGTCAGCACAGAGCCCCAGGCAGGGCTCAAACCCACAGACCATGAGATCACGACCTGAGCCAACGTCGGACGCTTAACCAATCGAGCCACCCAGGCGCTGCGTAGAAATCTATTCCAACCTATTCATCCTCTGTCCTTTCATTTTTATTTCCTTTTCTTTCTTTTCTGTTCTGGTCACATTCCACACCCCAAGCTCCCCCTACACACACACACACACACACACACACACACACACACGCATGCGTTCTGGCCTCTGTTTCCTACAGAAGTAAAGCTAATTCTAACCAATTAGTGAGGTCATTGTCACATGCAGAGCAGCCAAGGTGCTCTGAGAAGGATGGCAGCTCATAACATTTAACTTTATTTCCAACCAGGTATTGACCATATTGTTATTACCCAAACACAGTCTCGAAGACTCCATCTGTCTCCTACTAATGTCTATCCCCCGTTTGCGGGCAGCAGCTCAGGAGTCTGGCCAGTTAAAAACACAAAGTTCCCAAAACCAGAGTGAGTTGAATTTTCCTAACAGGCGATTAGCGTGCTTGATTCTAATTTAGCGCAAAAAGGCTCGGGCAATTACCTTCAGGGAGAGCTGGGTGTTGTTAGAATGAATTGCAGGGCTTAGTCCATGGGTGCCCGGCCACCTGCACGGACAGCCCCAGGAGGACTAATCCCTTCCTCCCAGAGGCTCAGCCCAGGTGAGTGGCTGCACAGAGCACAGAGACTCACTGTCACTTTTCTGTGGGCGAGGATGCAGCCTGGCACCTTCACTGATGACTGATCAAAGCTGAGGGACACTGCCAATAGGTGATTTTCTCCTGAACCCTCTTCTTTTTAAGTTTATTTATTTATTTTGAGAGAAAGAGCGCATGGGAGAGGCAGAGAGAGAGAGAGAGAGAGAGAGAGAATCCGAAGCAGGCTCTGCACTGCCAGTGCGGGGCTCGAACCCATGAACCGTGAAATCAAGACCTGAGCTGAAATTAAGAGTCGGACGCTCAACCGACAGAGCCACCCGGGCGCCCCTCCTGAACCCTCTCTTAAATAAACTTTTCTAGCCATACATTACGTGTTGTGTAATTCACTCGTTTCGAATATACAATTCAATTTTCTTTTATCGTAAATTTAGCAAGTTGCTAACTATCACCATGCATCAGTTATAGAACATTTCCGTCACCTCAATTACATCTCTCATCCTCTCTTACTGCTCTTCCCAGGGCCCAGCTCCCACCCTCTGCCCCAGGCAACCACTAATCTTCTCTATGTAGAGTCGTTTCTTCTGGACTTGTCGATAGATCAATAGATCATATACTATGGGGTCTCCTGTGCCTGCTTCTTGCACACGGCCATGTTTTTAAAGTTTGCCCAAGTTGTGACATCTGTAATAGCTCCTTCCTTTTGATTGCTAAATATATCCCATTGCGTGAACAAATTTGCATTTTATTGCAATGAATAAATCCCATTGCATGAATATACCCCACGCCGTCTATCCATCCACCAGTCAGTGGACATCAAGCTTGTTTTCCGTTCATGGACTCTTAGGGGTAACACTTGTAGAATCACTCCTGGGCAAGTCTTTCTGTGGCTCTGTCTTCACTTCTCTGGGGTAGATGCCTAAGTGTGGAATCGCAAGGTCACATGGTAAATCCGCATGTAAGTATTTAAGAAAACGTCTTCAGAATCTTGATTCTTTTGTGTCTGCTCATTTGCTCTTTCCTTCACAACTAAAAGGCCAGTGATTCTAACCCGAGGACCGTACTCCCCTCACACTTTCTCCCTGCTCACAGTGTCCTCAGGGCCCAGGAATACAAACAAAAACAAACAAAACCAAAAACAGAACCTGTTCTTTCTCTCCTGGGTTGCACACAGAATGGAAGAGATGTGAAGCATTCAGACCACAAAGGGAACTGGCCTGAAGAGTAAGAAAGTCCTTTTTTCTCTCCCGTTCTTTTTCCTGGCTGTACGGTAAGGGGAAGACAGAGGTTACCGGGAAATCAAGCCTTACGTTTCAGACGGTCGTCTTGGCTCATAAATCACTTAAGGCTTTATCTTTGACGCTCTGAGCAAACGTTAACTATTATCGAATTAGTTTAACTTACTGGAGAGTTTGGGTACCTACTAAGCGCCTGGCACAGAAAAGGAGTAGGAAAGTAATTTCGAACGAGGATCACCCTCTGTCTTCCGGCAGTTTGCAGTGATATTGATGAGAAGCCCACACCTCAGCATCACATTGTATCATTACTCATCACGTTGTAGTTCAGGAGGGGGTTGGGGGTCTGTTCTTCTCTTTCCCTGGCATCAGTTTTGTTGACAAAGATTCTTTTCCCGGAGGGGAGAGAGAAAAGGATATTTGAACTTGGAACCGCCCTGGGCTCACAGCTCCTCCAGCTATAAACCACAGAGGCCAGAGGTGATGAGAACAGTTAAACAGGCAGTGAGGTCATTAGCATATTGGGGAGGGGCCAGGAGGGGACAGGGAGGGGAGGAAGGCAGCACCTTTCTAGGGGATTTTTGTTCTTTCTGTGCTCCTATACTTGAGAGGAGAAAAGAATTAACTTTTTTACTGGGCACCCAGCCTCACATCACATCTACAGAGACATTATTATTGTTGCCACTTTAGAGATAAGAAGCATGTGGCTTAGAGCAGTCTAATCATTGCCCCTGGCCGGAAATCCAGGGTCTAATCACAGGTGTGCGAGACACTAGCTATTCCTGGCACCGAGGCTGGGTTCATTCTGTCATAGGACACCGTAAACAGTTATCGTCTGGTAAACTTCAGTAAACGTTTAACAAACAGCTCCCGAGCCTGGGATGGGAGGGGAGTGCATATAAAGGCACACAGTTTGCTGCACATTTTACTGGTACACAGGATGTGTGGTATACAATGGGTGAATACTAATGGAAGGGGCATCTGGGCGGCTCAGTCGGTTGCAGGTCCGACTTCGGCTCAGGTCGTGATCTCAGGGTTCATGGGTTCGAGCCCCACGTCGCGCTCTGTGCTGACAGCTCAGAGCCTGGAGCCTGCTTCGGATTCTGTGTGTGTCTCTCTCTCTCTCTCTTTCTATGTCTCTCTCTGCCCCTCCCCTGCTCACTCTCTGTCTCTCAAAAATAAAAACATCAAAAAAATTTTTAAACACTAATG
Source organism: Leopardus geoffroyi (assembly GCF_018350155.1). Lineage (NCBI taxonomy): Eukaryota > Metazoa > Chordata > Mammalia > Carnivora > Felidae > Leopardus > Leopardus geoffroyi. Next base: position 198,399,350 of record NC_059327.1, read on the forward strand.
AAATACACGGTACTCCTTATTGTAAATTTCCATAGAGCCTATTGATTCTTTTTTTTTTTTAATTTTTTTTTAACATTTATTTATTTTTGAGACAGAGAGAGACAGAGCATGAACGGGGGAGGGTCAGAGAGAGAGGGAGACACAGAATCTGAAACATAGAGCCTATTGATTCTTACAGAATGATTTCACTGATGTTGGTTGAACTCTTACATCCCTAAGCAACTTCTGGTTGCAGTTGACAAATGAGTACAGTTCTAACGTCCGTATTGACTGAAATTTTCCTTTACATGCATGAGGAAAACCGAAGGGAAACCACGAAGTCTGCCAGAACTTCGTTTGTTTTGTCAGTGCTGTGAGCGACTTCTTGGCTGGATGGGAAAACCGTTTTTGAATACCGGGAAAACAACTCCTCCGTTTCGGTGCTGTTTACAATGTTGCAGCTACAGACATGACCCGCTTTTACATTAAATCTGCTTTACTGACATCCCCCCATCACTTTCTTTAGCGCGTCTATCAGCAAAGCAGTGAACAAACCCCGACTTGTAGCGCGTGCCAAGTTCAGTGGTGCAAATGCTCCCACGGAGGCCAAAGTCAAAACCCACGTGATGGTGCCAGACGCAGAGGTGGGAAGAATGTACCTGTTTCCCCCACACGGATACAATAGACGTAAAGACCATCAAATCATAGGCGACAGCAAAGGTAGCAAAATTAGGAAGGGATGTGGCCCGAGTGTTACCTTTGTTTTTACCATGATTTATTCCATTGCGGCTTTATATAATTTAATTTTTCACAAGTCATTTAACAACTGGCTCTCGGATTCCTGCCACGGTTAACCGCCAGCTCCAGTGTGCAGCGTGAATGTGCCCTCGCACATCACCGAGGGTCCCCGGTAGCCCCCCTCACCTCCTGCCTCCCCACGTGGGCCCTATATCGAAGGACTCCTTCATTCTTGACATCTTTATAGCTGGAGAAATTAAGGTCTGGAGAAAGCAAGCACACCGCCAGGCGGAGACTGAGGGAGAGCCACTAGCCTCTCCCTCTCATTTTCCAGCCAGCGTGGGGGTTATCGCTGAGAGTGCCCCCCACCCCGCTTCCCCTGGAATCCTACGCACAACTTGCTCCGTGCTCCAGAGCAGAGGGACAGAGTATCTCCACCAGGCCATCAAAGATGAAGCCAAGTAGTTAGAACAGCAATGCAAAATGGAATAGGGAAAAACATGAAATGCTGGGAAAGCTTCCTTTTTGAATGGTTTCCAGGGGAACCAGCATTAAGGAGAGAGTAACTCTGTGGATGGGGTGGGGAGAGGTGACAGGGGAGAATGCCACAGAGTCTCGGCCGTTCCTCCGAGGGTAATGACACCTCCCTGGTCCCCCACTGCCCTGTAGTCCCCATGGCCCCAGATCTCAGCCAGTATCAGTTGCTGTCCGGGTTACTGGCAATAGCTTCCCCAGAAGTCTCCTTGCTTCTGCGTAATCTACCCTCTGATGCGGGTTGAAGTGTTGCAGTTCGGAGCCAACGGCCGGGAAATAATTCTTGAAATAACTTTGGTGCAAAAAAGGTGGTTTTATTAAGACACAGGGGACAGGACCCGTGGGCAGAAAGAGCTGCACTAGGGTTGTGAGGAATTACTGGTTATATAAGGTTTTCCATCCTATGGAGGGGAGGGTGGTGGGAGGGCTCCGGGGAATTGAGTCCAGAAGTTTCTCGAGATGGCCTTTTTTTTTTTTCTCGTAAATCCTTACTAAGACAGGTGCAAACTGATGGAGACTCGTGTCCTGCACGACTGTGATTTCTATCAGCTAACCATTTGTTTTTCCCTTTCCTTTGTTCTTGGGCAGCCGGGAGAGCCTGGGGGATGTCACACACCTCCCATCTGGGGGGAGGGTGGGTGTTAGCTTGCCCTCAGCTTGCCCGTTGCTCCCTCATCACCTCTGCTCTCCACCCAGCAGTCAGAGAAATCCTTGGAAACACACTTGGCATCACTGTGTTCTTCTGCCCGAGACCCTGCCATGACTTCACTTTTCTTGGAGCTTAAGCCTGAGATCTCTAGGCGACTAGGACCTCACCCATCTGCCCTCACTCCTCCGGGGGAGGACGCTCTTGGGTGGTCTTCCCCAGCCATCCCGCACTAACTCCTGTTCAGCCATGCTGGCCTCACCTTAACCCAATTACTTGGCCACATTGCCGCCTCCAGGCTCTCACCCCTGCTGCCCCTGGGCCTAGATGCTCTTCCTCAAGATACCCAGCTGACCCCCCAGTGCCTTCTCCCGGCCCGCACCTTCCCAGCAAGGCCCACCTTGGCCACCCCATAACCTGCCCACGCATCTTCCTACCTGTTGTGATTGCTTTACCTTCTCTGTCCCCAGGAGGGAGATCCTCTCGTGCTCTGTGCTAGGAGAGGCAGGAATCTTAGTTGAGTCCCATCCCCCCCACTGAGCACAACTCTCAGCCCATGTGCACTAAGAGTATTGTTGAATTAATTCTGGCAAAGATTTCCAGCTCGAGTGTTTATTGAGGGGGCGCCTGGGTGGCTCAGTCAGTTGAGCGTCCAACTCCTGATTCTGGCTCAGGTCACCATCTCACAGTCTGTGAGTTCGAACCCCGTGTCAGGCTCTCAACAGCCTGCTTGGGATTCTCTCTCTCTCCCCCTCGCTCTCTGCCCCTCCTCCGCACTCACAGGCACACACATACTTGCACTTTCTCTCTCTCTCTCTCTCTCTCTCTCTCGCTCAGAATAAATAAACAAAAAAAGAAAACATCAAATGCTTATTGAGGATGTATTATATTTCAAGTCCTGTTGTAAGTATTTTGCAGGCATTATCTCCTTTACTTCTCCCAATGTGCTCAAACCAGCCCCGGGCAGGGGCAGGCCAATTGTTCCTAAAGGTGACCGTTAGGGTGCAAAGCGAGAGCTGCAGAGACAGAGCTGTGGAAAGTGTCAGGGAGACCACGGAAGGCTCGTGTGCCGTGTTCAGGACCCCGCAGAGGTGTGACAGAGTAAAATCATTGCTGCGAAGGGCGCTACAGGTTGTCACAGAAGGGAGGGTGGAGATGAGCCCAAGAGCTGGCATCTTCTAGAATCTTCTCCTTTCCCTTCTTTCTTCACTCCCCTGTCTTGATTTCCCTTCCTTTCTTCAGACCTTCGGGAGTCAGAACGTGTTGGTTAGGCCAGGAGATGGAGGAAGAGGACATTGTCCTGAGGGGTCTCATTCTGTAGAAGCCCCGCTGCCCTGTTAGCAGGAGACCCCTCCCTGGCACCCCTGCAGACCCAGAAGGTCAGTTATGTCCCCTTTTACTCTTGACTTTTCATTGGGTGCATACTGAGCAGGCACAAACCAAGCATTTGTTTTGAGACATTTTTTAAAAGTACACATATTGCTTTTCACATGTCGTTTTCTATCCACATCCAGAATCTTTCAGGCATGCCCATCTATAAATTAAATTCCATTATGAACACATAGTTGGCTGTACAAAAAGGGTAATTCACTGTTGTTATTGTATTTGCTCATTACATACCCTGATGGTCTGTTAGAAGCTCAGTCCCCTGACAGTCAAGACAAAAAAAAAAAAAAAAAAAAAGAGAGAGAGAGAGAGAAAGCATTTGAAAAGATGATTTGTAAGACTCCTATTTTTCTTGGTTCGTTTGTTTCCTTTTGCTGAATCAAAATTTAAACAAACAAACAAAAAGGCAAGATGGGAAAAAGGTTTTGTGGGGTTTCTTGAAAAGTGGACATAAAGGATTCTGGATTACTTTCTTATGAGCTAAATTAGATTATCTTTCTTTGTCTCTCTCGCCTCAAGAAGATTAAAAAGAAAATGAGGAGAAATTATTTACAAGGCACACAAAGAGGTCTAATTAGAAGACAAGCACTGGGGAAGCCAAGGCCAAATGAAAAAGACCTTCGGTACCACAGGGGGAGCCGGGAGCTGTGCTGGAACCTTCTCCGCCAGCGTCTGGTTAACTCGGGCAGGTCATACCACTTCTCTGGGGCCACGTTTCCTCATCTGTAAGCTTAACAGGTTTGAGGAGAGGATATCTATCTTCCCACTGACCCTCACGCTCAGTGGAACCATTGAGGCTAAAACTCTGGAAAAGGAAGATGCTAAATGCAGACCCCACCCTCCACTCTGCATCTGCAACCCATAGGCAGAGCCGGTCTCTTCCAGAATATTCTGCTTCCTTTTTCTGCCTTACTAAACGAGAATTAGTAATTCCCTCAAGAGAGTCCGTCCTCCATCTAGGGATCTTCTCGTGCACAAATATTTCCTCTGCTGCCATTCTGTGTGAGGGGATGACAGGAAGTCAGAGTTTGGGTGGGAGATGTTCACGCCAGTGATGACCATGAAGGGGGCAATCCTGGATCCATGTCAACAGAGAACCCAGAGCCTCTCTCTGAGTCAGGGGAACCAGAGTGCGGAGTGCCTCCCGAGTGGATCCCAGGAGCCTGAAGAAGGTTCAGAAAGGGGCTACCTCCTGGCGAGGTGTAAATTCAACATGCAGCAAAGTTGTGAACAAAAAGGAAAAGCAGGTCAGAGCCAGGTAGATGGTCTTGGAACTGCGTAGCCTTTCAGATTAGGAGTCAACAAAGATAGGAAGGGGCGCCCGGGTGGCTCATTTGGTTACGATTCCGACTTCGCCTCAGCTCACGATCTCAGGGTTCATGAGTTCGAACCCCGCGTCCCGCTCTGTGCTGACAGCTCAGGGCCTGGAGCCTGCTTCGGATTCTGTGTCTCCCTCTCTCTCTGCCCCTCCCCGACTCGTGCTCTGTCTCTCTCTCAAAAATAAGCATTAAAAAAAGAAAAAACTGAAGCTGCTTCAGAACATGAGTCTGTCCTATGTGCAGACCACTCCCCTCTCTTTCTGCTATACGTGTGGTGTCAGGCAAGGCAGGAACAGCCCCCAGAGTCCTTGGATTGTGATCTCCTGGTGTGCAGAGACTCAGGGAGTACCTTGCTGTATGCCTGGCTCTGAGCAGGGCTGAAGTCAGGCCTCGTCAGCAGTGTGTGCCTTCCAACAAAGGTCGCTTCCTATGGGGTCTCTAGGCGTGGGTTCACTGGGCCAATTCGGATGGGTGATCAGGCCACGTCCCATAGACAAGGGCTCCTGTTGTGTCTTCGTTGGCAGCTCAAAGTCCAGTATGACTCGGGCACCAAGGGAGAGAGAACTTCCCACAGCAGGGGCCACGCCATCCTGACGGGATCTTCTCCCAGGGCCCTACCCCCTGGGTCTCCTCCCCAGAAACCAGCTGGGAGCCTTGCTGCACCCTACGGGGATCCTTCCTCTACCCCGTTCATCAGACACTCGCTGTGGCATACAGTGGAGTCCATTACATGCAGAGTCCGTTCTGTGAAGGAACAGGTTTTACACCGAGATCTGTCCAACTCTGGAGCCTGGTTGACTGGAGCCCCGAGCCTTCATTTTGTCATCTGTAAGATGAGAACATGAGTTGCCTTCATCTGATTTGGAGGTCTGTTGTGAGGATTAAATTAGATCACCCAGTATGATACCTGGCACATGGCAGGCGCTTACTACCTGTTAATTACGTTTCCTTCCTTCCCTCTCTGTTTTGAGGCAGTTCCCGACTCTGTGCTTGAGAAGTATAATAGGGTCATCCAGGGAATAGAACCAAAAGAATACATGCACGCCTGCCTGCAGAGAGAGATGTATTCTGAGAACTTGGCCCACACGATTGTGGGAGGTGGCAAGTCCAAAATCTACAGGGCAGGCCAGCAGCCTGGAGACTCATAGAAGAGTTGTATTGCAATCGGTGAATCCAAATTCTGCAGGACAGAGGCTGGACACTCAGGCAGGGTTTCCACGTTGAAGTCTTGAGGCAGAATTCCTTCTTCTTCCAGAAACCTCCATCTCAGGTTTTGAGGCCTCAACTGATGGGGTGAGGCCCACCCACATTATGAGGAGTCGTCTGCCTTACTCAGAGTCCACTGATTTATTTTTTTTTTTTTAATTTTTTTTTTCAACGTTTTTTTTTTTTATTTATTTTTGGGACAGAGAGAGACAGAGCATGAACGGGGGAGGGGCAGAGAGAGAGGGAGACACAGAATCGGAAACAGTCTCCAGGCTCTGAGCCATCAGCCCAGAGCCTGACACGGGGCTCGAACTCACGGACCGCGAGATCATGACCTGGCTGAAGTCGGACACTCAACCGACTGCGCCACCCAGGCGCCCCCAGAGTCCACTGATTTAAATGTTTGTCGCATCTAAGAAATACCTTCTTAACAGCATCTAGGCTGGTGTTTGACCAGACCACTGAGCATCATAGTCTAGCCAAGGTGACACATCAAATTAAGCATTATTAAGGTGTGACTAGATGAGGGATAGCAATTAAAACATTTCTTTGTAGTCTACTCATTATTGAACGGACTGTCCTCTCAAATTCCTCTGGAAAGGGTCACCAGCTCAAATCTTCAGGGGCCATTCAGTGTATAGAAAAGTGTAAGATATCCGGGATGAAGGGTGGGCTTCATGACCCCAAGAGTATAGGTCCTACATAAATATATTCGAATTCAAACTTTAAAGGAAAAAAAAAAAAAAAAAAACGTGTGTGGCAAAAAATCTGTACACTGGGTTCAGCAGTGAAGCACATAAATGATATCCAGCATCTAGTCTTTGGCACATCAAGTCCCCAAGAAATGGGACTTCCAGACGCTCAGGGAGACATTTCCCAGGTTTAGAAGGAACCGTGCGCAGGAATCTGCCATGTGAAGCAAGTTTGCACACCCCACCCACACAGCTTAGGGCCCCAGCGGAAGAAACAAAATGGGCATCAGTCATTTGGAAAAGTTGTTTGTGACAACTGATGTGGGGACTACTTTAAGGGACTCAGAAGTACCGCATCCTGCTGCAAAAGCCATTGCAATGGCCTCTGGTGCGCAAAAGAGCTGGAGAGCCAGTTCGTTCTGGTCTCGGCTGGAGCTTCCTGTAATTCGCTGAAAAACTTCCAGAAATTGGCCTGACATTTGCAGAGGTCACAGAAAGTGATAAAACAGGCTGCAGAAAGATTCGGGCTGATCTGGTCTGTAGGTTTGCAAAAACTCTTCTCGATGTTCCTAAAGTGTCATCTCACTCACGCTTCCACCTTGAACGGGCGTTACGTGTGGCAGACAGACACTACAATGCCCCCCCCCAAGTTGTCTGTCTCCTGGTACTCACCTCCGTCGCTGTATAAGTCCCACCCCTGGAGTGGGAGGAAGGCCCGTGGCTGTTTGGAAACAGTAGGAAATGGGTGGTCATTTCTGTGGCTATGTTACCGCACATTGCGACTTCCTCTTGTCCTCTTGGTTGGCATGCTTTGATGAAGCAAGTGGCATGTTAGGGAGGCCCACATGGCAAGGAACTGAGGTCAGCCTCCAGCCAACAGACACCAAGGAACTGAGGCCCTCGGCCCAACAGGCCGTAAGAAATTGACTCTTGCCAGCTATCAATTGAGCCATTGAGCTTTCCAACCCTGGCTGACCCCTTGACTGAGGCCTCAAAAAAAGACCCTAAAACGAAGAACCCAGCAAGGCCATACCTATTTCTGATCCACTAAAACTGTGAGATAATAAGCATGTGTTGATTGACCTGCTAAGTTTGTGATCGTATTGATGCACAGTCATAAATAACTAATAGATAAAAAAAAATATATATGGCACATTTTTTAGAAGAATTGATAAATTCTTTAGGAGAGAAAACAATCCTGTGGATTTATAAGGAAGAAAAAAAAATCCTACGGACTTTCTCAGGGAGTAGACAGCCTCACGGATTGTATACAAGAGAAGGAAATCTCACGGACACACAAATTAAAGTTCACGGTGGTGCTGGTACAAAGTAAGGGTGACGCATAGCACGGTGAAGGTCATGGCTCTTAAAGGACTGTGCAGATGAATATGAGGTCGTGTTGGTTGGGCTGGACTCAAACTAGAATCCTAGGAGACTATAAAACAGCTACTCTTTCTAGATTGACTTCTGTTGTTGAAGACCCATGCCATTGTATGGCGTTCATCTCTCAGAGGCTGAGAACAAAACGACAGTGCTATTTATACAGAACTACTCCAAGGCTCTACAGTCAACTTGATGTTGATATAGGGAAAGCAGTAGATTATGGTTGGTCAATATTTTCAAAATGCTCATGAGGAACAAACATCTTATAGCTGGAGGCAGAGTGGCAGAAATTGACTTGGCCAAGGAGATCATATCACACAGACAGACATGACGTGTTCTTACACTATATACTCTGCAGAACCTCACTGAAGCATTCAAAGCCATTCCCCAGACGCAGGAAGAAAATTCTAGAGTTAAGTCCCATGACATAATCTCTAATGCCTACGAGGTATTGGATTAGGTGATGGAGTTGAATTTCCTGCTAACAAAACGACGTGTGGGAATCCAATATTCTATTTACCTGGGAAAATATTGGGCAATTAACTCGCAGCCAAGGAAGCAGTCGCTGCATTTAGATTGGATCCTATCCTAACGGATGACCACCCGGTGCACCCAAGCACCCAAAACAAATGGCTGGGAAAAAGACCAAAATGATTGAATAGCTTAATTTTACTCTGTGTAAAGTCCCCATCAACAGTAGTTTCTCTGGTTTTTCTAGCTGATGCTTCTCAATCTCCTGAAGATACCACTCTATGTTGGTATCCTCAGCTATTACGAATAATCACAGGCTGGTTGTTCTCAAAAAAAAAAAAAAAATCAGAAAATCAAAAAAAGAAACAACCCGTGTCAAACAAATGAGGTAACATTTAATTCCAGGACCATAGATTTGCATCTCTCTAATCAAGCAACTTTGGATATTTTTTTTTTTTTGTCTTTGGTGAAATATTTTGTCGCGGGTGAAATATTTTAATTGCCAACTGTCCTTCCTGAGGCTACTGGTATTCTTTAGTCATTCTGAGTAAGAATCAGGTCCTAGATGAGGAAAATGACCACTCACATGCAGTCCATACGTGAGGGAGGTACTATACCTCTGCCCTTCCTTGTGCATAGAATAGGGATAATGAGATAAATTATGACTTAGTTGGTTAGCAGAACCAGATTCAAAGCCCAATCAAATACAAGTGTGTGCTATTGACTCTGTGTCCACCCCACATTACTTCTGTGGAGATTAGCGCCTCTCTGACCTGATAGTCTCCTTCCCTGGGGACAACTGGCTTCAGAATCATTCTGCTTTGTCCCTATCCTTCCTGTAAATTTCTCCTCTCTCCTACTGAGAAATATAGCCAAGGCCCATTTTGAGCCTGAGGCCTCAGACTTACTAAAAAGTCAGAAGCCAGTGTAATTTTGTACTAGACTATGTGAGTCTATTCCTAGGTCCCCCCTCAACCTTCTTTGGGAATTTCTTTGGTTGAATTTGCCTTACCCGAGACAACCCGCATCCACTGACTATCCACCCAGGGGCACAAAAGCCCCGACCTCCCACCACAGCTCAGGACAGTGGTGAAGGTCCACGAGGCCAGCCTCAGAGCACAGCCTACCATCTCCTTCTGCCAATGTTATTCTGTTTCTTTCCTTCACTGGGGACTGATTCCAGGAGCTCAATGCCTACATGATTACATTTTAGTCTATCTCCTCAGGAACCCGACATGCATCAATTCCTGAGGAGATAGAGCATGAGCTGAACACGAGTTGAAGAAAGCCAACAGAGTAAGAACATTCTCACAGGATGTTGTGAGGATGTGTGAAATGACAAATGATAGCCAGTAAATCTTACGTAAGTTTTGAGCTGTCATTATTATCCTTATAATTCTAGGGTATTCATTATTACCATTCGTGATCTTGGAGTCAACAATCCAGCTGCACAAGTCATTGAAGGACAATTATGGCTTAAAAGCAATTTGAGTGATTTCTTAGAAGCCTGCAAGTTCACCGTGGGTGCATAGAATGAGAGCCTTCTGCAAAAACTGAACTTGATCTGACAGTTCATGAACAGAAGTGTAGTATCACTGGGGCACCCGGGTGGCTCAGTCGGTTAAGTGTCCGACTTTGGCCCAGGTCGTGATCTCATGGTTCGTGGGTTTGAGCCCCATGTCAGGCCCTGTGCTGACAGCTCGGAGCCTGGAGCCTGCTTCGGATTCTGTGTGTGTCTCTCTCTCTGCCCCTCCCCTGCTTGTTCTCTCTCTCTCTCTCTCTCTCTCTCTCTCTCTCTCTCTCACTGTCTCTCAAAAATAAATAAACATTTAAAGAAGAAGAAGAACTGTAGTCTCACCCCAGAATAAATGGAATTGCTCTTTCTGTGCCGGTCAGAATATCCTTGCCATATTGGGTACAGCTGGGAGTACAGGAAGGAAAAGATGAGAAATTTGAGGGGAATGACCAGGAAAACTCGAAGCAGGTGTTTAGCTCTCAAAATAAGTTGCCCCCACCTCCCTCGCCACGTCCTAGCTCACCGTGTCATCAGTCTGGCAAATACCCGTTCATCCTCACTCACCACTTTGGGGAAGCTACCTCCTCACTGCAAGACTTAACCAGTTTTGTCCATCTTTTTCCTTCTAGAACATATGTTTTGTCATTGTTGTGTTTGTTCATTTGTTTTTATCACAGCACCGATTGCTTTGCCTTGATTTGGATTTGGTCCCAATTTATTTCCCATTCCTTGAGACAGGTTAGATGTGCTTGTGTTAGTTTCCCGGGGATGCCATCACAAATTACCATGAATGTGTGGCTTAAAACAACATGGATGTATCCTCCCACAGTTCTAGAGCGCAGAAGTCTAAAACCAAGGCGTCAGCAGGCCTGTGCTCCCTCTGAAGACTCTAGAGGAGATCCTTCCTCACCTCCTCCACCTCCGGGTGGCTTCAGGAGTTCCCTAACTTGTGGCCGCATCACGCCCAACTCTGCCTTCACTCTGCCATGTGAAGACATGGGTCTTCACACAGCATCCTAACATATTCTCTTCTCCTCTCTTCTCAAAAAGGCCCATCGTTGGATTTAGGGCCCACCCTAATCCCGGAGGGTCTCATCTCTCAAGATCCTTAGCATGATTACATTTTCAAAGAACTTTTGTCCAACCTAAGTCAAATCCACACGTGCCAGATATACATACCTCTTGGTAGACACCCTTCAACCCTCTGTAGCAGGTAGATATTGATTCCACCAGAGAACTGGTCTACCAGTTCTAAACCATCAAGTGGGTTAGGTCTACCCAGAAAGCAATGGGAATCTGGAGAAGGCAGGTTCTGAGGGTATATTTAAAAAGGAGGGAGCACGAAAACATGTGAAGGGGGACCAGATGGGTTTTGTTAACTGATCGTGCAGGAGGGAGGTACAGAAGAGGAGAAGGAAATCAGAGACAGCTAGAAAGCGTTGAGCCTCAAGTGCTAGGAGAATATTCAAGAAGAGAGGCTGGGTCCTGTGGGGTGATGTGCTCTTACTCTTTTTTTTGGCAGGATGTGAGACGCTTGGAAGAACAATTAATTGGCTCGTCCACTGGCTGTCTGTGCCTCAGTTTCCCCACAAGCCAGCGGCACTTCTCACTTTTGCAGGATGTGCCTGTGCAGTGAATTAACTGTGCTTCCCTGGTGGGCACTTGACTAGGATCAATGACAAGCAATAGAGCAGCAGTTTAAAAATGTTGATGTGACTCATGTCACGACGTGGGTGGGACAGGCTGAGTGGCCCACAGGAAAGACAGCTGGTCCCAAATGTTTGAGGCCTTGTAAAATGATGCGTACCTACTTCCACTATGGTCGTGAACAGAACTATCTTCCCCAGGCTCACAGATGCAATGGCCAACTTGGGAATGCTGAACCTTGCAAGGTCAGATCTCAACTGAATGCAAAGCAAGTAATCTTGACCTACGGCGATTAACATTCTTAATAACATTTTCTATAGCAGACTGAGGCTTTATGATTCTCTCAATGGTGTGCACTTAAAAACATGTGTCTCTAAAAACTGGAACCCTAAAGAATGATTTAAACCAGAGAAACCGGGTAGGGAGGAAACCTGTGGGGCTGGGCATTTTAGTTTTCCCGGAGGTTCGGGAACAAAATTCAACTAGGGAGGGAGCAGGGAACAGGGAGGGAACCTCTCCATTTTCTAACCTCTGCTCTTTGCTTGCAGTTGAAAAACAAATAGGCTTTAACTACTTCTTATCCAGGTGAACGGCTCTTTATTTGCCAACTTTGTTAACATTGCCCTTAATGCACTGTGGGCAGTGGAACACCCGCCCCCACTCATTCTGTCTCCATTCCTCAGTTGTCTTCAGAGGCGCCTGGCCCTGGGCTTCTGGCAGTCGCTGGTTCTGGCTTCCCCTGCTGTGCATTTGGCATGGACCTGGCAGGGGATCAGAGAGACCTGACCTCTAGCGCTGGCTTGGCCACCAACCCACTTGGTCACTCTAACCAGACCCTTTCTGCTCTCTCGGGGTCCCTGTTTCCACATCTGTACTTGGAGCTGAGAAGGATGCCTGCCATTCACTGCCAAGGGTTGCTGTAAATAGAAAATAGACAAAGACTTTAAGTTCAACTCTTTTTTTTTATTTCAGAGACAGAGAGAGAGAGTGGGGGGGGAGAGGAGCAAAGAAAGAGAGAGAGAAGGAGAGAGAGAGAGAGAGAGAGAGAGAGAGAGAATCTTAAGCAGGCTCCACACTCAGCACAGAGTCTGATGAGGGGCTCGAGCCAAAGACCCTGGGATCACGACCTGAGCTAAAAGCAAGAGTTAGACGCTCAACCGACTGAGCCACCCAGGAGCCCTTCAACTCTCTTCTTAAACTTAAAAAGATGAAAGCAAATTACCTGGAAAAGTAATGGTAGCTTTCAGGATGTTGGATTCTTAATGTGCCTCTCGCAAGAGGTGGAGGAAATTCCCAGAATCTTTCCCATGCTCTTAATATTGGACTAGTGGAAGCCATGTAGGCTAATGTCACATGGGCTGCAGGAGCACAGAAATGCTCTGACATGATATAGTGAAACCAAGGGCCTCCTTCTCAGTGCAGGGACAGGTCAGAATTTCCCTGGTGGCAGAGGGACCCACAGGATTCTGCACACTAAGTGCACAGCTCACTGCTGTGGATGAGCCCAGATGGGCAGGTCGTTTGTCTACTCTTTACCGATGCATCTCTTGGTATCTTACACACCGATTCCTGAGGTCAGTTACCCAGTGTGCTAGGAGAGAAAAGATTCCCAGGATATGACTCCACCCTCAAGCCCCTACGCCAGGGGAACACGAACGCATGAACAGGCAGATACAAGGCCCCATGATAAAATAAGGTTGCTTGTTTACTTGTTTCTGGCCTGTCTCCCCAACAACGGCAAGATTCATGAGGCAGACTCCATCCATCTTCTTTAACAACTGCATCCCACTGCCTAGCATACAGCCTGGTACAGAATAGATCTGATACCTGTTTGCGGAGCTAATGAATCAACAGATTCGTGAACAAATGAACGAATGGTAAAACAGAGACATGCCAAAAGTACTAAAAAGGAAGCAGCACAGAACTCAGGGGAAACTAGCGTTCGAACTAGACCCTGAAGAATGGAAATTATTTTTGCCAGATAGAGAGGAGGCTCCCCCACCCAAAATAATCTAATCAGTGATGTGGGGGCTTGCAAAAGTACAGCTGGAGAGAGGGCAGTGTGGGGCCCGGACAGGGGGACAGGGCAGGAGGGAGGGAGGGAAGGCTTTGGGGCAGGGATCTTGGCTCTTGTGGGGATGAGTGTGGATTTTGTGGAGAAGTGGTAAAGATTTTCAAGCAGGGAGGTGAGTTGATAATAATCTGCTGAGAAAGCTCACCCCTGCTGCTTTACAGTAGGGGGATTGGAGCCTGAGAGGCCAAGAAGGCAGTTAAGGGGTTGATACTAGGGGCCAGACCAGAGATAAGGAGAGAAGAAAGAAAGAAAAAGAAAGAAAGAAAGAAAGAAAGAAAGAAAGAAAGAAAGAAAAGAAAGAAAACAGGGAAGAAAGAAAAGAAAGAAAGAAAACAGGGAAGAAAGAAAGAAGGAAAGAAAGAAAGAAGAGAGAGGAAAAAAAGAAAAAAGAAAGAAAGAAAAAGAAAGAAAGAAAGAAGACAGAGGGAAGAAGGGAGGAAGGGAAGAAAGAAAGAAAGAAAGAAAGAAAAGAAAAGAAAGGAAAGAAAGAAAGAAGAGGGAAGAAAGAAAGAAAGAAAAGAACAGGGAAGAAAGAAAAAAGAAAGAAGAAAGAAAAGAAAGAAAGAAAACAGGGAAGAAAGAAAGAAAGAAAGAAACAAACAAACAAACAAACAAACAAACAGACAGACATGGGGTGCCTGGGTGGCTCAGTGGGTTAAGTATCCAACTTCGGCCCAGGTCATGACCTCTCAGTCTGTGGGTTTGAGTCCTGCCTCAGGCTCTATGCTGACAGCTCAGAGCCTGGAGCTTGCTTCGGATTCTGTGTCTCCCTCTCTCTCTGCCCCTCCTGCTTGTTCTCTCTCTGTCTCTCTCTCAAAAATAAATAAGCATGAAAAATACATATAAAGAACCAAAGACAGAATAGAGCCCCTCGGGGTGAGGAAGAAGAGGCAGCCTAGCAAGCATCAGGGGATCGACTCGGGATCTGGAACCAAAGCATGGAGGTGGCGTGATGGGGGCAAGAAAGAGAAGACTCAAGTTTAGTGCCCAGGCTGCTGGTTTGCAAACTATGTGAGCAAAGAGGCTGCTCACGGGGGAAAGTCTGCTGGAGGATAACCTCACAGGAAGGTCCGGAAAATAGATGCCCGTGTCTAGAGCTTAGAAGTCAGAGTACCGATGCAGACATGAATCAAGCTTCCCCCAGAGAAATAGAAAGCGATGAAATAGATCAAATAACACAATAATTCATTTTTGCGATCACGAAATAATGAAAAAAAAGTAAAATGTGAAATACGGAACTAACACCATCACCTTGCTTTGTGGGGATGTACCCCGTGACGAACTACATGCAAACATTAAATTTTTTATTTATCACTTCGCAGCCCGTAGGCTGCACACAAAATCCTAGATGGAAGGTCTCCAGGCACCGGGAAGCATTTCCCAGAGTCCTTCACTCCCACACACACACGTCCCCCGAGGGGCCTCCGAGGGTCAGGTGCTGACCACAGCCCCCCTTCCCCCCTTCCCCCACTCCCCACCCCGTGCATCTCTACCCTGGGGCGGCGGGGGGTGGGGGGGGGGGGTGGGCACGGTGCATGAGCTGGCTTATGGGACACGAACACAGCTACAAGTTAAGACAAAAGGAAAATTACAACTGGGACAAGTCGGTGAAGGAGCTTGTCTCAGAGGTCAGGGAAGGTTCCCCTGGGGGGCGGGCGCCTACACTGAGCTCAGAAGCAGGAGGAGAAGGCAGGCAATAACCAGCATCTGGAAGAGAAAGGGGGTTAGGAGTAGAGAAAGTCCAAGGACCGAGGAGAAGGAAGTGTGCCCCACGTGGGGGGAACCAGGACGAGGGGGTCAGCGGAGCTCACGAGAGGAGCATTAGCAGAGGAAACTCACCAGGAAACACCTGCTAAAGCTCACAAAATACCTGCAAAAGAAATGCAAGGATATTAAGCGCGGCTAATTAAAGAAAGAAAGGATGCATCACAGTGATGGTTTATGATAGCGAATGCCTTCCTGAATTTGACCAAATCAACTCAATTTAAAATAATTTTTTTCACAGAAGACTCCACGGCAAAGTATCTAAATCATACAGAATTTCAATAAATATTACTCGAATCTGAATTGCTCTTGCTAAGTAATCCGCCTGCCTTCACTGGATGCTGTTCTGTCTGCTAGCTGGGGGTCAAATTCAACTCGCGAAGGAGGCATCTAGAACGTTCCTGGGCCCCCCCGGAGCGCTGTCCTTGTTTGTCCTTGCCTCCCCTCGACCACGTGACGAAGGTGTGATTCTCTTCCTTTCACAGAGCAATGTCACGAGACTCACACAGCTTGAGGAGGGGGCCACACTGAGCCTGCTGACGTGGGGGAGAAGCCCACGTTTTCATCCTGACTGGGACACTTCTTCCGCACCCCCCCCACTCCCACTCCTTGTGAAATAAAGCTCTTACACTAAAAATACATATACATTTTTAAGTAATTACATTACTTTAAACGCAGATTTTTTTAAAACCCCAATGGAAATGCAAAGAGAGATTTGGAATCGCGTGTGAGATGTTCATTACTTAAATCTGACTGGGTGGCTGTTTCCATGAATGAATGCACTTAATTAATTTTTTCCCCTCACCTCTTGCTATTTCCTGACTGCCATCTATTTGCTTTCATCCCAGGGGCAAGAGAAGGACAACAAAAGAAGCTTCCAGTCATTTGAAACTCCAGGACTTCGGTCTGCCAAAAAATAGGTCAGAATGTTTACTTGTTTATTAATGGGGGAGTGAAAAGTTTGATTCTGTGGCAACAAGCTGACCAACACACACACACACACACACACACACACACACACACACACAATGTTAATGTGATAGAATGTTATTGCTGCCAGTGGTATCTTAGAGGTCAACGGTCACATGGAGACCGAGGTCCCGAAGGAAAAGAAATTCATGTGAGTTGAATTGCCAGCCGGTGTGAGATGCAGGTAAAGGTTGAGAAGCCCCGAGGCATCCGCAGCATTTCAGACCAGGGCTGTTGGCACCACCCACCAGGTCTCTACACAGCCTGAGAGATAGCCACCAAGAGGGAAGTTTCCATTCTCGGCTGGCGAACAATCTAATGATGAATCTTTGATGAATCGGGCCAAGAGACCACCGCAAGGAGGATCGAGGAAGCCAGGTGCCCACATGGACGCTTCTCTTTGTCCTTCAGCTGAGCAAACATTTACTGAGCAGTTGTGGCATTGGGACTTGCACAGGCTAGGGAATATGCAGAGAAGAGAGACAAAGCCCCACCTCCAAGGGGCTCATCGCCACGTCTGAAGGCTCAGCGTAGGGGCTCGCTTGTTGAAATGGCAAGATTCCCATCCTGATGCCCAATCCACCTCCGCCATTGACCAGGAGCCAGACCCTGGACAATACCCTGATGCCCAGAGGGGCTGCCGGTCCCCCCCAGAGCTCCCTCGCCCAAGCCCTGACGGAGCAGTGTCTCTGCCCAGAGTCACGCGAGGGTCTCAGCGAGGTATACCACACTCCTTGCACTCAAATGCGCTTGCACTCGGGTGCAACCGAGTGTTGGGTCAACCGCCCAACGCTCATCCGGTCCCTACTATGTGCCTGGCACGGGGACCTTCTTAGCGTCGTCAGATTGACTTGAGGAACTGTTCTCCCTAAAAAGAGTAAATGGATGCCTATAAAACAGCATATTTGAAACATTGTCAAAACCACATGAAGCAAAGCAAAATTTGTGGCTGTTCTCAGGCTTCTTCAATGTTTACATTAAATACATTTGAATAATGCATTTGAAGTCAGTTTTTCTTATTTCTTGACAATAGCAGGAGATGGGAGATGGAAGGGTTAGAAGCCTTCCTTCAAATGGAGATGGTTGCAGCAATTACGTGCATCAAAGTAATATTTACAGCTACATTTGAAAAAAAGAGAGAGAGAGAGAGAGAGAGCAGGGCTTTTTTCCGCAGCAAATTATTTCAGGATGTGTCATAGCATGCTCAAGATATATTAAAAAGAGCAACAGACAATGTTTCTGCAACCTGTTCCAAACCATTTATAAACCCAAATTAAAAAAAAAAAAGTCCCATATGCATACAAATCTCTGTACCACTGCATATTTTATAATGAAAGTATTATATGCGTATAAATTAGTATTTGAGATATATAAAATCGAAATGTCTGAAAACTACATATTTGGGTCTACTATCTTACTTTAATAACTATCGCACTGATTAATTCATTCTTCGGACAAATTACCATTACCAGCATTTGCATGCGGCGGGAAGGAAGGTGCTGGGGGCAGGCCGCTGGGGCACAGAAGCGGCCTGAGGGCACTGGGTTTCAAGGTCACCTGACCTGCTCACTCACCCAGCGACCTCCTGCTCACAAGCCCATTTCCATCTCAGCGCCTCATAGATTTCAGAAATGGAATCTGAAACTGAATGAGCGGGCTGCCTGGTCCCCCACTGACCCCTCTATTAAAGTAGTTCCTGTGTAGCCTGCCTGGAACATAGCAGGTTCTCAATAAATTACAAGGGCGAACGCTCACTGAGTGAGGGCTCACCGTGGGCGAGGCACTATTTTAAGTGTGTAACAGGTAGCGTCTGCCTGGATCCCCATATTCACAGTCTTATTAGTCTCCCTTTTTGTAAATGTTTTTTATTGGTTTCGAGAGAGAGATTCCGTGCAAGCAAGGGAAGGGGCAGAGTGAGAGAATCCCAAGCAGGCTCCACTCTGGGAGCGCAGAGCCCCACGTGAACCCATAAACCGGGTGGTCCTGACCGAGCCAAAATCGATCCAAGAAAAACACAGGATTGCATCCATATCCACCACCCAAGGCCTGTCTACACTGCTGGTATGAATGTGTCCTAGAACACGCCATGGAATTCATCAGGCTGAACCTCCAATCTCCACTTCTGTTCCGCGTTGTGTCCCCACATGTGTAGAAAACAGAAACCTACTGACGCGTGTTTTCCAATCGGGTCCAAACTCAAATCCATAGTTAAATGCCGGACATGTACCAGCCCCCGCGGAAGGAATTTTGGCATCTACTCCTCACAATAATGCTCTGAAGTAGCTATTATTAGTCCCATTTTATAGACGAGAAAAGAGAGTCTGAGAAAGGTTACCGTTTCGGTCAGTCACAGACCTCGTAACTGGGACCAGCTGGATTGCGATTCAGGGTCTAACCTCAAATCGAGTGCCATTTCTGAGTTCTCGGCGATCACAACTTTCTGCTTCGTGGGCATGTACGTGTGGATTGCGGTTTCTGTTCCCATGAGTCTCCAATCTGCTCGCGCCAAACTCTCTGCTGCGAAGAAGGGGCGTGAGCATTACGCTCCCGAGAAGAACGTCCACATCCTTGACACAGCCTCTTAGCCACACCACCTGGGAGCTTCGTAGAAATGCAGAGTCTCAGGCCCTGGCCCACTGAATCAGACACTCAGCTGTTGGAGCCCAGGCACCTGTGTTTAAACACTCCTCCCGGTGACTCCGGTGCCCACTCACGTTTGACGGCCTCCCTTTTAGCATCGTTACTGACAGGTGCAAAGCCTCGGAGCTGGAGAGGCGGCCTCTGCACCCAGCACTCACCCTGCCCCTACCCACCGCCTCCGGGGAACAGGAAGGAGGGAAGAAGACGCAAGGTAGGGGCGCAGGGGTAGGAGGAAGGTGGGAGACGTCAGTGCGCTGGGGACAGGGAAAGCCAGAGAGGAAGACGCAGCCCCTGCCATTCAGATGTTCAATCTGTGGTGGGGGGCAGAACGTAATCGCTTCTATTACAGACCCCGAGACACTGTGCCACGTGCCGTGACAGAGCCTGGGGGGCACCAAGGGTCCGGGAGGCTAAGGGCTGGCCCACGAGGTCCCCAGCTTTGCCTTCACACTCCGAGCGCGAGTCTCTTTCCCCATTCTTGACCACGGCACTGCGGTGGATACTGTGGCTCCCGTGTC
This sequence comes from Leopardus geoffroyi, assembly GCF_018350155.1. NCBI lineage: Eukaryota > Metazoa > Chordata > Mammalia > Carnivora > Felidae > Leopardus > Leopardus geoffroyi. The sequence continues at coordinate 198,418,832 of NC_059327.1, forward strand.
CCACGCTCACCTCGGTCACTATCCATTTGTTCCCTTTGGCCACCAACAAAGGTAGAATAGTTCGTTCCCCAGGGACGAGGTGCAGGTGGCTGTAACTCCTCGGGGGTCAGGAGGGCCAGCGGTCATCTTCCTTGATCCCACACTGGGAAACCCCCTGCGGGCCTCCCACCAGGCAGCCCTCTGCCCAGGAGACAGATGGGGCAAAGGCCCCTGCTGTTGTTACTCTTGACCTCTCTGGTCTCCCCTGCCTGCCCCCAGCTGCCCTGGGCGTCCATGGCGCCGACAGACCCATAAGAATATTGCTCCTTCTGGTCCGCCTCGCTGTGCAGAAAGGGGAGTATCTTTCTGCAAGATGTGGCCGGCAGAGAGCGTTACAGAGGGCCCGAGTGCTTTCACAGAGGGTGCGTGGACCGTGGTGTGGTGCCGCATCCCCCTCCTGGGCTCGCCCGCGAGGAGCTCCCCTTAGTAGATGCTCAGTGAACACTGCTGAAGGGACAGGAGGAAGAAGGGCAGGAGGGACCCACGGGAGGCCATTGGCTTGTACGATGCCCCGTGCCTGGCACAGGCTGGATACTTAAATAGGTGACAGAAGGAACGTCTACCGGAAGGCAAGCAGGAGGGAAGCAGAGAGAAGAGAGTAAGTTGGGGAGGCCAGGGGAGAGGGTGGAGGCCGGGGACTCGGGAGTCGTCCGCCCGAGCTAAGCTGGACACCCAGGTCACCCCACGCTGCCTCTCCGCTCCTCTGTGACGTAACCCCGATATTGTTGTTTTCATTTCTCGGTATTTGTCAGGGACGTGGATGGCTCCTATGAGAGTGATCACAGCTCACAACACATGCTTTCTGTCCCCAGACCACTTAAAACCTAGTTGAGGAAAGGAAAAAACACAGGAAGGCTTAACAATGAGATTTAAGTAAGAAATGCCTAACTCCACGCTGCCTTTCGACTCTCCTCTTGTGTTGGGAGAGCAGAGAAATGCCGGCGTGTTCAGAGGCAGGGAGATTCACCGGTCCTGGGGGGTGGGGAGTAAGGGGGAGCCCCTGAGCAGGTAGAGAGGGGCAGGGCTCCCCCAGGCCAAAGGGTCCTGGGAGGTGAGAACGTTCACACTTCCAGAGTTTTCCCCAGGATCCCTCAGGGAGCTGCGTACCCCCAAATGTGGCTTGTGTGTGTGTGTAAAAGTAAAATTGGTAAGAGGAAGATTTGTGCAAATAATCAAAGATTCCTTTAACAGAGAAGGAGCCCATTCGTTCACTAGTTAAATATGAGTGTTGACTTATTCGTGCAAATAATCAAAGATTCCTTTAACAGAGAAGGAGCCCATTCGTTCACTAGTTAAATACGAGCGTGGACTTGATTCCACCTTGAATGGGTGCCAGTGGAGCAGAGGAGGGCTCTGGTGGCCACGTGGGAAGCTAGGGGAACACCCACTGTCAAGGTCGGCCTTGCCTCTTGCTGAGACTGTTATGCCCGAGTCCTTCCCTTGCCAGTAGATCCCACGTGCCCCCGCATGGCCTCCCTGCGATGCATCTTGGAGCGTTATCCGGCAGCCTACCAAGCCCCACGTGCCTCCAGGACCACACAGGCCTTCTAGTCCGCCCCTGCGGGCTCCCCACTCTCTAAGCACACCGCTTTCCGGACCTCAGCCTCTAAAGCTCCCTGACGCCAATCTGCACTTCCCTCCAGTGCTGGAGAGGAAGGAGGGCGAGCCCTGCCTGCAGACGGGCTGTGCTATAAACGTGCAACCACCAGCTCCCCCGGGGGCTTAACCTGGGCTTGGGTCAACCCAGCGACAAAATGAAAGGGCCAGTTCATGGTCCCATTTGCACTAACATTCCGTAATTAGCCCTAACGTCAGGATACAGATTCTTGTCCAACAAGAGTTGCCAAGACATTTGGTGAAACGATTTATGTAAGGCGCAACAGTCAACCAGCACAGCTCAGACAGCCACACAGAGGGAAGAAGGCAATGACTTTAGGACTTCCGAGTCACTTTCATTTCTCTCTAGATTATGTTAAAAATCGGGTTAGCAACCCGTATCAACGGTCTTCCAAAAATTAGAATTTTAGCCTACTGCTGTCTCTGAATGTCAGAGGCAGTGCTTAAGGTGAGAAATGTCACCGAGCCGGTTAATCTTGGAGGTTTGGGACAGGGAGTGGACTGGCAGGTGAAATCACCCTGACCCCCTCCCCAGGGGATCTGATGCGCAATTCTGCTCCAGCACTGGGTGCCTGGGGAGACCCAGAGGGGACCATACACATCACACCCGAGGGGTGGATCAGGAATTAAACTCCATGCCAGGAGCTTGACCCTGGAGACAGGAACAAATCCCATCTCTACGGGACCAGAAAAACACACCATCCAAACTTTGTTCCCATGGATGAGTAAGGCGTAAGTGCACCCCGCCTACCCAATCAGATCCCGTTCCGATTGGCAGCAACTTGGGGTGGGGGGAGGGAAGATGAGCACAATTTTTGAAACATAATTCAGAAATCAAAAATCTTTATTTGCAACGCACCTTAAATATAGAAAACCACAAACGTTGGAGGTCAGCTTTGTGCATCTCATATACGGGGAACCCCCCACCACAATGTGGACACCTGCCTGCACAGGCCCGAGGTGCAGAGGAAGGCCTGCGGCCCTCAGGCCCAGAGGTGGAAGGAGGAAGGGGTGGGGACCAAGCTATCCCGCCATCCAGCCGCGGCCCATCCGCATGTGGCCGTGTTACGGATGCTGTTGACAGAAGGAAGCAGAGAGCGTCCTTGTAAGCACCTGGCGAGAGGCAGCTTGCTAACCAACACGTGGGCCTCGCTTGAGCATAAAGAGGACACATCGGACCTCCGTGAAGTCGCTCTTTCCCTGTCACCCTGGGCCGTCAGGCTGCAAAGAGTGTTGAGCCCAGGAGCCTTTTCAGGGAGCTTCTCGGCTGCAGGAGTCCAGGAAGCCTCCGGGGCCCCCTCCTTCCCAGGTTCCAGCCTTCCTCTTCTCCCTCTCCCCTTTGGGGGCTCAGCTGGAATAACAACGCGGCTCCCCGCCCTGCTGATGCTTCCTCTGCTAATTCATTTGGCTTGCACTGACGCACAGAGAGCTCTGGGGTGCAGAATCCCCGGGGGACTATGACATATGAATGAGCTCCATCGCTCTGGGACCCCGCCGAGAGGCAGAGCGGATCAGATAAGCCACTTTCAGACAACCTGGTCAATCGGGAGGAAGCTCCCAGGGGCTGAGAGCTGGGCGGTCTACGTTGCTGCTATGGGCTTGGAAATAATAAGGGTGCAGAGTGGGGAAAGCCCACCCGCCAGAGCAGAGCCTCGCTCAATGCCCGGCAGGCGGTGTTCCCTTCCGCTCTTTATGGGGGTCAGAAGACCCCACTTCTGCCTCCCAAGGGTCTAAAACTTGGAACAACAAACTGGACAGCATGGTCTCCGATGGGCTTTGCAGCATTAACGGTCTTTAATTCTAAAAACCAGGGGAAGCCAAGGTGAGAGGGAGGACAGAATGCTACCTTCCAAGCTCAAGTTCTTTCTAGAACCCCGAGGAGAGTGTAGCTCCCCTTCATCACCCCTGGGCTGGGGCCTGCACCCTGCCTGCCCTGGGTGTGCTGTCTCCCAGCAGTGGCCTGGCTTGCCACACCCACATCAAGCTCCCTGTACGCAGTCACAAAAACGTGTCATTTACATGTCACATGTCATGAACTGCAGGTCTGGGGAGCCTTCCGAGGCCTTAATCAAAGACCAAGATGTCAGGGAAGAGGCCGTGTGTTGAAAGTGGAGAGAGAGAGAGAGAGAACTCTCAGGCCCCAGGTCTGCTCCTTACTGGCTGATTTACTGTTAATTTCTGCAAAATCTCAGGCAGCTGGAAAGGATGCCAAGAGCCAACCACAAGGACTCTGAGACGCAGCTGTAAATGCCTCCAGGATTGGCCACCGCCTGTGGGTGAGGGCCAGGGAGGCAGCGAGGATGTGGGGATCGGACAGGCTGGTGTTAGATCCCTTGCTCTCTGTGGGTCTGAGCCCTCTGAATCTCCCATCTCCTCGTCTGTAAATTTGGGACAATGAGAGCCACCCCACAGGGTCCCTCGCGGTGTTAAAATGGTAAACAGAGGACAAAGGGTAAGGAGGGAGCTAGACTCCTGGAAGGTGGTCTCCTAGTTACTAACATCTCCCAGTTTAACTCTTCTGTGCCCAGTGTCCCAGCCACCAGCCAGGCCTCATAAATATTTACACCCAGCCTGTGTTGCGATGCTCAATTAATTGCTCCGGTGACGCACTTTGAGGGCCTCGGAGGATAGGTGCTGTGCAAGGCCCCGAGATCGTTAAAGGCACAAACAAGTCGGCTCACACAAGCGGCATCCTCCAGAGCCTTCTGTGGCCCCAGAGCTTTTTCAGATCATTGCCCGAAATCCAGGCAAGATGTGCTTCCGAAAGCACCCTGTCCAAAGGGGAACGTGGTGGCCAGGCAAAGCCCTCATTAGAAAATGGAGAGCGACCTATGCAGATAACTCACGACAGGAAAAAAATCCAAGGGGCCTAAAACCACTTGAAAAAGAAGAAGAATTCAGTCTCACTGGTCATCAGGGAAGTGAAACAGGCACCGTAAGGGATCAACAAACAGGCAGCATTGTTTTAAAGGATGGGATTTAATAGTGTTGGGATACGGTGAGATGGTCACTTCCCGCTCTGTGGATTAGCGTCTAAACGGACCCAACCCACATGGAAGGAAACTGCACGATCCACAGCGAGGGGCTTGGAAGATCCATGTTGCCTGACCCTTTCGCTGTGCCTGGCGGAGTCTCTCCACGGAAATATCCAGTGATTAGATTAAAATGCGCCCTGCAACATTATTCACCATAATGGAAACTAGCGAGAACCTGAATGTCCCCTCTAAAAATCACACAGGCAATAAATACCATGCGTTTGAATAACCACTGAAGATCTAGAATGTATCTTTAGCATCAATAGCCCATAGTTGGTTCTTCTAGTTTTGCTACTTATGTGTTTCAATGTACTCACACATCCTCAGAAGCACATACACACATGTAGAGGGGATTTGCCAAAATATTACCTGGGGTGTCGATTGTTATTTTCTTCTACGTTTTTCTGTTTTCCGTATTCTCTATAATGAGATGTGATTTTAGATCTAGAACAATGCAAACATCAAGAAATCGTTCCGGGGGCTCCTCCTGGGTGGCTCAGTTGGTTAAGCGTCCGACTTCAGCTCGGGTCATGATCTCACAGTCTGTGAGTTCGAGCCCCGTGTCGGGCTCTGTGCTGACAGCTCAGAGACTGGAGCCTGCTTCAGATTCTGTGTCTCCCTCTCTCTCTGCCCCTCCCCCATTCATGCTCTGTCTCTCTCTGTCCCAAAAATAAATAAAACGTTAAAAAAAATTTTTTTAAATAAATAAATAAACATTAAGAAAAGAAGAAGAAAAAGGAAATCATTTTATAGGTTGATCTGGGGAAAACGCCTGTAACAGCAGCCCATCCCGCTGGGGAAGGTATGTAACCGAATGCGGCTGACACTTACCTTGGTTCTCTTTTCTGCCCTAGGTCATGGCCTCGAATCAACAGTGCCACCGGTGAGTCAGGGGCCTTCAGTCACCTAAGCGGTGGGAATGCCACCATGGGTCTGCTACTCTTCTTTCCGTTTTCTGCTTTTCCTTCGATAAAACTATTGGCCTGTTCGAAATGGCATCAGCCACTTAGGGTTTCTCCCCCTGGTCGCTCCCGGGTGCAGCCCGGTCTGTGACTTCCACAGGCTTTGGGAAGCTGGCACGTGGAGGGGAAAACCCTGGCTCTCCTCCACTTATTAGCTGTGTAGCCTGGGATGAAGCACAGATCCCTCTGGGTCCGAGTCCCTTCATCTGTAAAATGGGTAAAAGTCAGCCTAAATGTCAGTGTTGTGACCACTCAGTAGGGCTCATTCAACGAAACTCTGTGTGATGGGTTCCCCCCAAATTATGTGTTGAGCGGATGGAGCGATCAGAAACCACATTTTATGGCTTCTTTTGCGTCTGTTTTCAGAGCCTAGTTCTAGGTATCAGGCGCCGAATAGAATCCCATTAAAATTTGCATAAAAGTATGTACTCTTCATTTCAGAGCATTATTATTTCAGGGGGAGTCCGGTAGAACTTCCCTAGAGAGCTAGTGGCTAGAAATGACTGCAGTGAGACAGAAAAAAAAAAAAAAAAGGTGAGAAATAAACCAGAAGTGTGCAAAGAAGGGATAGAATCATAGGGAGTGATGTAATCCTCAAATGAACTCAAAGATTCATAATGGTGCATGTTGGAGCATGTAACCAGCACTCAGCATGTCCCAAATAGCAGTGAGGAGAAGTAGAGAAAAGCAAAATCAAAAGTACAAGTATGAATATAAATAAGAAACAAGCACCCAGCTCTAATCCCTCTTACAGAAAATGCTTTCATTAAGCTTCCTAGTCATTTGCTAAGAAAGATTGTGTTCTCTTGAGGTAGATGCTTCCAAAATCTCCTGGCGTCTTTGATCTCAAATATACCTCCCTCCACCTGCTTGCTACCTCTCATCCCTTCCCACCATCCGCTTAGACTCCTGGGGGTACTCCAGATACTTCTGGATACTTCTGGGAGATTGCCTGGAAACCAAGTTGCCAATCTGAGGCAGTGGCTGATGAGTTATAAACCATGTGACCCATACCCCTCTCTCGTCACCCCCCTCTCCACATTCATCAAGGTAGAGAAAAACTTACAGATGGGTATTGCATTTCATTAACAACATTCTAGACACATAACCATGGGGTGGGGGGGGTGGGGAACAAAAACAAATCAAAACCCCAAGAGAGCTGATTGAGATAAAGCTGCCCAGGCCTGCCCGTGCACACTGGAATCTATATCCTGCCAAAAATATTAGCAGCAAATCATACCACCCCAGCCTATGCATGCTTATGAACCACAGCCAAGTATCTATTAAAATATAACACCACTGACATAATCAAGGATTTACATGATTCACAGAACAGTCACTCATCACAGGGATATTTATAACATTTCTAGATATTTTTAAGTTGTTTGCATTTTTTTGCCATGAGATCCATACGAGGGACATCCATAGGAGAGAATACCACATAGCCATTAAAAAGATGCCATTGAAGCATATTTACCGACATGTTATGTTTATAGCATTCTGTTGTATGATGGAGAAGACAAGAAAACAGTGTGCCCATATCTACATAGACTATATTGTGTGTGCATGTGTGTGTGAGAGGGATTTAGCTATACTCAAATGTTTACAGTAGTTGTCTTGGTATGGGGACATTAGAGTAATTTTTATTCCCTTCTTTTTTGCTTATCCGTATCTTATTATTTTTCTCCAGTAGCATATATTGTTGTACGCTAAAAATACTCTATTTAAAAAAAAAATACACCAGACCTGGAAAAGACAGACGCATAACCCAACTTGGACAATCTGTTAACACCAATACCTTCTGTCAAGCTGACACATAGAGAAGAGGGCCATGGTTTTCCATAAAATAAAGTCAGGAGTTTCTCTCCTTCCACCGATTAAAGAATGAAATTAAAGGTAGCCCTATTTGAAAAGTGGTTCTTCTCTCTTAAGGCACCATACACGTTAAAACCCTGGTAAAGACACGGATTGGCTGTGTCCATTAAATGGACGAGAGATTTCGTTTTGTCCAGGAGCACTTGTTTTGGTTTTGTGGGCTTTTTTTGTTTGTTTCCTAAGGAAAGCAGTCTTGAAAGTTGGTTTTTCCCACTTTTAAAAGAAAAATTAATAAGGATTTTAGAAGCAGGCGGAGGGAAGGCAGGTATGGTATATGTGAGCATCCACTGCCCCCTGCTGGCCGCATCTAGACATTGCGATATTGGTATTAATTTAGCAGAGGCTGGTTGTCCCCCCAAGAGGCTGGGAAAATGGGTGGACAGAACCAATGTGAAAAGTTGACAGTTGAACTGCTGGGAAAAGGTGTTCCCCTAGTTCTCTAAGCACAAGCCAGGATTTCAAGTCATCCACGATTGCTAAACCCAAGGGATCACAGTTGTCTTTAAAATGTATCGTGTGTCAGAATCACAGTAGTCAAAAATGCATATTCTCAAGCCCACTCCCAGGTGTACGTTTTGGCAGGACTATAGTGAGACTGAGGAGTCCCTACCCTTCACAAGATAACTTCAACTCATGTAGTGCTAGGATGGTCTTTTGAGAATCACTGATTGAAGAGAAAGAAAGAAAGAAAGAAAAAGAAAGAAAGAAAGAAAGAAAAAGAAAGAAAGAAAGAAAGAAAGAAAGAAAGAAAGAAAGAGAAAGAAAGAAAAGAAAGAAAGAAAAAGAAAGGAAGAAAGAAAGAAAGAACGAAAGAAAGAAAGAAAAGAAAAGAAAAGAAAAAGGAAAGGAAAAGGAAATGATTAAGACTGACCCCACCAAGAAGCTGCTTTCGATTCTCTGGACAACAGCTGTCTCAGAATATTTTATTTGAATTTCTGGAGATCACCTGAGAAATGGGATGGGCGACAGCTGCCTTACCTATCACCATCCATCCATCCAACCAATTTATGGTTGTCCCTACTGTAACCATTACAATAACCAGCTTTGGGCACAGTTGTTTTTTTTTTAAAGAAAATGAAAATGAAAGGTCCTGGGGACTCAGCTTATCTCAGATACTAATACTGTGCTCTACAGATGGGGAAATCAAGAATTAGAGAAAGGAAGTGAACTTCCAAGGGCCATCTATGGAGAACAATAAGCCTATTCTCCAAACTCTCAATAAATGCTTCCATGTAGCTATTTCTGTGAGTTTGGGCCATTTGTGACCGAGAATACTCTTCAGATCAGGCGACTGTCATTCTAAAATGTCCAGAAGAGCTACGTGACTGAGCTGGTAGATACGTGGGAGACAGATATGACATAAGTTATATGTACATGGGTGCATATAATCTATATCCGTCTCTGTTTCTGTCTGTCTCTTTCTCTCTTCCCCTTCCTATGTCCTTCCTTTCCTACCTCCTCCTTCTCTTCTTCCCAAGCCTAAGTCATGTAGCCAAAGCTCATTGGACATCCTAATCCTTTCCTCAGAGACAGTGAGAAAAAGGCAAGGAATCTCATCCCTACCTCTCCCTACAGCTGTGGATCGATGCTGAACTGAAGATGTTCTCAAGTTTGGAACTAGCCAGGGGAAAGTGTGTCCTATTCCCCACTATACTGAGATGAAGGTTGATGGATGCCCTCTGTCCCCAGAAACCTTGTGGTTCCTAAAAGATAAACACTGAGGAAGGCAGCACAGGTAGAGGAAAGAACCCTGAGCCAGAAGTCTGGAGCCCAGAATTTGAATACTGGTTCTCTGACATCCATGAGATGTCAGAGGGTTATTTTGTTAAGCTTCTCAACAGCTCTTTGGGGCAGACACTACTATTCTCATTCTACAAGCTGATATTAGTTAACTGAGGCTTGCAGGCTTGCCCGAGGTCATGTGGCCAGAAACAGGCACGGCCAGGGTTTGAACCCAGAATTTCTTCCATGAATTATGTGTTCATGCCTTTGATCAGAAGCTCTGCTACATTTTTGGTGAATTCCAAAGCTGACCTCCACAAGGAGATAAAACAGTAAAGGCAGAAAGACACATTAGGAAGAAATCACGGGGGCTTAAACGTGACATGATTGTCTAATTCTTACATAAGTCAAGTGCAGAGGTAAGCAGTCCAAGGCTGTTTAGCCTCAGAGGTGCTGCTCCCTCCCTTGTATTGGCCTCAATCCCAATGCCTAAAATAGTGACAGCTATGCTCCAGGCAGCAGGAGAGAGGAAGGGAAGAAAAAGAAAAAAATAAAGAGTTGACAACAATTTCTGTTCGGAAAGTTTCCTGGAAATTGTGAGTTTATTTTCCAGCTTCTCCGTTTACCAAAACTTGGACTCATAGGCACGCGTAACCGCGGGGAAGGTCAGGGTGTATGGCAAGAACTTGCTCTAGGTGCCCATGTACCCACCTGACCACCGGGACTCCCAGGACGGACAGGGAAAAGCGGACGTGGGGAGACACAGCCGGGTTGTTGAGGAGTTCCTAGCGACGGGTCGTTGGGACCCACTGGCCTGTCCCTTTGCCCCACGTACTTATGAGCAAGCCCAGCTGGCAGCCCCTAGGGTCAGAGCCAACACTGACCCTCACCATAACTCTCCCTGCTCCTCCCCCCCGCCCTCTGAAATCTTGTGACTGAAATGAAAACAGAAGCTGACTCTGCTTGAGGGAACCGCCTGGTTTGGGGCTGCCGCCATCTGAAAAACCTGCTGACTTCACTTCCCAGAGAAACAGAAAGTTGCTAAGCACTGAAAGCTCCCTACTTTTACTTCTCTTCTCCCACCAGACAAGCAGATTCTCTTTATGGGACCTGCTGGGAATTGTTTCAGGTGGTTTCCTTCTAATGCGACCCTCCCATAGAGCCCGCCCTTGGGGACACAGCCACCTCCCTTCCCAGTAGAGGCACTAAATTGTACAAGCCTGGGGCCCCCAGCGGCTTCCGTTCAAGGAAGCGTTTACGCGTGCAAATGGTCCAAGCTTCTCTCTAAGTATATCTGACCCACGTGGCCCATCTCCTATCAGAAGGCAGTCGGAGCTTCTAACAGCGGGTCGCAGACCTCGGTGTTTGTAGATGCCATCATAGACACTGGAGCAGAAAGTAACTGGTGTGCACTGAGGCTCAGGTTTTGCTTTCTTTCCTTTTTTTTTTTCTTTAAAGCACCCAAAAGGCAAGTGGTCAGGGGACCTTAACCTGATGGCCACCGGCCATACACTTGTATCATACCTCTGTAGTCACGAGAAGAGGTGTCCACGCTGATAGCCCAAGGCTGGCGTAACTGCCTCCGTGAGTCGGGAGAGCCCCTGAGCCTTACACCTTCACGTCCCTTCTAAAAATAACTCGAAGGGAGCATTGTCTTTTGTAAAAAGATGCTGTTTCCTTGAGAGGAACGCAGAAGTCAGTCGTTCTCCGGAGCTGTTTTGTGTCAGTGGGTGATGAACGGCCCTCCACGGACACTTGAGTATAGTTCTTCCGGGATGATGATGGGGAAAGCTGCTGGGCAAACTTCCTTCATCTTCTAAGAAAATGGCTCTCTCTGAGGAACCAGCCTCTCCTTCAGCTCCAGGAAGACTCAAAGACCTGGAAGGGTTTGGGGTGCCTCTGTGTTGGGGGTCCAGGGCCAGCAGGAGGGAGTGTCCAACTCAAGCTCACTCAGCCAGGGAGGAGGTCAGGTTCTATTTGCAGTTTCCCACGGGTTCTCCGTTCTGGAGGGTGTCCACCTTACCACACGCTGTGTTTCACAGCCGACTATGCAGTCTCTGTGCCCTTGCCATATCCTGGGTTCCAGGAGTGATCAAGGGCCTGAAATCTCCGCGCTGCCTTGGGGGAGGCAGGCACCCACCGTCTGTAACTATCTAACATATTTATTGGCTTGCTTTGTTCCTACATGCTATGCAGAAACCAAAAAAGAGTGTATGAATCAGGAGGGGCTAACATCTATAATGCATCAACTACAAATGTTAGTAGTGTAATAAAATGAAGGTTTATGTCCTGTTCACATCACAATCCAATGTGGATTGAAGGAAGCCTTTTCCCCAAACGCTCATTCGGGATTTGCTCTCCTTTAACCCTTTAACCAGTGGCTTCCATTATCCCTGAAGGCCTTGGGGTCTTCTGTCTCTAGCAGGCCCCGGGGCAAGAACAAGACATCAGGAGGGTCAAGAGAAGGAGAGGGTCGAGTGCGTCATCCTGGAGTGAAGTGCATGCCCCCACCTGTTCCAGTGGCCACAGCACCATGCCACAGCCACCCAGTGCAAGGGACAGTGGGAAGTGTGTGCCAGCCGAGGGCCCACAGGAAGAGGAAGCATCCTCACAGCCATGCAAGGACGGCGTTTGAGGTAGTGAGGACCCGGGCTGGAGAGATGCTCCTTAACTTTCATCTCAGATAGGTGGTCAGGGCGTGTCCCCCCAGGAAGATGACATTTAAGATCTGATCTGATGGATGGAAAGGACCCAGACACAGGCAGAGCCAAAGAAAGAATGTTCTGGACTGAGGCACAGTGCATGCTGACCTCTGAGGTTAAAAGAAGCTTGGCATACTGGAGAAACTTGGAAAGAAGGTGACGTGGCCCATTTCAGAGGTGAGGGAGAAACTGGAAAGAGATACAGTTAGAGACAGGGGCAAGAACTGGGCTACGCTGGGGGCTGGGGGCCACGGCAGGGAATCTGGACCGCGTCTCGTGGGCCATGAGTGACGTGAACTGATTTACAGTTTTAAGACTATGCTTTTTAATAATTGCATTTCCAAAACTGCATCGTTAGCAACACAGGTAGGTAGGTACTGCAGCAGATAAAAACGATTCCTTCCCTAAGAAGGGCCGAGGACATCACAACAAAGAAGTGATCAAATGCTGCCTACTTTTATCTAAGTGTCACGGCGAGGAACACAGGAAATAAGGGCTCTGACAATTCAGCGATATTAAAGTAGCCCCGCGTGGCCCGAGAGGCGAGCCCCAGGAGGATCTCAAAGCGCACTGAGCATTATGGAAGGCGGGGGCAGAGGAGGTGGGGACCCCAGCTGGAATCGACACCAGCAAAGACTCAGAAGTGGCATGAAACATATTTGGGGGATCCAGGAGAGTCTGGGGCTGCAGGCTCGCAAAAGGAGAGACCGATCCTACGGCTCTCTGTGGGGATGTCGCTATAATGGTCGTGTTCCATGAGGCCAATTTCCTATAAGGAAGTGACATCGAGCTCTGAATCAGACAGTAGAATCAGACTAGATCACATGGGCCGGCGGAGATCCCCCAAATTTTGGTGCTCACTTGCTCCTTCCAGGCCAACTGGCTTCTATGGATGACCTTATTAATTTAACTCAATTCATGAGAGAGTACAGATCGCTCTGTGGGGCTGGAAATGCTGTGCGTTTCTTCACCAGCGCTGTCAGTGTGGGTATGATTGTGCTGGGAGAGGAAGGCATCATCCGTGCCTTAGGACAGTGGTAGCTGTGAGCCATACCACCAGGCTGGGCTGGGGCTGGTGGCAGGTGCAGTCAGATCCCTGCGCCTCCTTCCTCATTATCTCAAGGAGATTAGCTCTGGCTGGTTACCACCTCCCCGATGCACCGGTCCCGAGCAAATTCCAGAGAGCTGTGTTTTCACTGAGCCAAACTTTCCTTAATTTACACATTCCGCTCTACACAAGGCCTGGGCATGCTGACACAAATTCCCAGCTATCAATTGCATTATTTTGGTATGGAAAGAGAATTCAGGGTGAAAGGGCAAAAGGCTAAGAGCACGACGAAGGCCAGGCCAAGATGCAGAAACACACATCAGACCGTGGTCCTCGACGTGCCTTGGACCCGGGCCAGACATTTGCCCTGAGATTAACAGGAGGAAGGGATGTATGACCTCTTATGGAATTGGTGTTTTCCATTGAATCACAGCGAACCAGTTGCTGAGAAGCACGCAGCTCCTGGGACCCACTAGAAACTTCTCACGTGTGGGCTAATAAAGAGGATGTGATAAGAACATTTTCTGCTTACCGTGTTCCTCGGTGCAGACCAGCAGCGGGACGCTATAATGCAATTTAGGAAAATTAAGTCTAGAGGAAGCAAAAAAGTCCCGCAGATCGTGTGAGCTGCTCTTCGTGGCTCTGTAGCATCTGAGCGCAGAGTTTAAAGCAGAGTATGGATTGTGCGCTACATGACTTTCAGGCAGGCCTTGCATAAAACAACCCCAGAGAGGGGCGTGAGCGTTGAGAAATCTCACATGAACAATCCTCATTCAGCAAATGTCTGTCAAGAACTCATCTGTTCAGTGTTGGGCTCTGTGCCTGGAGCTGGGGACAGACGAGGGAGTAGACCTGTCCCCTGCCCTCGAAATATCTCCGGTCTGTTCAAGGAGATGGACGGATGGCAGGTTACAGCAAAGGCAGTGTGCGTGCCAAAGGGTGTAGAGGGGGGAGTAAGCATCTTCATTGGCCCAGATGCTGCAGAGACGTGACCTGGCGTATCTGACGGGGGGGGCGGGGGTGGAGGGGTGGGGAGTCCTTCTAACCTAATGCTGACCTGTGGTAGAAGAAGCGAGACTTCCCAGTTTGGATTTGATTGTCTAGCCTCCTTTCTCATCGCCCCTGCTTTGCAAGAACAGCAGATGGAATGAGAAGTACATAATTCACATTGCGTTTTAGGCAAGCGCCATCAAAAGGAATTAACGGGAACGAGCCCAAGATTTCTGGAGAAACACAAGGGCCGCTCTTTTCTGTGTTTTGCAGTAATGTTCGGTCTACTTTTGTTGGCAGGCCAGTACCTGAATACTGAGGAGCCTCCTCCCTGTGTAAGTAGCCACCTCCCCTACCTACTTGTTGGTCTTTGAAATTTACAAAGCGAGTGGCTTTTTTTCAACCAAGGGACTTGGTGAATTTAAAAACAACAACATGGGGCACCTGGGTGGTTCAGTCGGTTGAGCTTCTGACCTGAGCTCAGGTCGTGGTCTCGCAGTTCCTGGGTTCAAGCCCCATGTCGGGCTCTGTGCTGACAGCTCAGAGCCTGGAGCCTGCTTCAGATTCTGTGTCTCCCTCTCTCTCTGCCCTTCTCCTGCTCTCTCTCTCTCTCTCTCAGAAATAAATAAACATAAAAAATAATTTTAATGGAAACCCTGGAATCGTTCTAAATATTCAATAGGAAAAACAACATTGAATATATTATGACATATTCATATTATGAAGCCATTAAGAATATTTACAAAGCAGTTTCATAATGGAATAAAATTTAAAATTTATAACATGAACTCAGCTATCTAATGTTATAAATAATTTTATTGTTAAATTGTATATAATTAATTTTTTAATTTTTTTTAATGTTTATTTTTGAGAAACAGAGAGAGACAGAGAGTGAGTGGGGGAGGGGCAGAGAGAGAGGGAGACACAGAATCCAAAGCAGGCTCCAGGCTCTGAGCTGTCCGCACAGAGCCCAATGCAGGGCTTGAATTCACAAACCGTGAGATCATGACCTGTGCCAAAGTGGGACGCTCAACTGACTGAGCCACCCAGGCACCCCAAATTGTATATAATTTAAATAGTTCTAACTAACATATCTAGAGATAGATATGTTAGATCTGTAGATAGGATATATGGACTAGGTAGAGATAGATGAGAGACAGAAAGAGAGAGAGAATTTGCCTGTAAAATCTTTGGTTCTTTATTGTTTGAAATACTTTTTTTAAGAATCAAATTGAAGCTATGGATGGTCACCCCAGGACACACACACACACACACCATATCAATCAATCAATCACAAAATATTTTATAAAGTAGGAGGTTTATGGACGGAAAACAGGAGTTTTTAGTAAAGATCCCTTGCCATTGGCAGTAGATAGATAGTAGACAGATTAATGGATAAATAGATGTAACTCATTATATTTAAAATAAAATTCTAAGGCGCCTCATGGCTCAGTCAGTCAAGCATCTAACTCTTGATTTAGACTCAGGTCATGATCCCATGGCCAGGGGGATCAAGCCCCGAGTCAGGCTCCCCACTAAGCATGGAGCCTACTTGGGATTCTCTCTCCCCCTCTCTCTCTCTGCCCCTGTCCTGCTTGCACACATGCTCTCTCTCTCTCAAAATAAAATAAACATTTAAAAATAAATAAAATAAAATTAAAACAAAATAAAATAATAAAATTAAATTAAATTAAATTAAATTAAATTAAATTAAATTAAAATTCTGCCTCTTTCTCATTCCGGAAAGAGATAAACCAAAATATTTATATTTGGTTCTGGGAGCAAGATTCTCCGGGCCTGGCATGGATGGTTCCTGTCCCTCCTGGTGTCCCTCTGTGCCCTGCCCCACAAAGTCTAGCAAGGCAACTAGATTAAAGATGGACCCCGTCTCAGATTCTTCCAGCAGGTCCAAGATTTCCCAAAGAGACTGTGCTCTGAGAGGTCTTGGTGGTTGCCATAACAGTATGTAAACGGCAACAATGTCCAGCGGTCAAATCCCTAAAGAGGTTGCTTCAGTTCAGAACTCACCTCTGTATTCACTTCCTGGGGAGAACATCTCAGCCACCTCCCCACTCCCCCACCCCCACCCCTACTTAGCCAGGTCACTTGTGACATGCCCTTGGGTTCCCCTCCTCTCAGCTTTGCTTTGCCCTGGGTGTTCCGCTCTACTGAAACGCATTACATCATCTAGAGGAAAGGGATCCACCACGTCCTGAGCTCCTGTCATGGGCAGGTGTCAAAGTAGAATCTTTATATACTTTTTACCCAATTAATCTCTGACTACAATCAAATAAAGTAGGTTTAGCCTACTCGTAAATCTCCAATTTACAGATTGAGCATGCGAGTCAGGGGGGTTAAGTAACCTCCCCCCGTCATAAAGTGAGCCCACAGTTTAGATCTGGAAGTGGGTGGCTCCATGCTGGGTCCATGCTGTCCCCGGGCAGACCAGTCCTCCCTGGTTTCCCCATCCAAGAATTCCCAGTCTAAGCCCTGCTTGCCTCCAGAGACCAGACCAAGGAGGCAGGGTTTCATAGCTGTAATGCCCGTTTGCTAGGGGCACAGTATCAATACAACCGTGCAAACGGCCCCACTCGAACTAAGCTCAGTGACTTCACCTCTTTCCTTTGGGTCACCAAGCTCTCCACTTCTATCCTGTTCCTGCTCCCAGGTCACTGTGCTGGTCCCTGGTCTCTTGCACCTGAGCTCCTTGAATGTTATAACTTCATAACTTGCCCGAGTCCTCAGTTCTTGCAGGGCTCAAGCCTCACTTTCCTTCTAGGAGCACGTGGGTGGGAATCAAGGGCAGCACGCTGGGTCTTCGGGGAGCTCACCTCCTTCTTTACTCCGTCCTGGGGAGAACACGGACTTACTAAATTGCATTCTGCACCCTCGCATCAAATAAGCAGTTTCAAAGTAGAGCCCCAAAAGCCTTCCAGACAAGGGCCTGGTGAGTCCCCACGGCACTGCTGCTTGGCCGAAAATCGGGCCCATCGTGGACATTGTCTTTACTTTTACCAAACTGCTTTGATACAGCAATGACGGCAGAAGTCATACACTTGGAGGCTTGGGGCTGGTAAGCAACCAGAGAACTGGAATAATAAGAGATGGAATTCAAAACGCAAGCCTCTAGGGGCGCCTGAGTGGCTCAGTCTGTTGGCCATCGACTTCAGCTCAGGTCATGATCTTGAGGTTGTGAGTTCAAGCCCCGCTTCAGGCCCTGTGCTGACAGCTCAGAGCCTGGAGCCTGCTTCGGATTCTGTGTCTCCTTCTCTCTCCACTCCTTCCCTGTTTGCTCGCTCTCTCTCTCTCTCTCAAAAATAAGTAAACATTTAAAAAAATCTTAAAAATATGTATAAATAAATAAAAAGCAAGCTTCTAATTCCATGTCCATCCACTATAATAAAACCACCCCCTGGATTGTTGTACTTATATAACAAAACAAAGTACATAAAGTGCCTAGCACATATACAGCCCTCAACAAATGTTAGAGAGGCTTTAAGAGGAGAACTGGTGGCCTTGCTTTATCTCTGAATTTCTTCTATTGCCATTATTATATGGCAGTCACAGAAATATTTATAACTACTATTTATTTTTCTTAATTTTTAATGTTTATTTTTGAGAGAGAGACAGAGCATGAGAAGGGGAGGATAGAGAGAGAGAGAGAGAGACATAGAATCTGAAGCAGGCTCTAGGCTCTGAGCTGTCAGCACAGAGCCTGACGCGGGGCTCAAACCCACGAGCAGTGAGATCACAACCTGAGCCGAAGTCGACTGAGCCACCCAGGTGCCCCTATAGCTACTATTTACTGAGTGAGTGCTGACCACCCAGCATTTTGCTCAAAATTTTACCTGCTTTGTCTCATTTAACTTCTAGTTGCCAAAGTCACTCTATAACTATGGGTACTTGTATTCGTGGATGTGTAGAGATCATCTCATTCAAACATAAATTTGAAGTGGCCTCTGACAAAGATACCTCAGTCACTGGAGAAATTACAGTATAAATGAAAAATTTTAAATCATACTCAAGAAATAATTACACCTTAAATCTAGGTAAAATCTGTTATTTTATGTACCTGCTTAGTTAATAAGCCTATATGAAGAACCTACTATGTGCAAAAGAAAGAAAAAAAGAAAGGAAGGAAGGAAAGAAGGAAGGAAGGAAGGAAGAAAGAAAGAAAGAAAAGGAAAGAAAGGAAAAGAAAAGAAAAGAAAAAAAAAGAAAAGAAAAGAAAAGAAAGCCAGATATAGCTAAACTATAAAGCAGGAACTTTAAGTCTTTAATCTTTGACTACAAAGTAATTGGGAGTCCAGAGAAAGTTAGTGTGCTGCCCAAGTCACATAGTGTGGCAGAGATTGGCTGGGAAGAAAGGCTGTCTCCAGGGTAACAAAGGAACTTAAACTCAGGATCTGAGCCCAGGCTCGCATGGTTCGCCATGGCGCTAACTGGTTCAAAGGTAGAATCACGGGGGTGGCAACACGAGGAATGCCCCAGATTCTTCACCCTTCATCTCGGGCTCAGAATGATTTGAATACCTGGTGCCGGGTTCCGGTGTGGATGTGCTCAAAGATCTAGCACCGCCTAGCGATGGCACCGAGGACCTGCGTGTGGCTTTCAGAAGCCACCATTCCCAGTTTCTATATATGTAAAAGAAAGATATAGGCTCTCACTTTTGAGGGCTGCGCTGGGGGCTGTGCATGAAAATCTCTCGTAACGGGACCTGTTATTCATAGTCATAGCCATTTGGAGTCTGAGTGGAACAAGGGATCTTACTGTATGAAAGATCACGGAGATTAGTGTCAGTGCTGAATTCAGGTCCCAACACACAGGTGCAGATTCCAGAATTTCTTTGAGGACAATTACATCTCTTGCCAAGGGGTACCCCATCCTGCCATCCCCAGTGTTCAGACTTGGAGCTCATTACTACTGTGTAGAAATACAACTGAAACTTGTGTATTGATCATGTATCCTGACACCTTGCTGAATTGCTTATTGGCTCTAATAATTTTTTAGTGGGTTCCTTAGAATTTTCTACATACAAGATCATATCACTTGCAAGTAGATCCCTTTTCTGCTTGGAGGGGCTCATGTGATTACCATCGGGCCACTCAGGTGCTTCATGATAATCTTCCTATTTTAAAGACAGCTGGTTAGACATCTTAATTGCACCCTCAGTGTCCCTTCACAGCAGCCCCCAGATTATTTGATTGAATAACCAAGGATAGGAATATGTGAGGGCATCTTCAGGATTCTGCCTACCACGAGACTTTAACTGCCCCAGACCCCAGCCTCTGAAATGTTTCACCCCCAGCTCAGAAAATCTGTACCACTCCCCTCACTAGCACCACAGCCTGCAACCTTTGTCACGACCATACCTTCCCTTGACTTACTCAAATGTTCCCTCCTGCGTAGGAAAGAAAGTCTGCTGCAACGGGCCTGGAGGGAGCAAAAGACCTCAGAGATGGCGACTATGAAGACCCAGAACTTCGTATGGTAGAGGCATGGCGAACGATAAAAATTTTACCAGCCAGGCCTATAAAGGAATCTGAATATGCAGGTAACATCTGGGGCCTAACGTCCGAGAATGCACGTCCGTGATGCGACGCGGCACAGTAATTAGAGCCGATTCTGAATGAAACAACTCTATGAAAATCCTGCCTCCGTGGCTTCCTAACTGTGGGACCTCGAGCGAGCCTATAGAAACCATTCTCTCTACCTGAAAGTAGTGTTCGTGGTAACAGAACTTACCCTCCAAGGGTTCTTTCGAGTTCTCACCAGGGGCACAGAGTCAGAGCTCTATAGCTATCGGTTGTTATTATCAAGATGCTCTTTTTGAGTCCTGGGAACAATGGATGAGCACAGCAGAGAGAGGGTGGACAGGCAGGGCCCTGGGTGGCATGGGAAGTGTTAACACAGAGCTTGCGTAATGAGCAGCAGCGCGAAAGGGAAGGATTTTGAACTTGGTTGACTCGTTTTGCAGGTAGCCAGTGTAGACGTAGCACCAGGACCTAGCAGCAGAGCTCAGCTTTTTAAGAGTAAGGAAGACATAATTTCCCATCCACCCTTGAGCCTTTCTAACTGGGCACCCCGGGCGGCCTTTGCAAGCTCTCTGAATCGTGGATATAGCACAGGGCTGTAAGGGAAAAGAGGAAGCACTTGTGATTTCTGAGGGCCCGGCCCACGGAAAAGAGTCTACAGAAGCTCCTCTGGAAAGAACCACCTTGGAAATAGCGATGAAACGCCTTTTTTTCATCCACTCAACAAGCGATTACCGAGTGCATATCTGCAGGGTGCAGTTACCGTGTTAGGAAGGATCACGCGACACAAAGACAAAGCATGATCCACACTCTCAGGAAGGTCACAGCCTAGAGGCAGATGCAGAAAGACCAACAGATAAATATGAAAGGGTGAGGTGTATAATATAGAAAGGAGAAACGAGGGGTGGGCGTTGGTGGGTGGGATCCGGGAAGATTTGCAAAGGTCATGACACACCACAGAGCTCGAAGGGAGAGCAGGAGTTTCCAGGCGTTGAGAGAGTGAAGGGTGTTCAAGTCCTGGACAGAGTCTTGAGTTCAAGACTCTGGACTTTGGACCACATCCTCCTCCTCCTCAGGCTTCGGTCTCCTAATCTACCCAGTGGAAGAACTTCTTTCCTCATGCCTAGGTCATAGGCATTCAACACATTTGTCGATGCGCACGTATTTTGTACATTGCGATGTGCTAAATCTACGTAGGGTATAACTTTGAATTTTTCTCTTTTCACAGATACGCGCTCTTTCAAGGATATGATGGACACTCCCTTTTCCTTGGACGCCCAGCCCTCCGTCCCCACGGAGGGCCAACACTGGCACACACGGATGGGGCTGGAAGAAGTGAGTAAAGGCTTGACTGTGTGAACCAAGCGTGGGCAGGGCAATTCCTGGCAGCCAGGGGCATCCCCGTCGCTCATTCCCAAGGCATCTTGCGAGGTGATGAGCAAAGCGAGCTCAGTGAGGTGCAGGGGAACCGGCTCGGACGCCTGCTGAGATCATGGTCCTGGGGAATGAGCACCAAGAAGGGAGGAGAACTTGCACCTGGGAAGGTTTTCTGTGAGGCGTCAGGGTGAGGAATTTTCACAGGCATCGCTCGTCCCCTGATGCTGGTCCCCTTTTCCAGAAGCAGAGTTTGAAATCAGATCTTGTTAATAATAATACATCATTTTGCCCAGATTGCAGGCCTGATTTGCCTGCTGATAAGTGAGTGGTAAGAAGTAAGTCAAATGTCTCTGAGCCCCTTTGTGACCTCGTGCATTAAACAGGAATAAAAACCCCTACTGTGCTTTACTTCAAAAGTCTGTCTGCAAACCACAAACAAGAAATCCATGAAAAAAAAATCCTGTAAATACAAATGCTCTACACACATATATAGAATTTCACTTTTATTATTTTTTTATTAAAATTTTTTTAATGTTTATTTCTGAGACAGAGAGACAGAACATGAGTGGGGGAGGGGCAAAGAGAGAGGGAGACACAGAATCCAAAGCGGGCTCCAGGCTCCGAGCTGTCAGCACCGAGCCAGATGTGGAGCTCGAACTCACAAACCGTGAGGTCATGACCTGAGCTGAAGTCAGTCGCTCAACCGATTGAGCCACCCAGGCGCCCCTAGAATTTCATTTTTAATAATGCTTTTGCTAATGCTTCTTTCCTTAATGCAGAAATGCATCAAATACGAATGAATCACCCATGGAGTTGCAGGGCAACCAGTCATGGCACTGTGCTAGATTTCATGTCCGTATTCTCTGGGCAGATATATTCCATGCAAGAGAGTCCCTGCATAGAATATCTGCCTTTTTTCCTTTTCCTATCAAGTTCTGGTTATAAAATAATTTCCCATGTGATAATCAAGTATTAACAGCATAATCTTTAGAGATATAGCATACCCCATTATGGGATTTTTAATTATTGTACTTAACCATTGAGTGAAAACATTTTAAAGGCTTTGGTACACGTGATGAAATTTCTTTCCTGAAAAATGGTTTCAACTGACCCTCCCAAAAGCCCGATATGAGAATGTGCACCTCACAGGACTCCCACCAAAACTGGCTATTACTTCACTAATCATATTTTAAAGGGACTTCAGTGTTCTGTTCTTTTTTCATTTGTACCACGTTTATTAGTGAATGCAAGCATGCTTTTAAATATTTATGGCGCATTCTTCCTTGTGCATTATTTGTTCACACTGTCTATCTATTTAACTTGAGGGCTTCTGTTAATATTGATAAGCAAAGGAAAGTACAAATATTACCACGCCATGCCATTTACCCAGAGCACATCCAGTAGACTTTGGGAGAGCAAGAGGAGGGATGAAATATTGAACACTTCTGCCTTACACAGGCACAAAGCTGAATTTTAATCATTCATTCAACAAATTCATTCAAGAAATATGTGTTGTGTGTCTGCCACGGACCAGACACAGTGATAACCTCTGGTATGCACTGGTAAATAACCAAAGCCCTGCGCTCATGAAACTTACATACTGGTGGGGGGAGACTGGTAATAAACAAATAAACAAATAATAGGCAATATGTTAAGTAATAGTGCTTTGAAAAAAAAAAAAAACGATTAAAGCAGGGTAAGGGTAGTCAAGGAAGGTGTTCCCGAACAGAGACAAGAATGAATGAATGACACTTAATCCTTAATGCAAGGTGAGCATTCTAAGCCCCATTCTATCAGCTCCAACTTTTATGAGCTCTTTGCGCCACTTACCCTCTGGGAGCATTTATTATCTTAGCTATAAAATTTCATCACTATTACGATAGTCCATACAGAACAGCACAGTGTCTAGCATGAAGCTGTCAGTCACTAGATACCAGCTCCTTGAGGTACAGGAAACATTTTGGCCCCAGCATCTGGCACAGTACCCTTTTGTAAGAGGATCCCAAGAGATATTGGTTACATGGGAGGAAAATGAATGCACAAATGGATCCTCAATCTTTTGAAGGGAATCTTGAAATATGAGTAGCCGTTTCATAAACAAAGAGACCCAGGCTGGACCTCTGTGCACATGGAACCCCTTTTTCAGCCTGGTCTTCAAAGTTCTCAGGTGAATATTTGCTGCTATCAGCGAGATCTGCCACTGGGGCAGCCGCAAAGGGGCAGTTTGACAGGGAGGAAGACGTTTCAGGCACAAAGCACATTCAGAGAACAGTAAGAATTTTAGAGCAACTGGACCAAGGGCTGACGACACAGATTCTGGTCTGGTTATGAAAGAATGGAGAATGTTCACATAAAAAGCTGAGCTTCCCTTTCCCCCAAAAAATCACTGATACATTCCCCTTTATATGTAAGTATACCTTGATGGGAAGAAAAAAATTGTAAGATAATTCTCGTGGGAGTTTTTAAACCCACTATGCCAGAATTTGAGGTTCCTTTCTTATTACCGCGTACTTCCTTCATAATATCTTGGTAGCTTTCTGTTACAATACAGATTTCTTCCTTTAGCTACATCACTTCGCAAGTGGAACTATCATCTCCACATATCGAGTCAAGCAAAAGCATGTGAGGAAAAGGATACGGGAGATCAGCACACTTGACCGGGGCGGGGGGCGGGGGGGGTTGTCTTATAAATTAATTCAGGACTTGGCCTCAATTCAGATAAGGAGGGAATTTTACTTCTATAATCAATGCTTGAGTAATCACGTTTTTATGAGAAGCAGATTACATTTTTCATTATAGCCTCATTCTCAAGAATTAATTCTTACTAGTTCTGCACATTTATGTTAAGATTAAACTATCTGTGAAAGGGATCTTCAATAATCCTGACAGAGGCCAGTTCCTAGCTACAACTGTCTTAAACCACTAAGCCGCTGCTCATGCTTCCATTTATTGAGCATTTGCTGTATACCAAGCACTGTGTTCAACAATGGGGATGCATGAACCAGTGCTCACCATCTAATGGGGGAGGCAGTGGCCCAAACTGGCAGTTCCAACATTCCCAACGTAATGTCAAATGCTAAGACAGAGGTGAGTGTGGTTCAAAGAATCCACAACACTTAGTCCAGCTAGAGGCTTTTGAGAAGCCTTCTGGAGGAAGCAACGCACAGCAGTATTTGACACATTGCATGGTCATCAGTGGTTCTCATCAGGGACCATTTTGCCCCCTAGGGAACACCAGGCAGTGTCCAGGGACAGGTAGGTTGTCCAGACGGGAAGAATGCTACTGACATCTAATGGTAGAGAACAGGGATCTGCTAAGCATCCTACATTACATAGGAATTACCCACAGCAAGGAATTATCCAGCGCCAACTCTCAATGGTGCTAAAGTTGGGAAATCCGTGTTATAATTAAACCTGTGATATAATACGTTATAATATGTTGTGAACTCAGACCTATGTGCATGGATAAGTCCTTTAGAACCTTTATTCCTCTTTTTCCCTCATATTCTAGCATCGATGCAGGTTTATAGTAGGCATTAATACATATTTATCTGATAGGAAAATGGGAGTAGCCCCTAGGGAGGGGCAGAAAATATTCCTGGCCCTGGAATCCTATACTAATTCCATCAGAGGGCACTCACTGCTGGGGGAGATGCAAGGCAAAGAAACCGTCTCATGCAAAGTGGATCGAAATGTCCAAAGACACAAAATTAATTTGGCCACCAAAGGGAGAAAGTGCAGGAATACTAAGGAAGCCCCATCCCTAAGACCAGAAGCACGCAGGGCCACCTAAGACAGAGACAACAGAGAACCTCTCCCATACCCATGACCTGGCTAGCAATGGCAAGTGGGCAAAAGTATTGAGAGACCCCCTCTGTAAGGCAGGCACTCAGGGGAGATTGAAAGCTGAGGGTGCAACGCTGAAAAACCCACTCAGCACCTGAGCCGCCACAGGGTGACCCTGAAGGAATAGGAAGCTTATGGATGATGGAGTGAAAGACGCCATATCAGTAGCAAAATCCAAATGACACTCAGCTTTTACTACACTAGCCAGCAGAACCACACACTTTCCAGGCATATACTGTGGTTCAGCGTTGCACGGAGGAAAAGTAGACATTGAATATCAGAGGGTAAGAAGTAACAGGGGATTCAATGAGCCTTCCCCCACCCCATCCACCTTGGCTACCTCAACTTGATGCCAAAAGAAAGTAACACTAAGACCCTGTATTAGTCAGGTTCCTCTAGAAACATAGGACATAGTAGACAGATGATGATGATGATTGATAGATAGATAGATAATAGAGATGATAGATGGATGGATAGATAGATAGATAGATAGATAGATAATAGAGATGATAGATGGATAGACAGATAGATAATAGATAGATGATAGAAAGATAGAGACAGATATAGATAGATGATAGATGATAGAAAGGTAGCAATAGATATAGATACATGATAGATAGATGGATAGATAGATAGACAGATAGATAGATGATAAATAGATGATAGAAAGATAGAGACAGATATAGATAGATGATAGATGATAGAAAGATAGCAATAGATATAGATACATGATAGATAGATAGATAGATGGATAGATAGATAGATAGATAGATGATAAATAGATGATAGAAAGATAGAGATAGATATAGATAGATGATAGATAGATAATAGAGATGATAGATGATAGATGAATAGATAGATAGATAATAGATGATAGGTAGAGATAGATATAGATAGATGATAGATAGATAATAGATGATAGAAAGGTAGAGATAGGTAGATATAGATAGATAGATAGATAGATAGATAGATAATAGACAAAGACTAGACATAAAGTAGTGATTATGGAGGCTCAGTCCCATTATCTGCCTTCTGAAAGCTAGAGCTCCAGAAAAGCCAGTGGTATAAATTCTAGTCTGAGTTCAAGGCCTGAGAACCAAGAGAACCAATAATGTAAATATCAGTCTAGGGCAGAAGACCAATATCTCAGCTCAACACTCAGGTACAAAGACAAAATTCTCCTTCTTTCTGCCTTTTTATTCTATCCAGGCCCCAACTGATTAACTGATGCGCACCCACATTGGGCAGGGCGATCTGCTTTAGTCTACTGACTCAAATGGTAATCTTATCTGGAAACACCTTCACAGACACACCCGGAAATACTGTTTAACCAGTTATCTGGGCACCCTGTGGCCCTGTCAAGTTGCCACATATTATTAACCATCATAGACCCCACTACTGACCTGGGCTTCAAGGCTTTCAAAACACTGGGCATAACTATATTTTCATTTTTCCCTTCCT